>NC_041396.2:197743725-198343725 GCF_900747795.2 Erpetoichthys calabaricus
GTGCCTAGCAGAATGGGCAATGTCTACTTTGTCCTAAAATTAGGGTTAGGTGAATGAGATGAAGAGGAAGAATTTAGTGAAATGACCTCAGTTATAGTATGCATTCTGGACCCCCTCGAGGTAGCAGAGAAGGAGAGAAGTAAAACAAAACTGAGTGCCATTATGAACAATGCTGCACATCCTTTCTCTGACACACTAACACTGAGGAGTTTCAGCTAACTATTTATTCAGCAGAAGTGTGTCACAAAATGCTACTGGGGCTGTTTTATACCAATAGAAATATGCCTGAATAATGCTTCACTGGGACTGGATTGCTGAGTCAGAACTTTTCTTTCTTTTGAATTGACTTGCTTTGTAGTCATTCCAGCGTGTGTTCAGACCAAAGTGTGTGTGTATATTTATGTACAGTGATACCTTGAGATACGAGTTTAATTCGTTCTGTGACCGAGCTTGTAAGTCAAAATACTCTTATCTCAAAACAATTTTCCCCATTGAATGAATTGAAATGTCATTAATCCGTTCCAGACCCCCAAAAAACACTACAATTTTTTTGTTACATGTTTTTAAATAAGAAAAATGTACTTATAAATAACGAATATTGTATAAAAACACAATACAATAGAATGTACTGCAATAAACTGGTTTTATTAAGTACAGTACAGTACAATGTACAATGTATAATGTACAGCATTTACCTTGGAGATCAGATGAGTTGAAGATGCTGACGGAGGTGGTGGAGAAAGGCTGAACTGAATGTTATTCACTGATTTTTGCCCTTTTCGCCGCATCTTCCTTATTTTCATAAGCAGGGGTTTTCGAAATATACCTGTCCAATGAGGTCTGTTTCATCCTCCCTTTCAGAATGTTTCTGAAATGCGTCATGCAAGTGTCATTATATAGCGCAGTCGCGCGCCCAGCTGAAACTTTTTCTGGGTGTTTCTTTTGAATAAAGTTTGAAAGTTTCTACCCACATTTCCAACATTTCCTTTATCTCACTTGTAGAGATAACTTCCTCCGCCTCCTCCGCGTCACTTATTTCTTGCAAAACCTCCGTGTGCTGCTGCGTCTGTAGCTCCTTTAGCTCCTCCGCTGTCAGTTCCTCGGAGTGCTCCTCGATGAGCTCATTGATGTCACCTTCATCCATGTCCATGCCCTCTAGCCGAGGGATACAATCTCCTCCACCACTGCCGCTTCGGATTCAAGTCTTTCAAATTCCGTTTCAGACACAATCTCAGGCCACAGCTTCTTCCATGCAGAGGTCAATGTCCTCTTTGTAACACCCTGCCAAGCCAAATCAATAATTCTGAGGCATATCACAATGTTATAGTGGTCCTTCCAGAACTCTCGAAGTGTGAGGTTTGCGCTCTCCGTCACCTCAAAGCAGCGGCGGAACAGGTGCTTGGTGAAGAGCTTTTTAAAATTAGAAATCACCTGCTGGTCCATGGGCTGCAGGATAGGGGTGGTGTTGGGTGGAAGGTAGAGAACCTTTATAAACCTGAACTCTTCGAGGATGTCATCTTCAAGGTTAGGTGGGTGAGCAGGCGCATTGTCCAGGACAAGAAGGGCTTGCAGAGGTAGGTTATTTTCCTGGAGATATTTTTTAACGTCAGGACCAAAGACCAAATTCACTCACTCCACAAAGAACTGCCTGGTGACCCACGCTCTTGGGTTTGCCCTCCACATAACCTGCAGTCTTTCTTTCATAATCTTTTGTGACTTAAAGGCTCTGGGGTTTTCTGAATGATAAACTAGCAGTGGCTTAATCTTGCAGTCGCCATTCGCATTGGCGCACAGTGCGAGGGTTAGCCTGCCCTTCATGGGTTTGTGGCCAGGCATCCTCTTCTCCTCTGCTGTTATATAAGTCCTCCTTGGCATCTTCTTCCAGAAGAGTCCTGTCTCATCACACTTGAAGACTTGCTGGGGGATGTATACTTTGGCCGCTATAATTCCTGCAAAAGTTTTGAGGTAAATCTCAGCTACCTTTATATCCATGCTCGCTGCCTCACCATGCCTGAAAACAGAGTGAATCTTTTTAAAATTCTTGAACCAACCCTGACTGGCTTTAAACAGCTCGCCCGATGCCTCGTCTGTTGAAGTGCCTGGGGTCTGCTGCTGCAAATCAGCGTAAATCGCTCGTGCCTTCTCGCAAATTATAGCCTCTGTCACGGTATCTCCTGCGAGCTGCTTCTCCGTCAACCACACAATCAGCAGCTTCTCCATATTTTCATGGATAGATGTCCGCTGCTTAGAAATGATTTTAACGCCGTTGGCTGGCGTTATAGACTTTATCGACTCCTTCTGCTTCAGTATGGTGCAAATTGTAGAAGTGCTACGCTCGTACTGCTTCGCCAAATCGACTACATGCTGTAAAAGGCGCTATATAGCGCCCGACCCAGCACAGACTGAGACAGAGGCACGTACTTAAATAAAACACAGTTTATTTCTTCTTCAGCCGTGGGGCACGCCTTCCCCGTGTTCCACAGGCCCAACACAGTCCCAAATACACTCACAATTACCCTCTCTTGTCCCTTTTACCACCACTCCTCCTCAGGCTTAGTCCTCCTCCTCCCGACTCTGGCCCTCTCGAGTGGTGGTGGCTAGCCTTTTTATACCCCACCCAGACGTAGTCCAGGTGCTTGGTCACCTGGGCCTAATTGCATTTCCGGGTGGGGCTGAGGAATTGACCAGCCGGGCTGGAAAGTCCATGCAGCTCCCCCTGGCGGCCATCCAAGCCCCCAGCCAGGCTGTGGAGGACTCCATGTCCCATGGAGCCATGTGCCAGGCTGGGGAATCATCATCCGCCAGGGAGGCTGCCACCAAGCGTCCCGGGGGTGGTATTGAGCTGCCCGTGGTGGCTCCCCCGGAACAGATGCAGCAGAGGCGTCCCTGCCGGGCATGGAACCCGGCTGTCCTTTACAACGCACACCTTGCTCATGTTTTTCTATAATTTCTTTCTTTAATTCAATGGACATCATCTGCTTCTTCTTCTCTGCACTGTTCTTCGCACTCACTTTCTTCAGACCCATAGTTGGAAAAACAAAGCTTTGCAAAATAACTGCAAGCCCAACACTGAAGTTTCCACTGCGAGCTAACTGCTTAAAGTGAACGAGTGAGTCACGGGATGTTGGGGCGTTCACTGTGGCGAGCTGCACGTGCTAGCGGTGGGGTGGGGTATCTGAAGCTGGCTCGTAACCCAAATTTTAGCTCTCAACTCAAAGCAAAAAGTCGGCCAAGAGACTGCTCGTATCTCAAAAAACTCATTAGTTGGGACACTCGTAAGTCAAGGTATCACTGTATTTACTTACTTATCTATTTATTTATGTATTTATGAAAAGAGCTTCTGTAAAAAGAAAAATTTCCCACTGGGGATAAATAAAGTTATCTATCTATCTATCTATCTATCTATCTATCTATCTATCTATCTATCTATCTATCTATCTATCTATCTATCTATCTATCTATCTATCTATCTATCTATCTATCTATCTATCTATCTAGTCTACAGTTTGTATTTTAGGAGAAAAGTGGGAATATGGATGGTTTTCTGTTGGCAAAAGTACCTAAAAGGATTACCGTGATCCCCCACCTATCGCGGAAGTTACGTTCCAGACCCATCAGCAATAGGTGAAAATCCGCGATATAGAAAGACCACATTTTTTTTATAGTTTAAGCCTTAAAATACCCCTCCCACACATTTTAAACACATGTAAACTTATTAAAACACACTTTGTAAACACATATGATATGCGGATGTCGGGTTAAAGATATGAGTAACATAATAATAATAATCATAATAAAAATAATAATAATAATAATATGTAATGTATATATACACATCTCTCTCTCTCTGTATATGTAATGGAATATGTAAAAATAAAAACATTTTAAGCTCAGTATTGGTACTCACCAGTGAAGATACACTCCATAACTTGAATGATGATGATGAATTAGCTGTGCAGTACATGATGAAGTACGTATGTAGGTGATGAGTACGTACTGCACAGCAGAGCAGAGCATTTACAGCTCTTCTGAAGGCTCGCCTTCAGGTGGTCTAGGAGGGGTATCTTTCTGCTGCTGGATAGCAACTTCCGCTGAAGGCGTTGGCATGTCTTCTTTGTTTCTTGGGGTAAGGAACATCGTTATAGGCAGTTGCTGCCGTTGCTTCTTCTTTTGGGCGAGGAGTTTTTTATAGACTTCAATGACTGAATCAATGCCGTTGTGAAACTGCAACGCCCGAAGCATTTCGGGATCCCAATCATCTATCATTGCCTGCAGTTGTTTGGTCATTCTCACAACTGCTGACAGCCGTTCAAGTGATAGGCCTTCGTCTTCTTCCTTCCCTGGACCCTGTTCTTCCTCCTCCTCCTCCTCGCTTGCAGACTTCGTGAGTTCAATCAAATCCTTGTCTGTTAAAGGATCTTAGTGTTTATCAATGAGGTCATTAACGTCATCGTGCGTCATGTCATTGAAGCCTTCTCCTCCTAGCAACTTAGCCAGTTTGACTGCCTTGTCCACTGCTGAATCATGAATTTCGTCAGGAGAGAACCCTTTGTAGTCGTGGACACATTCTGGCCACAAATTTTTCCAAAAGGCATTTAAAGTTTCCTTCTTCATCTCCCTCAGCGCACTTTGGAAATTTTGGAGACACGTTGCTATCGTATACTGATGCCAGTACACCTTCAGTGTGAAGTTTTTGTGGGAATCCATTGCCTCGATGAGGTGGCGTAGGGTGTTGCGCGTGTACAGAGCCGTGAACGCACGTATGATGCCTTGATCCATAGGTTGAATCAGCGATGTTGTGTTTGGCTGGAGGAATTCTACCTGCACACCTTCAAAAAAATCTTCAAGAATAAATCCAATGCATGGCCTTCTGCATTTGTCCATCAGCAACAGCACCTTGAAGTAGAGGCTAAGTTCGGTGAGGTACACTTTCACTGCTGGAATGAAGCATTGGTGAAACCAGTCAGCAGTGAGGGATTTTGTAATCCAAGCCTTAAAGTTATGCATCCAATAACCCGGCAGCAGGTGCTTGTTCTTGTTCTTCAGGGCCCTGGGGTTCTTAGCCTTAGAAATTACCCCTGGCTTTATCATGCGGCCAGCAGCATTGCCACACATTATCACAGTCAATCTGTCTTTGTGTGCATTGAATCCAGGGGCTCGGGCTTTGTCATGCATGATGAAGGTACGAGAAGGCATCCTCTTCCAAAACAAGCCAGTTTCATTCATGTTAAACACTTGTTCTGGCTTGTAACCTCCCTCCTCAATGATTGCCTTGAATGTCGCCTTTGTGTACTCCTCGGTGGCTGCTTTATCCGCAGATGCCGCCTCGCCATACAGGGAAACATTCTTCAGATTAAAGAGTTTCTGAAATCTGTCGAACCACCTCTTGGTGGCTTTAAATTCAGTAGGTTTGGCTGCAGATTTCATTGTCGATGGTCCTTCTTGAGGTTCTTTGAAAGCATTGAGGTCACCAGCATGGTCGTCACCTCCTTCAGCGAACGTGGCATACAGCTGTCTGGCCTTCTCTTTAATGATGTTTGTGTCCAAAGGAATTTTTTTTTGTCTTTCTGCAGCTATTGATCCAAACAGCCAACGAAGATTCCATTTTAACGATGGTTTATTCCGAGGAGTTGCCACCCTCTTTCCTGTTTGACTAAAGGAAAGTGATTCAGTGGCTCTTATATTCTTTTCATCCTTCTTGATGTAGCGTACCATCGATTCATTCAAGCCGTAATGGTGAGCGATGTCCGTGTAGCACTTTCCTTCCCAAAGCATATCCAGGAGTTTTACCTTCTCCTGTATGGTCAAGGTCTTTTTCTGGCGCTTTGGCTCACTACTACCAGAAGGCTTACAAGATGCAGGACACTTGGGAGCCATTGTAGGGCTTAAAATGAAAAGCTCACAAAAAGTTTGCTAACAACAATCGGACCTCGAGCAAGGTATGAGATATGCGATTTGTCGGGGACCCACACTCGCTGTTCTTGTGAGATTATATCACGCTAGCAGCAACCAATTAGAGCCCAAGAGAATGAAAATCCCGCATCTGATTGGTTGAGTCTCCTTTCAGCCAATAACAGGCCTTGTAAGAAATCATCTGGGTACTATAACATGAAACTGTTTGTCTACTGTAGTGACTGCTGAAAACCGTACGCTTTGTTATGAATTGGCTGCAAAGTACACTACAGGTAGGATGTACTTATTTAATTTTTCCGCGATATAGCGTGGCCGCAATAGCTGAATCGTGATAGAGCGGGGGATTACTGTACCTCTGTTTGTTTTTCATGAAGATAGAAAACAAACTAATAGCTTTGGGTGTGCACTACATCTCTCCAAATACAATGCAGGCATAAAAATGCTATTTCTGTCTGTCCTGATTATTTTATTCTATATTATTGACTGAAGTGAAAGGTCAACATTTTGACACATATCTGCTAATTTAGGTGATACTGTTTTTCTCCATACAGTATCACTGGGATTCTCTGCTTCAAAGGGTATTCAAATGACATTTCATACTGGGAGACTTGAATTTCCATTTGTCCAATTATATATGACTTCAGCATTTTCTGTATATAAAAAAATCATTAAAAACAAACTTGACAAATCCATCGCAAAAATTAAATTCTTAGTACAGTTTAGCTTAATTATCCATAAATTAAACAGAAAATAAATAAATTGCTTAAATTTTAATTCTAATATTAATATTTTATCTCTAATCATCTTTTAACTGCTCTAGGAATTTACACCTAAAGTTACAACAGTCATACTCCTCACAAATACTTTGAGTCCAGTTAGAAACAATGGCCCCCAAAAATTAAATGGAACACACAGTCAAAAACGTTTGATTTCGGCCTGAGCCTCTGAAAAAGACCCTGTAGTAACATTCATTCCTGTAATTTATTTAAATTGCACCAATTGCCATAGGTGGCATTTCACAATGTTAGCAGCTTCAGAATGTCAGTATCTTACAGCTATTTCACAGAAAAACAAATGGCGTCAAAAGCAAACACGATTAGGTTGAAAGTGTTCAAACTATTGTCACAAAATGGTCTAAGATTAGATGAAGATAGTGCTGACAGGCCAGTGAACTTCCAATGGCCCTCTGTATGAATACAAAATTAGATTTGTCATGATTCCATTAAAGGTTTACTCCTCAGGCTTTTTGATCTCTAAAATATAACATTTCAACCTATAATTTTGCATCTAGAGTGATATGGACACATCTGGACTTCAGACAAGCAACTAGGATCACACAGAGTATCAGGGTGATTGACAGACTAACACCTTGTCTTCTTAGGCTACAAGGAAGAATAAAATATTGAAACATGTTATAGTTATATAATAAAGCAATTAATTTTCTCTTGAATGAAAAAAAAAAATATAATGTTCTGAACCTTGACACTCGTGATTTACATTGAAGTTAGTTTTCATGAGTTACTGTATATCAGGTAACAAAGCCACAATGTTATACGATTATGTTGCTGGTCACTTATTAAAAGAAAAATATTTTAATTCTTATACTGCTAGTTACACTGACTACTCTTAAATCAATGTATTATTTTAGGTTACTAAACTACAAATATAACCACTTTTTGTTTCTTTGTATGAAGCCTTCTAAGTTCCATGCTAAGTCTGTTGTCTACCAACTGTGGCTTTTTTGATACTAAACCAGTGAGGTGGATATTTATAAATTAATCAAAACTGCTTTTGATAGAAGGCAGTTCCAAGGGCAGAAAGTGCACATTTGTTTATACCTCAAATAACTAAGCAAGTTATGATTGAAACATGATGAATCTAACATGGTCATGAAAAAGAAACAGTGAAAGGTCATTGCATGATTTAAATCCCAAAGCTTTACAAGTCTGTTTTTGCCTGTTTTGCTTTAAATCTGAAGAGACAGCAGCAATAGCATTTTAATCTAAGCAAGCATTACTGCCAAGGACAATCACTTGGTGTGGATGATATATTGAGAATCCTTATTAATCTAGGTGAATCGTATTGCCCCGTAAAACAAGCAAGTGCAGTTTTTGACACAAGATGTCTCATACAGTTACTGCAACTTGTATTGTTCCGTAACAACTCGTATAGACTTTTCTTATTATGTCTTATGGTAAAGCCCTGTTCCATTTATTTCTTTTGATATGATAATTCATTTCCATCAAGCTATGTCTGCCATGGAAATACGCTGTTTTGCCTACTTGCCCTAATGGAGAAATGTCAGGAATAAAAATGGAAATCTGCAGTAAGAGGTGAAACAAGCGTACCTCTGAACACAAAGAAAGATTTCAAACCATGGCTATAAATAGTTCAAGGTCACCGTTTTTTGTTTGTTCAGTGTGTTTTTGCACTTGCGCTTAGAAGTCAGCTTTAACATCTACTGTGTCACAGTTTCCCAAATAATCTTTCATCTACCTTTTCTTTACTGAAATGTCACAGGAACAAAAATGACACCATCCCATGCTGTCCTGGCATCAACATCTTTAGTTTATGTACCAATTTCAATAGTATTTGTTTAAATGTATAGCTGTTTGTGAATATCACAGATAAATTTTTTGAATATCTCAAGATTATGTAAAATATTCCATACAACAGTACATGAAGTAGGCTTTTCTGTCTCTCTCAAAACTACTAATTTTACCTAATGAATGAAACAGCTAACATGCACATGTGTTCATGGTACTATAAATTAATTCTCATAGTACTGAAAACGTTGCAAGGGCATTCAATGTGTTCTATCCATTTGATTTATAAAGAAAAAAAATCCACGTATTATATACCAAAATATATGTATAACTATTATACTAGATGAAATGTTTTCATGCTTAGATTAAATTCTTGTTAACTTGTTCACATAGGCCACCCAAGCAGTATTGGGTGCAAGAAGAAGCAAACGCTATATAGGACTCGCCTATGCTGGGGCAGCGTAGAGTCACTCATTAGCCTATCCTTCTTTCAAAACGTAGAAGGAAACCTAGAGAAAGCCTGCATGAAATCTTAATCAATATATAAGCATGTTGCCTTTCTTGTTTTTTAAACCCATTTTACCAGCTTCTACTGTACTGGTCACTGGTAGCAGTGACCTCTCTTTAAAATTCCAGCTTATCTACTGCTATATTAAATGGCGTAGGCTACAAAGTTGCAAATAAATATCAAATTAAAGTGTTTTTTTTTCTTTTTGGAACAGAAAACTTTATAAAGGTCAAATGTTTTTGCAGTGTACCTAATTCACTAATCATTTTTCTGGAGCTGTTAATCTCAATGGGCACAAACCTATCCAGCAATAGAATCTACTGTAAATATGAGCATGATGACAGTGTTGTGCTGTCTGTAGTTTATCTCTGGTCTCTTGACCAGGTGTGGCCATGACCAGTCTTCCCACACCATCCCTACTATTTCAACAACTCCTACCATGTTCACTGTAATGGCTAGCGACAAATCCACCTCTGATCATCAGTGTGGACTGTGCATAACTAAAGGCCATGTAAGGGGACAACTGAGGAAGCTACACACAGGAAAATCTGCCTAGATGGAGTCAGGCCTTGAGTTCTTAATGCCTGTGCTGGCCAACTCTGTGGTGTCCTCTGTCACCGGTACAGTTTGTCCCTAAGGCTCCAGAAGGTACCTCTGCTGTAGAAAACATCCTGGATTGTTCATCATCCAAAACAGGCAGGCACCTCTTCACCTAATAACTACAGACTAGAAGAACTTACATCTCATATCAAGAAGACCTTTGAGAGACTGGTCCTGGACTATATGAGTCTTCTTGTGGTAGACCACATGGACCCACTACAGTTTGCCTAAAGGACAAAGATTGCAGTGGAGAATGAAATTATGTATCTGCTTCACAAAGCTTATTATTACCTGGACAAAGCTGACAGCACTGTGAGGATTATGCTTTTTGATTTCTAAAGTGCATTCAGTACAATCCAGCTGTTTCTGTTTAGGGGTAAACTCAGATATTTTCAGGTGGATGATGGGTTATGTGTTGGGCAGGCTGAAGTTCATGTGATTGGAGGACTGTGTCTCTGATATGGATATGAGCAATAATTTAGCACCACAAGGAATAGTCTATCTCCTTTTCTCTTCACTCTTTATAACTCTGACTATAAATATAACATCAGGTCATGTCACCCTAGTCCCCCTGGAGGTTATTCAAAGGAGAGAATTAAAACAAAACCGAGGGATGTTTTGAACAATGCTGCACATCCTTCAGCAAACAAATTATTCAAGAAAAGTGTGTCAAGAAACGCAACTGGGGCTCCTTTACAGCATACCAACAGAAATACGTCTTCACAATGTCTCACTGTCTGCTTTTCACAAGAGAACTACTTAATGGATTTAGACCAGATTTTTTTCTATAATTTGCTTCAACATTCCAGATGATTTTGCGACTCCTCTCATTAAGCTAAGTATCATAATTCGCTTGCGGTACCAATTTATTTGTGCTAATCCAAGAAACACGCAACGGGCTGAGGGGACGGGGGCAGGGCCCTCATCACTCACACGCCGGTCTCGGGGCATTCCTTACCTCCGCTCAGCTAGCAAATGAGAGAACTACTTAACAGATTTAGATCATTTTTTTTCTATAATTTGCTTGAACATTCTGGTTTCTATTGCTAATTCTCTTATTGCGCTAAGAATCATTGTTCGCTTGCAGGAGCAATACAGTATATTCGTGCTAATCCGAGACAGAGGCTGCAGGCTTAGGGGAGGGGGAAGCATGACATCAGGAGTAGGGAGCTGGGCAGGGCCCTCCTCACTGTCCTGTTTCACTACTATGTGGGTGGAGCCATGGGGGACAGCTAGTATATATATATATATATATATATATATATATGTATATGTATATATGTGTGTTGTATTTATTTGTTTAAACAGCTACCGGGGAAAAATAAAGTTCTATCTATCTATCTATCTATCTATCTATCTATCTATCTATCTATCTATCTATCTATCTATCTATCTATCTATCTATCTATCTATCTATCTATCTATCTATCTATCTATCAGGGTGCTAGCATTTGAACATTCAGCCAATTGTCACCCCATTTGCCAGTTATGTGCCAGCATTTGGGTTTCAGCTAATGTCATCTGAGTTCATGCAGAGATGCTACCATCTGTTTTTTTCTTTGTCTGCCTCTTCCCCTTTTTCCCTGCACCATTCCTTGCAGGATTGTTTTAAGAAGGCTCTAAGGTCTTGTGGCCTGAGCATAGCACTTCGTCCTATTTACTATTGTGCAGAGGTCTTTCTAATTACCTAATTGCTGTTGGATGATGCAACAGATTTTGCCATTGGTGACATGGCTGAAGTATGAAATTCCTAGAACAGTTCCGTAGCAACTCATCTCCACCAGCTGGAATTGTCACTGCAGTTCTGCTGTTAAGATACAGAAAGACCAGGGCATGCAGTAATCTCGAATTGGCCTGATATGTTTGTCTCTCCAGATTGCCTTCAATTTGACCAGGGCTACTATTGTTTGCACAGCTCTTCATATTTATTTATTTATTTATAAAGCACTTTAAAAACAACATCAAGGCTGACCAAAGTGCTGTACAATAAAACCTCAACATATCAGACACACAATAACTAAAGGGTAAATGAAACAGAAACACATAAACACATAAGAGCAGAAGAGATTCATAATAAAAAGTATACAGATAGTCAACATATCATAGAGAGAGTAAAAGTGTGTTTTTAAATTTAAGATTTAAAGACAGCTAGTGAAGGAGCCTGCCTAATGTGCAACAGCAAATCATTCTAGAGTTTTGGGGCTACAACTGAAAAAGCCCGATCACCTCGGAGTTTGCATCGTGCCTTGGGAACACATAAAAGCATTTGGTCTGCTGACCTGAGAGAGCGAGACGGTACGTAAGGGTGCAGCAGTTCCGACAAATGAAATGGGGCACAACCATTAAAGGATTTAAAAACAAATACAAGGATCTTAAAATGGATTTGAAAACGAACTGGAAGCCAGTGAAGGGAAGCCAAAATCGGGGTAACATGCTCATGCTTTCTTGTGCCAGTTAAAAATCGAGCAGCAGCATTTTGCACCAGCCGTATGCGAGCAATTGAGGCATGGCTAATTCCAAAAAAGAAGCACATTGTAGTAATCTAGACGAGTGGTTATAAAAGCATGTATCACTGTTTCAAGGTTGCATTTAGACAAAACAGGCTTGACTTTTGACAGCCGCCTCAACTGAAAAAAGCAAGATTTTACCACTGCGTTCACATGGCTATCAAGTTTTAAAGTGGAATCCATTTTCACACCTAAATTTGTGATCGTGGATTTCTCAAATTGAGCCACAGTGGAATACACAGTAGTACACAGTCACCAGAGTCCACTGTTAAAAGAATATCATTAAAAACCCTTAACAGAGAGGACTCAGTGCTGTGGTGAGTTTTAAACCCAGACTGGAACACTTCCAGAATTGCTTGTTTGTCCAGAAAGGACTTCAGTTGGGTATAGATGACTTTTTCCAAGAGTTTGGACAAAAAAGGTAGCTTGGAAATAGACATAACAGAGTGGTCCAGACCCGTTTTTTTTTTAGCAGAGGCTGGACAACAGCATGTTTAAAATTTTTAGGCACCACACTAGAGGTTAAACTACTATTAAGAATAGAAGGACCCAAGGTAGAAAAGACCTCCTTAAGAAGTCGAGGAGGGACAACATCAAGGGGGGAGCCGGATGGCTTTATACTGGTAACCAGCTGCTTTAAAAAGGGGAGAGTGACAGGCTTTAAGTGGTCAAATACAGCCAAACAGTATTAAAATGGATGGATCATGAGAAGGTGATGGAATGAGGGCACTAGTGTTTACAACCTTGTTCAAAAAAAAGTAAAGAAATTTATCGTGTTTCCCTAGAAGCTTCCAGATAGACAGGTTCATGAACATTAAGAACAGAATTCAATGTGTTAAAAAGTACACGGGGTTGTGAGACTTCAGTTTTTGAGCTCTGTTCACTGATGATAGATTCTAGGTAACTAAATTGGCTAACAGTCTCCAAGTCTGGCCCTTAAGCTGTGATCTTCATTGTGGCTGGTTTTCCACTTTTCTGTAGTTTATACATGATAGTAATGTGAAAACCTTAATATTTGAGTGAATAAATTGTAAAGTTGTGTGTAAGACTGTTTTTCTATTTCAGACCCACTCACTTCCTGATGACACTATGACCATACATGCTTGTTCCCACCTATTGTACCTTAAAACTTTGCCACAGTTATCACAGCTCAGAAAGTTTATCCCCTTACCATCTAAATTTAAAACCGGTGAAACTCTGGTCTAAATGTCTGACTTCTCCATCTGCTGGCTCAATTTCCATCCATCCATTATCCAACCCGCTATATCCTAACTACAGGGTCATGGGGGTCTGCTGGAGCCAATCCCAGCCAACACAGGGTACAAGGCAGGAAACAAACCCTGGGCAGGGTGCCAGCCCACTGCAGGGCACACACACACACACCAAGCACACACTAGGGACAATTTAGGATCGCCAATGCACCTAACCTACATGTCTTTGAACTGTGGGAGGAAACCGGAGTACCCGGAGGAAACCCACACAGACACGGGGAGAACATGCAAACTCCACGCAGGGAGGACCCGGGAAGCAAACCCAGGTCTCCTAACTGTGAGGCAGCAACGCTACCCACTGCGCCACTGTGCCGCCCGCTGGCTTAATTTTCTCAATATAAGTTAAGAATCTTGTGCTCAGAGATAACTTCATAAAAATAATAACATTAGAATTAGACAGAATTCTTATAAAGTAATGATTTTTGTTAAGAATTTTTTCATTGAAGTTTTATTAAACACTGTGTGGACCATCTAAGATGGGATAAAATTTAAGTGATCAACATAGACCTCAGTATTAATGCTTGCAGTGCACCATCTATTGGTATGTATTTTGTAATACAGTAATCCCTCGCTATATCGCGCTTCGCCTTTCGCGGCTTCACTCTATCGCGGATTTTATACGCAAGCATATTTAAATGTATATCGCGGATTTTTTGCTGGTTCGCGGATTTCTGAGGACAATGGGTCTTTTAATTTCTGGTACATGCTTCCTCAGTTGGTTTGCCCAGTTGATTTCATACAAGGAACGCTATTGGCAGATGGCTGAGAAGAAACCCAACTTACTTTCTCTCTCTCTCTCTTGCGCTGCCTTTCTCTGATCCTGACGTAGGGGGTGTGAGCAGGGGGGCTGTTCGCACACCTAGACGATACGGACGCTCGTCTAAAAATGCTGAAAGATTATCTTCACGTTGCTACCTTCTGTGCAGCTGCTTAGTGAAGCGACATGCTGCACGGTGCTTCGCATACTTAAAAGCTCAAAGGGCACGTATTGATTTTTGACTTTGTTTTTCTCTCTCTCTCTCTCTCTCTCTCTCTCTCTCTCTCTCTCTCTGCTCCTGACGGAGGGGGTGTGAGCTGCCGCCTTCAACAGCTTTGTGCCACAGTGCTTCGCATACTAAAAAGCCAAACAGCCCTATTGATTTGTTTGCTTTCCTCTCTGTTTCCTTTGAAGAGGAAGATATGTTTGCATTCTTTTAATTGTGAGACAGAACTGTCATCTCTGTCTTGTCATGGAGCACAGTTTAAACTTTTGAAAAAGAGACAAATGTTTGTTTGCAGTGTTTGAATAACATTCCTGTCTCTCTACAACCTCCTGTGTTTCTGCGCAAATCTGTGACCCAAGCATGACAATATAAAAATAACCATATAAACATATGGTTTCTACTTCGCGGATTTTCTTATTTCGCAGGTGGCTCTGGAACGCAACCCCCGCGATGGAGGAGGGATTACTGTATATACAGTAATAAAATTCATTGCATTTGTCATTCCAAAAGATGGTTACTACAAATTTTTGTGATGTGCCATCTGTTGGAATGACAAATGCAATGCACATGTCTTTGTTATATGCCATTTGGAATGGGATTCGTAAAAACAGTGTTAATGCTTGTGATGTGCCATCTGTTAGAAAGACATATACCATGCATGTATTTAACCACTACAAATTTTTGTGTTGCACCATCTGTTAGAATGACAGAGACATAGCAACCAGACTGTCACATAAATACACAAACATTCATTCTTTTATTTGTCCTGTGTTCTTAATTTGTACCATCCATGAAAACTTTTAATGCCTGCTATTTTTATGGTGCACAGTAAGGATCATATGAAATCCCAGTCTCATGCACACCTCTAATATAGTCTTCAAACTGGATTTAAAATCTGAGACTTAAGGGGCATCTCTGGTATGAGCATACTGATCCAGAGCTTTGGGGTCCTGTAGCTAATAGTTTGACCATCCACGGTTACTTTGTTAATTCCTAAAATCTTTAGTAGCACCATAAAGCTGAGGCATCTCAGGCCTTATACAGTGCTACAGCTACAGTGTCAGAGGGGCCTGTCCCCTTAGGCTCAAAATACATAACACAAAGAAAATTACTTCTTAACAAGCGTGTTAAGCGTTCTTAACAAATGCAATTATTCAAATGCCAGAAAAAAAAATAAGAAAAATAAAATATGAAATTAAAAGAATAATAACATTGCTTTGTCCTGGGTATGATGTTAAACTGCTTCCAGTCCTGCAAGCAGGTCCTCCAACTTGCAGGGAAAACTTGGGGGTTGGTGGCAGGATTGGCTCTCCAGCCACTGTAAAAAAACAAAAACCTCACAGTGTTCCAGTGTGGTGCTGACTCGGCTGCACTCGGGTCCCAATCTGGGTGCTTCGTCATGTGGTGGGTACGTGCTCCCAACCTACTATTGACAAATAACAAAAAATAATTAACAACTAATAGCAACACAAAAAAAAGAAAACAAAGAACATAGATGGAGCCCTGGTTGTACCATAACTCCGAATTGTTGAAATGTTGTTGCCTGTTTTAACTACTTTAGGCCTAATGGTTACTGAATTCAAAATCCAGTTGAAGATGGAATTACACAGGTTCGTATCTCTAAGCTTAGTGAGAAGAATTCTGTCAAAGGCAGATCTGCCAGTCAATGAAAGGCATTCTTCCATAGACATGTGGAAGGGATCTGCAACTCCACTTTTCTTAATTAATGACCAGTTTTTGCTGCTAAGTAACTCTTTTCCCTTCATTTACAATGACTTGTTTTTTAAGGTTTAGTCCTCTGAATTGCTTTGTTTTTTTGTCCTTACACGATACCCAAACAGAAATGAAATATGAACTGAGCCAGGTGACCAGCTAAGTTGGCGTCCTCCAACTCAAAGCAGTTTCACTCCAACAAGATTGTTAATTAGAAATCAATTCTGGTTAATCAAACCTTTTATTTAATTGCATGGTTTGTCGGTGCCCTCATTCTGCCACAGCAGACATTTACAAAACACTCAATTTTCTTTTTACTAAGGGAACTGTCAATATGTGTTGTGGACCTGAGCAGATCATCATTACTGAGACCTTTACCTTTCTTTATTTTCAAATATTTTATGATGGACGCAGGTTGCTGGTCATGTATTGGCTCATTTTGCATCTCATTATTGTTTGGCTGCTAATTAAGGAAAAAAGAAATAATTACATTGCAAGTCAATTAAAATTAAGGCAAAATAAGGCAATTAGCAGCAAAAACTGGTTGTTAATTAAGATGGCTAGAATGAAAACCTGCATCCAGAGTAGCACTCCAGGACTGGAGTTTGAGACCCCTGATATGTGGCTTGTCTACGTGTTCAAGAGCAATGTGTGGTGCCAGAGAGATGCTTACATCCATTAACTGGCAACACATTGTGGGAAATGGAAATCATGGGAATCGTTACTAAGCATTCTGTTGTGTTATATAAAGGCCATAAAATAATCGTATACTACCTTGTGCTATTTTAAATATGCAACGTATGAATGAAACTTTATACTATATATCCATCCATCCATCCATTTTCCAACCCGCTGAATCCGAACACAGGGTCACGGGGGTCCGCTGGAGCCAATCCCAGCCAACACAGGGCACAAGGCAGGAACCAATCCCGGGCAGGGTGCCAACCCACCGCAGGACACACACAAACACACCCACACACCAAGCACACACTAGGGCCAATTTAGAATCGCCAATCCACCTAACCTGCATGTCTTTGGACTGTGGGAGGAAACCGGAGCGCCCGGAGGAAACCCACGCAGACACGGGGAGAACATGCAAACTCCACGCAGGAAGGATCCGGGAAGCGAACCCAGGTCCCCAGGTCTCCCAACTGCGAGGCAGCAGCGCTACCCACTGCGCCACCGTGCCACCCTATACTATATATCATTTAAGCAAATTTCAGACATTCATAATATCATATATATGTGATACCTGGTATCCTATTGAGAGATGTTTCCTGCCTTGTGCTCAGTACTGTTGGGATGGGCTCAGACCCTCCACAACCCTGAGTTGGATTATTTTTGTTAGAGAATACCATGGTTTCAGAAATGCATATTTTCTGAGATATAAATTTACAGAATATCTATCACCATTTACAACTGTGCGATTAGGAAAGCTTACACATTTCTCTTCCTGAATACATCTTTTAAATATTTATTAACCTAAATTTGTCTACACACAGAAAATAAGTAAATACACATGGAACATAAGACACACTAAACAAAAGCCTCATATAATTTACAAGCATATTTATTTTAAGAAAACAGCAATGAAAGCTCTCCAGCACAGTGCACTTTCATTAAATCACAAACTGATTATGCATGAAATTGTTTGCCATAGCTATTGTGATTTTATTCTCATTAAAAGTTTTTGATAATTGACAATAAAAGTGTTTAAAGTGGCACAGAAATAGACAACCATTTACATTTTTCTCCATGAAAATGAATTACATGTACAATGGGTAGCAGTGAGTAGCATAGAGCAAATTGTGTCTAGAATGGCATCAACATCAGATGCCATTGCGTATGATTGCTGAATCAGACTCTGACTTATTGAACTCCAATTTTGATGCAAGTGATCTGGAAATAGAAAATGAACGTCAGGTACCTGCATCAGCTGATTGGTCCCCAGCTGATCGTGCAGCTGACAAACCTAAAATTCACCCTGGGTGGACTACACAGACATAGATCTGTGGGAGACAAGCTGGCAACTGGACTTCATCAGACGACACGGTGTGCTAGTGGACGCTACGGATTACCGGCCACTTGACCACGTCAAGCTGTTTTTTTTCCAGAACGTGCCTTTCAGCTTTCGAGTGATGACTCCTATGCAATAAGTCTGTGAATTGCCATACTGTAGTTGCTCATGGAGCCAGGTATAGACAGGGCAGTATTCTATGACAGGGAACACTCATTTATATTTCCAGAATCACTAGTTAATCATATATTGGGGGATCAGAGAAAGCTGGAGTATCCAAAGGCCTCAAACACTCCACTTATGCAGCAACCAAGCCAGGAGTTGAATTGTGAGGTAGCAATTCTGACCATTGCACACCAACCCAGAAAGATAATGGGGACATGTAAAATGATGTAGGCATGGTGTGACTATGTCCTAAAAATCCAAGATGTAACAGGGAACATCCAACAACAGAGCTGGTGTGTTAAATAATGCCACCTAAGGCAAGGTAGTTTTTGCTGCCCAATGGACCAAACCCTATATATCCTTATCAGGCATGAGATGATATACTTAATTCACATACAATACATTTTTCTATATAGGCTTTGCAAAACAGTGCATTCCCTGAACACTGAACAAAAAAAAGAAAAATCAATTATTAATATATTTCTGGAAAAAATGTAAAACAATGAAATGTAAATAAAATAAAATAAAAACGAATCCACCCATCTTGCTAACACATTTATCCAGAGCAGGGTTTCAGGGCTATCCCAGCAATCATTGGGCAAAGTCAGGAACAACAACTGAACATGGGTGCCATCCCTTCGCAGTGCGAACACACTTGCACACACATGCACACACTAGGGCCAGTTTAGCAGTGGCAATTTACTTAACCTGCATGTCTTTGTGAAATGAAACTCCGCTATAGTACTTCTCCTCCACGCTTATCCAGATACATTGGCCACTTCAAACTGTCCTACAATCCGAAAGGCTCCTGCCCTTTATAAGTAAAAATTCATGGTGTGAGCTATTGATAGATATTGAGACTGACAGCTAAAACAGATATGATATAATCAGTATGCATACTGTACAATACAATGTGCAAGAGAACTGACCTGTCATAAATATTGGGGAGGGGATTGGCAAAAAATAATAGACTACAACATAGATAAGAATCCAACAACAACAGCAATAATAATAATAATCCTCAAACTGGCTCAGCACAGGAGACACAGATGTGGAAAAGTAAAATGAAACATCAGCACAGCAACAAGACTGCAACTGTAGACTTTGAATGCATTACTTAAGACTGATTTAGCTCAAAATATAAGAATCTCTCCAATTGGCTTATATTTAAACTTACATTAAAACTCCACAAAAAACATACTCTGTTGTTCGCCATCATCAATCACTTGATGATTACATTCTTCACAGTCACTGACACACTAAAAGAGTTCTGCCTAGCCAGAGTCCCACTTGAGATCATTTATAATGTGCATTGACTGGATGGTGAGAATGATTTCTTTGCATACATTAGGCAGATTATGGTAAACATGAATAATGAGAAAGTATTTAGAGATAATCATTTGTAATGAAAGACAAGGAAACGTCAAAAAGGTCTGGGGATTCACCCAGTACACTTGACAATGTTTAGTGAGAAAAATTTCAACAACATTAGTCACATGAGACTGTGTCCAAAACGGGACTGCTAGGGATCTGAAGAGGTGTGGTTTTTATAGAGGTGAGGGAGGAAGAAGCGTGTCTGCTGAGTTGCTGGAAGTGATGGCAGTCCCTAGTTGTAGTCATAGCCGGAAGTGGAGACTTCAACCAGGAGTGGTTTTCCTTCTGGGGATCTGCTGGGGAAGGTAAAAAGCATTAATGCAGCCAGCCCACCCCTTTCCACCCCTGATTGCCTCCCATGCAGATGTGTGTGACACATTATACTTAAAAGTCATTGAATTTTCTGATTTTATTAACGCTAGTGAGTTTGGTTTGACATTCTGAATATAATATATATGATTATAGTTTATGAAATTTCATAGTGAAATTTAAATTTTGCTGTTACCAATGTAAACTACCTAGCAATTTGGTGGTTCAGATGGAGAACTACTACTGATTTGTTTGTGTTGTTACTCAAAGACAACATATTTTTTCACTCTTGTGAATTTACCTTTCTAGGAAAGTGAGAAATACAAAAAAGAAAAAATAAAAGAAAGAAAGCCTGTCTGTACTAGTGAATTGCTACATGTTTTCTACAATGTCTCGCATCAGACTTGTATTTTTTGGTGAAATCTTGCAGACAGATTCAACAGTGATAATTCCACTCAATGCATCTTTGTACCCTTGCCATTGTGAGCTGACCGAACACATTGAAATCATCATATAGCTGGTATTCATGTTTTTTTTTTTATTGCACGTCTGATTATTCAATTTTTGTTAATTTTGCAAATTCAGGATAGATAGCAGTACACATTCATATCAGATTTAAATCACTTGCAACACTGGTTTGAACGTAAAAAAAAAAAAATCACATATATGTTAAAAGATGGCATTGAGACACACCAGTCTGAATGTATCCTCAGTAAGTTGTAGCTACATACAGAGTCAGACACACCAGGTATGAATTTTTGAACTCATTTTTACCATTGCAACTTTTCTCTAGCACCACTCCTACACTGACAGCCCATCTTATCCCATGCACCTGGTTCTACCTGTTGATGTTGTCAATGGCGATATGTAAAAAATCAGGAAATTAAATGCCAACACCACATGCTTACATAGAGCTTCAAAAAGTGCATATGCCGTTCCCAGATTCAGGCATTCACAGTGTGTTAAGGCATTGCAAACTACATTATATGAAATCTGAAACTTTTAAAATGAAAATATATCTCTAAATATTTAAGGGCACTATACATATAATGTATACAGTATACAGTGGACCCTTGACTTATGAACTCAATTCGTTCGCGAGGGCTGGTTGTAACTCAAGTTGGTTGTAAGTCAAGACTATTTTTCCCATAAGAAATAATGGAAATACCCTTAATGTGTTCCAAACCGCCCACAGCAACACTTACTTAACTTTTTTTAATAGAAAAGGGTTGTATAATGTGCATAATTTACCAAAAACACCAATAATTTTTCTAATGTACTAACCAAAAAGTTATAAAAAGTGCCTAGCCTACCAGAAACAACAATTTCATGCTGTACTCACCATTTAAGTTGACATCTTTGGCTTGCAGGAAGGAAGGAGGAGGAGAATGAAATGGAAGGTGGTTATTGTTTGGAAGGAGTTTCCTTATACAAATCTTTTTTTTGTAAAATTGTCGAGATGGTGGATTTTGACATGCTGTACATATTAGCGAGATCGGTCACACGAACACCACTCTCATATTTCCACACAATTTCCTTCTTCGTTTCAATTGTAATCGCTTTATTTACCTTCGTTACCTTCGTTTCCTTCCTTAGCAATTATTGAAATAAATTATATAAATCACTGCACTAACCGAAATTATGTCCACAAACACATGTATCTGGGCTCCGACTGATGCTTACAAACGCACTCGGCTGTTTGTTTACAATCGCACAAGTGGATACACGTGACCGCATTCGGGTTGTAACGCAAGATGTTGGTCGTAATTCAAAACAAAAATTTTGGTCGTAAAGCAAGTTGTTCGCATGTCAGGCCAGTCGTATATCAAGGGTCGACTGTATATGAGGGGGAGTCAAGCTAAAGTTAGAAAATGTAATTTATTAGAAAATGGAACGAACCTTAACAAAACTGATAAGTCATTTATCAATGCAGTCTCCACCCTTCTCAATGTTCTTGTGCCACCTGCCTGGAAGTGCCTAAATTCCAGCAGAATAAAAGGTTTTTGGCTGTCCTCTCAGAAGTGCCAACCTCCATCCGGCTTAGGGTCCAGGACAACTGGGCTGGACCAGGGGCTGTGGCTCTCCTCAATTACTCCCAGGTCCAATATATGTCTGATCTCGAGCTCGACCTTTGTTCGTTTGGTTTCAGGGAGGCAATATGGGTGTTCCCTGACAATAACCCCAGGCTCAGTCACAATGTCGTGTTCAATCAGAGAGGTCTGGCCAGGCATTTTTCTCACCACTTCGGGAAGGGACAGGATAACCTTTGTGTAAATCAATGTAACTGTTGTGGAGACTGGCTCGGACACAGACAGGCAGACACGCTCATGTCACCCAACACACGTTTATTTACAATACCTATTATTTCCAAATGTCCATAAGTGCCACAAACCCCAATCTTCCCCAAAGTCCAGGCCAAGCACTCTGCCTCTTCGGACCACCTCCTTCTCTCGTTCTTGCACCTTGTCCTGCTTCCACCCGACTCCAGCCTTGAATGAAGGGAGGCGGCCCCTTTTATCCGTACCTGGATGTGTTCCAGGTATGCACCGGCAATCCCGCGGACACGCCCCAGTGTGGCGGAAGTGCTGGCTGTCCTCCCGGAAGCACTCCGGGTGTTCCCTCTCTTCTTCCCCCAAGTACTTCCTGGTGTGGCGGAAGTACTGGGGTCCAGGGTCCTTCAGGCAGGGAACACGGGCCCCTACAGGGTTGGGCTTCCAAGCCCTGTACCCGTGGCCCCCAATACAACCAGGGTGGACACCCCCTCGTGGTCTGGAGGAGGAATGAGCACTCCTCCTGTCTTCTTGGGCGTCCCAGCCAGGCATGAGCCCCGTCCGGGTGCCACACTATGAAGTTTTCAATGACTAAAACATATTTACCACTTCCAGTAACCAGTTAACAGAGTTTCACTCATTTTCCAGTTCAGCTTATTCTGTTAGAGAGTTTTTGGGAAGTTGGAGTCTATCCTGGCATTATCAGGCATAAAGCAGGAGCCAACCCTGGAAGGGATGACAGTTCATCACAGGCACATTTGCCTTCACCTACTCACACAGGGTTAATTTATATATGCCAATGAAGTCTGATCTATGAGATAAAAGAGAAAACCAGGAGTGTTTATACAACCAATACTGACACATGGAGACGTGTAAAGTATTTAGTGAGTTAGTTGGGATTCAAACCCTAGTCATCAAATATTTTTCTAACCCACACACCACCACCATACTGCTCTTAGAATTTGCTAAGACAAAAAAAATGTCTAATGTGTTCTCAAGTTGAAAATGTTTATTTGCCTTTGTTTTAGCTGATGCTTTGATGCAATTGTAAAATTTTGTTTCATGACTTTCATATAATCTTTTTCATGACCTCTAATTTAAATTGCCTCGTTTCCTGTTAATAATATTTTATTGACATGGAAACAAACTCATATTAAATCATATTTCTGTTTATCAATAGATAGTGACACAATGACTTTGTTGACAATTGCTTTGTTCTTGGGAAAACTTTGATATGCATTTATGGTGCTGTATGGAATACAAAGTAGGCTGATACATTCTAAAGAAGGTTATCACAAAGATTCAAATGAAGATTCTGTACTTTGATAAAAAATACAAAGTAAAAATAATCCATTAACAAATCACTTACTTCTTACGAGGCAAAAAGACAATAGAAGATTATGCAGTTCAGTACTTCCATTACTACATTGCCAATTTGGAATCAGTGGGTACATGACTGAACTTACAAATATTTAAATTTCTAGGTTATATAATATGAAAGAATAACATAAATACTTGATCAATACTTTAAATAAATTTAAAAGAATACTGCAGAGTCAATTATATTGAATACAAAAATGACTCCTTGTAATCATTAAACATACCGTTTTTAAGGAAATATACATCATTGAAATAAAACATCTTGCTTAAGCTTCCATTAGGCAGTTTTGGTGTGCTGATATGAATGTTGTTCTGATTAAAATGTGAACAAATAAGCTTAATAATTAAAAAAAATATTGTGGTCCAGATTATATCTTTGCTGTTGCACATTAGTGGGTGATATATTCACAAACAAAACACAATAATTCATTTGTTGCAAATAATTGGTTAAACTGCATATTCAGGTATTTCTGAATAAATCATTAAAACTTTTTTTGAGCTTATGTTTTCCAAACAAAAGCCATGTTAACCTTATGGAGGCTGATTTAGAGGCAACACCAGCAAAGCATAGAGGATTTGCACCAACACTTGTCTATTTGTCTGTTCTGCCTGCAATCCTGAAGACAATGACCCATAAAAGCTCCTCTAAGTCTTGTGGTCTCCAGGACTCGTAGCCACAAAAACACTGCTGTCAGTTTGGACCAGCTCCTGAAGTCAGCACAACAGTGTGTCGGGAGCTTCAATAGTGGCTCCAGATTTTATTTTTTCTTTGTTTTCCAACCTTTGCCATCTGGCAACAAAATGAAGACTTTCTTTGGGAACATCAGCCTTTTTCATGTGTTGTGTAACTTTCCATTACACAGGGTAGCAGGAGGCGCTGGATTTAAGTACAATATATCACACTCACACCCACACACCCACCCACGCACACACACACCTACAGGGTCAATTTAATGTTAACAATCAATCCTCCTTACATGTGTTTAAGATGTGAAAGAAAACTGGAGTGCTCAAAGAAAATTAATGTCGACACAAGGAGACCATGCTGGCTTCACAGAGACAGTGCTCTAGCTGGCATTTGAATGCAGAAGGTGTGAGAAAGGAAGGCTAATTAGGGCACCACCATGCTACTTAACTACATATGTACTATGTATATTGCATTATACTAGTAATGAAGTCAAGCCTCTACTCTATTGACTCTTTTCAAAACTCGGTTATTATATTTAGTGAACCAATTCAAAAAAGTATTCATGCTGTACACTGTTAATGACAGGCATTGTCCCTGATGCTTTCAAGGTGGTAGCTGTTAAACCTTCATTACAGGTACTTAGCAATGTGATACATTGGCTTTGTGTTTAGTATAGCTGCATCATAGCTGCAGAGTCATCGGCTTCAATTCTAATTTGAACAACATCAGTATAGAGTTTGCATGCAATCTCCATGTTTCCCTGTATGTTACAGTTTCTTGCCACGTCCGAAAGATGTGTAATTTGGGTTGACTGAAGACTCTCAAAGTGTTCAGGTTTGATTAGTGAAATCAAACATCTCTCCATCTAAGTTATTTCCTTCCCTTGACTTGTGCTGCTCCACCTTCCTGTGAAACTGTATAAGGTTACTGTTTCCTTTCTATAATGTACCCTTGGAAGATGTTTTTGTAAAGCATTATATTGGTTTCCCCACCTAACAAAAGGGAATCTGATCCTGAAAAACCATTTATAAGGTGAATTTTCATTATGCAAATACATAATTACTATTCATTTAAATTGAAATAAATTTTAAGCCTTCTTAGGCACCAACAAATTACCTATTTTTGCTCAAATACCACAAAATGCAGCCATTTCAGGAACTACTAACATGTATCATCCACATGGAGGATGCAACAGCAGCCTTCTTGCTCCATTACACTCACCACACATTAGCTGGTAAGGGGCTGAGACTGACAGTTTGTCGAACAGAGAGAGGAGATGATAAGAGATCCGGACCATAGTGAACAATTTATCCAGGACATCAGGATAAACCCTGCTCTTTTGTAAGCCTTGTGGAACTTGTATGTGTATAAATCAGTGACTGTGGGTCTTTCCTTTTGATGCGATTGCATCAAACACATTGCGATGATCCTATATACGTGTTGCAAGTCTTTTAGATGTTTGTCCCACATATACCCCTTGGCATGCACTGCATGGAATAATGTAAACTGTATTTCTTGTCTCTCAAGTTGACTTTTTGCTTTTGGCATTGAAAAGGGCAGTTCATAAAGTCTATATCCCAGATCTGGACAAGACACGTGCTGTACTTTCTGACACACCACAATGATAAGACAGGGTGTGGTAAGTGTAGTGGGGGACTGAATTGGAGTTGGCTGTTTGATGAGGTCTGCGGCATCTCCTATATAGGCATTGTTTATTAAATATCTTCTGGTAGCCATTTGATGTGAATAGATGAAAAAGATAATGTCTTTCATTCTGTTTTGTGTCCATTGTGTTATAATGGGTGGTAATCCTTTTGAACAAAGTCCTAATGCAATTCCATCTATGTGATGAAGGGTGGTTGCTGGAAAAGTGTAGCATTTATTCAACATGACAGTCCTTGCAATAAACACTTGTAATTAAACCAGCATAGTTAACTCTTTCAATAGAAATGTCAAGGAAATTGATGCACCCTTTTATTTCTTTTTCAATCGTGATTTGGATTGCAGGGAATACTGAGTTGATGTGGTTGTAGAATTCATTCAGCTGGTTACTTTTTAATATGCAGTATGTGTCACTGATGTAGCATATATATATATATATATATATATATATATTGTGGCAAACGGCTGGGGGTAGTACCCAACCGGGACACCCAAGAGGACCGGAGAAAGGCTTATGCCTCCTCCAGACCATGAGGGGGTGACCGCCCTGGTGGCTTTGGGAACCACGGGTACAGAGCCCTGGACCTCAGCACTTCTGCCACACCTGGGAGTGCTGGGGGGGAAGAGGACCAGGGACACCCGGAGTGCTTCCGGGTGCAGAGCCGGTACTTCTGCCACACTGGGGAGTGCCAGCGGAAGCTTATCGGAAGACACCTGGAGCACATTCGGGTGATCATAAAAGGAGGCGGCCTGAAGAGAAAGAGGCATTATAAAGAGGCAAGTACTTTGGGGGTGTTTTGGGGGGTTGTGTGCACTTTTGTAAATATGGAGTCACTGAATAAACTTGTGTTGGGTGAACCATCGCTGTCCGCCTGTCTGTGTCCGGGCTGCTTTCCACAATATGTGTATGTATATATATATATATATATATATATATATACATATGTAAGTACTATATATTTACATATATATGTATAGTACTTAGAGTGCTCAAAGATAGCGTGTCATAGAAGGGTTGGGCAGCATTGTTGATAATGGCGATCAGTTTCGAATTCATTCACTACTCCATTACTACCTCCAGCAGGTTGCCAGTGTGGCCCATTACTGAACTTGCCCTTTTAATTAGTTTGTTGATCTGGTGAGCCTCATGAAGTGATGTAACTGGTTTAGCACACTACAGTGTAGAAAACTGCACTGGCTATCAGAGTTATAGAATATGTAAAGAATGTCACTACTCACGTTAAAGAAGAGCCTCATAAAAAAAACACAGTCCGCTCTGCCCTTTCTTATATAGTTTCTTAGTGTAATTAGACTAGTCCAGTCATTGATGTGGACACCCCAGTATCTGTAAATATGACACCTTCATATAGACTCCCTGAATAGTGACCAGGCATAGAAGCACTTTGGTTTGTTGAAAGACAATAACCAATTCCTTGGATTTGCTGATATTGAGTTGTGGACAATTCTCTTTGCACCAAGAAACAAAGTTCTCCACCTGACTCCTACAGTATATTCTGTCTCATCCACCTTGTCGATACACACCATTAGTGCTATTGGAAGTAATATTTCCAGCAATTTCCATGTCTAGTTTCTTGTGCCCAGTGGTTAGGATAGAATTCTGCATGACACAGAATTGGATGAAGTTGGTCTGAGAATGTCATGTGTCACACACGTGAGCAGATGGGATGCCTTCAATGCTCTGTTAAGATAAGCAACAACAACAACATTTATTTATATAGCACATTTTCATACAAATAATGTAGCTCAAAGTGCTTTACATAATGAAGAAAATGCAACTAAGCAAGCAATGCCACTACAGGACAAAAGGCATTACTATCACTAACTACCTTATCTTTCTGTCCACAGATCCAAAGGATCACTGCCAGAAGATGCCTGATCACAGCCCCGCAAGCCTCCCAAGCTCTTCTGGGCTCGGGTGCATATATGCAGTAACTCAACAGAAGTTAAAGTCTTCTTTTGACCCAAGTGTGAGAAAGAGTATAGTGGGACCTCTCTAACCCAAGATTATTTTTGTTTTGATTGTTATAAGCCATGGCAGAAATTGGTTTTGTACTATTTACTTTCCTGTTCTTTTCATTAAAACAGGGTTTACTGGGCTGGTAACCCAACATGTGAACCAGTGCTTGTTTGTCATTTCACATATATTATGTACGCTAGGCTTTTAAATATCAAGAATGCTGTAAAAATGAATTCAAACTCCTTTGTAGGGGCGAAAAGGATAATAAACGAATTTACCCGCTCAAACCCGGAGCTGGCAGGCAGGGGAAGGGGACTCAGTGATGTTGGGAACATTAACCAATTGTAGTCATTTGATCACTACTATTTTCTTAGTGTCATTATGTTTCATATACTCTGTTGTGGCCTGAAATAATTGCATCAAATAGGAAGGGGTTCAGTTGTGATTAGTATTTTTTGAGATTTGTCTTTTACCTGTTCAAATGAGCAAAATTTTATTGTATTGTCTTTTGAAATGCACTAAATGAATGGCCCAGAACTGTGCTCAAAGCATCATTCAAAATTACTACTTTCAAATGTATAAGTAAGTTATCAAACTTTTCAGAAATAAGAAAGTCCAAAAGTTTTAAAGTGGGAGAGTAAAAAAAAAACAAAGAGTTAAACATTGAAGTCTGATAAGTCGTGAGTCATTCTCAGCAGGGCACTAGCGCAGGTCCTGCTGTCCACACAGGGAGCAAGAAGCAGGCTTCTTAGGCACTCAAGCACAAGATTAGCTCTTTTCAGAAGGTTGTCAGTTTTGATTTTAGCTAATAGTGCTTATCTTGAAAGAGGTTCCGTTCCCTTTGGTCTTGCCAAAAAAAGAAAGACAAGGATCACATTTTTTAGGATGTGCTCTCAAGATAACAAGTTATTTTAGCGCAAGTCTTAATTGTTGGCTGACAAACAGATATTTGTAATTAAAGTTTTTACTGTTACTGCTAATCAAGTTTCCACGTAAGTCTATTGCATGATACTAGATTAACACTAAATTTTGGCTTTTAAATAAAATGGATAAATTTGAATTAAAAAAACTTCTTTCCACTGCTGTCTTGCTCTAAAAGACAGCCAACAGTGCCTTTGCTAATGAAATTGTTTAAGAATTTTATAAAAAATCTAAAGAAACAAATACTACAAAAATTTTGCTCCACTTGATGTGTAAAAGAAAGTTTCTATCAGCATTTTGTAATGAAAGCTGGGGCATGTGCAGGGGAACCCAGTGTAACTTAAAATAAACGCAAAGCATAAAAGGGGTAAGAAAGGAAAAAATATCTTCATAAATGCAAGTCTTAAAGTCACCACTCCGGTTAAGTACAAGCCAGACAGGAAGAGGCGAGTCTTGGTGGGCAGACAATGGAAGTGACAGCAGAGGTGGAAGGGCGTCAGTCATCTGGGGCCTCATGCATAACGCTGTGTGTAGAATTCACACTAAAGCATGGTGTACGGACAAAAGCGAAAATGTGCGCACTGTGATATATGGCTGGCTTTTATCCTGGCCAATACCCCCAAGCCGCCAGATGGAACCTTCCAGCAACATGGAGGTGCCCCAAATTCCAGCAGGGCATCATGGACCTTGGAGTTTTAATTCACAGCCCTGCTGGATACCGTGGGGGAGGCTCAGGGACTTATATTTTCCGTATAACCCGGAAGTACTTCCCAGTCACGGGGACAGAGGAAATGACGTACTTCCGGGTTGAAGAAAAGAAGTAGTTTTCATCTGACCCGGAAGTACTGGAAAATCACATGGACTGAGGGATAGAGGCACTTCTGTGTCAAGGATTGCTGGGAGTGGAGGACTGTGTTTATTGATTAATTATTCAGTTATTATTGGAGTATTGTGGAGTGGAGGGTGCTTTGTGCACATTTTGTTATAATAAATTTATTTCTGGACTTTTACCTGGTGTCTGACGTGTGGTCTGAGAGTTCAAGGGGACAACAGCAACCCCTATCTGTCACAGTACGCACAAAAAAATCCAGATCTATAAATCTGTGTGAACCCCAACTTCCATGTTCTTCTGCTCCATAAATCTCAGTCAGCGTGAAAAGTAACACATGTGCATGCGCCTGCCGCCACTCCCAAACTCCTCCCAGAATTACGCCTCTTTGAATATGCAAATAAATATAAATAGCCCTTAAGCTCAGTGTTCTGTGAAAAGGCAATGGCAAAAGCACGGGGGAAAATAGAAGAATTTCAGCGAATGCCAAGTGGAGGGAAGGAAAAACGTACTATTTATTGGTTTAAACAGTGGTATAAATAACAAAAGGAAGTTAATCGAGTGACATAGAGTGTCAGAGAAACTCGAAAGCTCAAGTTCACAAAGTCGCACAGTTCCTGAAATAAAAAAGAAGTTGTCAGATATCAAAGTCGCCGTGAAAAGGCAAGTCGTAGCTCATCATCTGAGTGTCATATGAAAGCTTATTAAGGTACAGAGAAAAGAAAAAAAATAGGCACACAGTGAGAAAAAAGCTCGAAATGTCAACTTTAATCTCAAAATTTCCACTTTAATCACGTAGTTTATTTTGTCATTAAAGTAGAACATCACAAACTTCATCTTTAAATCATTTAATTTACTAGTTTCTCAAATACCATCGTAACTAAAGTTAAAGCATGTTGTTAAACATGGGAACACTGTGGCGCAGTGATAGTGATGACCAGAGATTGTTCCTGCCTCCCGCAAGATGCTTGCTGCCCTGTGCAAAACCTTCGATGAAATAAATTATTGCAGCAGTGCTGTCTCTTTCAAACGTACTAACCCCCAATTCCTGTCCTTCCTTTTTTTCTCCAGGTAACCAATCGCCACACAATCAGCTCTGTAATAGATGTTAAGCCATCTGTAAGTTTAGAACACTGATTCTTCAAACCTTTTAAGGAACATTAAAATATATTCATAGTACATGTTTAATTATTCTATCCATCTATCCATTCAGGGTCACACCAGTCCCAGCAAGCATACAGCGTGAGGCAGGAACAATCCCTGAACAGAGCGCCGGCTCCTTGCTAGACACACTGTGTCCTCACGTGTTTAATTATTAACAATATACAGTAGATTATTTAAATGATGTTAACATTTTATCTGTATAATGTAATAAACATATTTTGCTGCATTTCATCTTAAAAATGATATCATCATCATATGTAAATATGCTCTTTATAAAGTGGCTCAGGTTGTGCAATATTATAACTGTATCACAAGTTTACAGTGAGGTCATTGCACTAATATGTACAAACAGTTCTACAAGGAGCACTTGATGGACTGATTGAGTGCGTTTAGAGCTCTTGGGATGAAACTGTTTCTGAACCGCGAGGTCCGTACAGGAAGGGCTCTAAAGCGTTTGCCGTTTGAGAGCAGTTCAATAGACAGTGCGCATGGCTGAGGCAGCGTGTGCTTGATGCTGTATACCGATACTTCTCTTTCTGATCAGCTGCTGTAGAGCTGTGATTCCACACTCAGATACAGTGAGATAAATACTCTGAGTGGTACATTGAGATTAACAACGCTAAAGCAGCTATGGTATTTGGAATAGTTTGGCCATTCCATTGACCATTATACTGTATTGTTACAGGTTAATTACAATCAGATGCCTTAAACTAATAAACAATATGCGGTGTCACGCACGAGCGCATGGGGAGCAGCTTAAAGACCCGATGTGCATCGCTACAAGTCGTGCCAGGGGACAATGGCGGGGTACTAACCTCTCTCTCTCTCTTCCCATAGAAAAGACGAAGCTCCGCCACCATAATCCTACTCGGACAACCAAAAGAACAACACTTCCGGGTTCCTTTCTCTCCTCTGGTCCCACACTGATGACGTCCATTACCCATCCACCACCACGCCTTCCCAGCATTCCACATTTCTAATTTCCGGTCCGGCTCTTTCAATTGTTCGTCCACCCATCCCTTTTTGTCTTATGATTTCTTGGAAAGAATTTTGACCTTGATTTACAGTATATGGGGCTTAAAACCCCAAAACCTTGATCTATCTGTCTTGTTCTTATTACAGTGATTAATTTCAGTGTATTTGGTAAATCCGAGTCAGGGATGTGGATCTAAAAAAGAAAGGGAAACCACACTGGAACAAAAGCACTGCTTTGACGCTGGGTACCGCCAGTTTGCAAAACCGAGCGGAGAACTTGCGTACACCAGGGTTTGAGCTGCTGTGAAAATGTGCGTGGGTTTACGCCAAGTTTAGGTTTTATACATCACAATTTGAGCATGGAAACAGGCTTACGCAACATTTTTGTGCGTACGCACCATTTATACATGTTATACAGTTTTAGTCTTGAGTGAACAGTGTTAGGTATTTTAGATAACAAGTCATAATCTCCAACTTTTCAATTCAGCTCATAGTGTAAGCATTTTGGTTTTGGTGATATTCTCAAAGATTTCATAATGACGTCTGGCAATTTTTGTTTTGATGTCACTTCAGCATTCTGGATAAACTGTTTATGTTCCAGTTTCTCAAAAGGCACGTGAACCAGCTCATTATTTTTACTTGCAGTAGCTCACAACCCTATGTGCCAGCAAACAATATGAAGAGATTGGTTGGGATAAAAAAAACAGTTTTACAACACCTTAATGAGGTTGTGTGTGTTTAAAATATTAACAGAAACTATAGATTAAGTACAAACACTTATTGACGGCATTCAACAAAAGTCAGAAAGTTCAATCAGTAAACAAATTTAAGAAAATGCATAAAAAGAGGAACAAGAGGAAAAACTATCACTGCAGAAATTCTTTAATCTCTACTATCTAGGTAAATGTGTCTTGTTCACATTTGATGTAAATAATGTACAAACTCCTTTAGAGTTCTGGCTTATAACAAAAAGACAGGCAGTCAACCTCTTTCTTGATTGATGGGTTTGGGGAAAAATCAACATTTGTCATTAGAAACTGTTATATATTTATATATGTTACACAGTATCTGCCAAATAATACAAAGAGCACATGACATGTGTTTTGCCATTACTGGGGCCTGTCAGGTATACGCACTTTTGCATCCCCTTACGGTGATCGAATCTCGGATGTCAGCATCAGAAGCTTTGTTGCCCCACGATTACTCGAAATTTGTTATTTACTTTGTCATGTAAAGGATTCAGTGATCCAAAACCATGCCAGAAAAATGTGCTCAATATTATAGAAGTTCCTACAGAAACAAAATTTCAGCCAATAGATTTTCTTTGGCATGCACCACACAGAAATTCGACTGCTTGTTCAGGCATTTGTTCGAAGCCTTTGTGTCACTTTACTCTTAAAAGTGCATTTTTAAGTGTAATAAGTAGTTTATGCTTTGAAACCTGTGTTTAGTTTACTTCTTCATGAAGTCCAAGGTGCGCTGTTCTATATTACACTTCTTGCTCCTACTTTAAACTGAAATTTGCAATCAATTGAGGCAGAGCTACCCCTTGTGTTTAATCTTGCATTACTCAGAGCACACCATCATGAAAATCTGCCTAACAACCGTGTTTGGAAATCACTGAGCCGTGATAGCCAACACAATGAGTGACTGGCTATGTCCTGAGGTTTTCATACATAATGATATGCATGATCAAGTGTTAACTGCTTAATTGTCTCAATGAACACAACTGTGTTAAGGAAGCTGCTTTCAAAATGATTTGCATCCCTTATTTCAAACAAAGTGATTCATTTACTTTTCCAGTATTTGTATACAGTCTGTACATGATTCAACTACAGTCAGGTGATCAGCCATCTCTGACTACAAGCATGTAATATCATATTTTACTTGAAATATCTATGTGTCTATGTAATAAACTAAAGAAGTATTTTTCTCTCTTCTGTTGTGCCCTTTCTTATATAGTTCCTCTGTATTCTGAGACTAGTCCAACCTTAATGTGGACCCCCAAGCACCTGTATGAGTGGACCATCACTACATCCACACTTTGAATAGTGACTGGACATAGAGGCTCTTTGCTGCGGCAAAAGTCAATAACCAGTTACTTGCTTTTGTTGTTGTTAAGATGCAAACAATTCTCTTTACACCAAGAAACAAACATTTCCACCCGACTCCTATATTCTGTCTCATCCTCTTAATCAATAAACCCCGTAAGTGCAGAATCATCTGAGACTTTCTGAAAGTGACATGACCTGATGTTATATTTATAGTCTGAGGTGCACACGGTGAAGAGAAAAGAAGACATGATTGTTGCTTTTGGTGCTCCAGTGTTGCTCACATCTGTATCAGAAACACAGTCCTTGAGTCTAACAAACTGTAGTCTGCCCGACAGATAGTCCATTATCCAGAACACCATAGGCTCATCCACCTGCTTATCTCTTAGTTTACTCCTTAACAGGGATGCCTGGATGGTACTGAAGACACTGGAGAAATCAAAAAGCATAATCCTCACAGTACTGCCAGCTTTGTCCAGGTGATAATAAGCCTTGTGAAGCAGATAAATAATGTCATCCTCCATTCTAATCTTCGTCCTATAGGCAAACTGTAGTGGGTCAAGATGGTCTACTCCAAGATGAGTCATATAGTCCAGCACCAGCCTCTCAAGCCTTGTGGAGCAAACAGGTAATTGCATCCTTCATTCCAAAAGAAGGTTTCTGACTTGGACCATGAACAGACTCGTGCTTCTAGCGACCATGATGTTGTTGGTTGAACAGGATGTTTTTTTTTTTATAAAGCTTGTATAAAATTAGAGATTCCATTCAATATTAAAAAAAACTTGGAAAGAACCAGAAACAAACACTGGGTTATGATGGTTTTTACTTTGTGATTTATTCCTTTTGTAGTCTCTCTTTTGTAATAAAGTTGAGCTTTTATGTAGATATATGATGGCTATTTCTGTGAACTTAGCAGCAACAAATAGCAAAGCTGTGTTTACAGTATGCCCTTCAATTTTTAACTAGTAACTGTATTTATTTCTTATTGTCAAAACGACAGCTGTATCTTAAGCTCCACAAGCTATTAAATTCTATTAGCCTTTAGTTTGCAGAAATGCTTAGTATTCACCAGTAGACTGTTTTTATAATTTAAACTGCCTGCAGCTATTGACAGTAAGTATAGTTAACACATGAAACAGATCTCTTGAGCCACAGCTTAATGTAGCAGCTGCTTTAAAAGCGCATATTGATTAACTCTTTGTTCATTAATTGTGTTAAACAATTAAGGTAATACAAAATACTTGCCATTACTTCCGACTCTGAGTATGTGAAAAAAATGTTCCAGACAAAATGCCTCTGAATCAATGACCCAATGGCAAATAACTGCAATTAATTTTACATATTTTCAATTTATTTAGAATAATATGGATTGACACAAATAAAAACTCACAAAATACATAAATGGATTAACAAAATGACCTGTTCTTCATCACTTTTTTTAAAATAAAACCTATTTGCAAAATGAAATTAGTCAAAAAGTTTACAAAAGGATACTTTAAATGGGTAAAAATAAGTGTTACACGTTATAAAGAAGGCAATTTCAACAGTGATGTGGCATGTCTTTAACCTGGGCACCAGTGCTAAAATGACACCAATTTGACTGACAATGTAAATGTTGCAGTACTATTTACCCCAACAGTTATCCATCCTGTGCTCTGTCAATTATCTTCATTTTTGCACTGTTTTGGCTGAGCTGCAAAACTAGCATGAGAACCTAAAACCAGATAGACTTGTTTGGCTGAAAATGTCAAGGTACCCGAGATATCAAAATCAGATGTCCTTAAAGGTTATCTATGTCTCCCCTCAACTACATGACTTAATAGTTTGCTTCAGATTCCCAGGATTCCTGGCTACTGTTAGAAACCCATTCCCTTTAATTTAAACCAATACCCTTGAGTATGTGATTCACCATAAAAGGTATTCTGGAGAGTCAGCTTAACTGATAACTTTGAGAGTTTTAATGACTTCACATTAATCTCCACTTACTCTTCTCGGTTAAAGCTGAAAATACTTTACTTCCCTCAGACTCGCACAATAGAAAATATCCTTACAAACAGTGCTGGCCAAAGCCTTTTGGTGCCCTAGGCGGAATGGACAGACATTGCCCCTCATTGTCAATAGCAGTGAGTAGTTATTACTAGTCTTTGAAGACCTGTTCCCATAGGAAAATTTTACTACTCATAAGTTGATCTTTGATGGCTCAGGAGACTGTATCCAGCAGTGGGCACTCTTTTTCCCCTGGGATGTGTCCTTTTGTGATGAAGAACAGACTAGTGCCTATACCCAACCCTTTTGTAACCATGGCAAGAAAATAATCAGACAAGAGAAACATGGTACAAAAAGAGATCTATTTATTTAACTTGCTTTAATAAATAACTTCCATTCCTTTCATACAATGCATAATCCATTTATACTTACATATTCAGGCCAGAGAGAAGGCAAGGGACATCACAGCCAAGTGGGGGAATGCAGACGACCAGATGTTCCATCCCGCAGAATGTCGACAGCATGGAGGCGCTTCTGACTTTGTGCTGGATCCTCGTCATTATAACCAGTCACATATTTACATATTTATACAATTTTTGTCAGATATGGGCAACTGCCAGACATAGAATTCTGGTCAGATATGGGGACATGGGACTTAATTCTGGAGTAAACCCAAATAATACATTCAACTGTTATCATTTAAAATAGCCTGCTTGTGTGTCCTTCACATGTTTTCTGTCCATCTCTCTAGCCTGTGCCTTCCAGTTGTCATTTTTCCATCTCTCTGGCAGTCTCCCTCTGGTTTCTGCTCATATGCGTAAAATCAGGTACAATGAAATACATTTTACAGATCATAGTGACATACTGCAAACGTTGGCTATGGAGACTTAAATAAGATTCTCATTTATGTTTCTTTAAGAATCAACTTTGTCACAGATGTTCCTCCTAAAATTCTTTGGGAGAAATAGCTTTAGAGAAAAAGGAGACATGAGACACAACTAAGTTAAAAGGAGTCAAAATTTATAATTTAGTCTGAAAAACATGGCATATTTTGTTGGATCTATTTCTTGTCTTCATATTTTTTTTACTTATTATTGGATTGATGTCTTTATCCAAGTTGACTTACAACATTGGAGATATGGTCAGTTACATTTCTTTAATTTTTCCACTGGCATGTGAAGTGACTTGCTGGTGGTCACACAGTGGTGTCAGCAGTGGGATTTAGACCACCAATCTCAGGTTATAAAATCCAATGTCTTAACCACTATGCCACACTACCTGACTTTTTACCTAGAATGAATATGATCTAACTGGAGCACAGACATATAAGTTAGAGCAACTACTAATATTATACAAAAGCAAGGACAACAGTTTTTGTTAATCATTGTAAAGTGTTTTATTAACACAAACAACTGTCAATACATTTCACCATGTATTACTGAGCACACAATGCAAATAAAAAAAAAAGTCAAGACACAGAAAATCTGTGCCCATTGTGTAATTTTGCTGAGATCTCAGCTAAAACTCAACAAGAAACATGTGAGAATATCGGGGTGTTTCATCTCAGGAGAAAATCAAAGAAAGCACAGAAACATGACACAAAAGAAAATGTCTCCATTTTATTTCTTTCTGATCTCACTGTTGTCTAGGAGAAACAAAAAGGTACTATTTAAAAATCTCTCTTTTTTGATTTTTTCATTCCTATGGATTGGTCCCTCTTGGTGTTGGAGCCTGCGCCACTTCAGTAGCACAAATGGCACCTCTCTGATTATATACTGTGGAACCTTAGGAGCGTGTGTCCCTTGGTGTATGGAGACAGTGTGCACTTTTACTTTCAAATATGGCACCCGCTTCTTATCATCATTTCATTTGATGAACTTGGGGTAGAGGGGGTATATCCCCCTTGGTGTGCACCCCTTAACTTTCATTAATAGAGTGACCAGATAATCCTCTTCGATATGCAGCTTCTAATGTTGCTACTCTATTTAGTAGTATGACAGCTATCATGAATTCACATTTTAGACTTTCCTGAGTCTTTGTGTGCCATTTATACATTTTTTGCACCTATTTTGTTGTTTATTTATTACATTGTTATTCTAGTGACAACATTTTGTATTCTTTTCTTTTTTTTGGATGGTCCCCACCATTTTGGAACTGTAACTTGGGCACAGTGCACTTCCTGATCAGCCAAGATTAACGAATAACCTTCACAACTGTCTGGTTTGGGTTAGTATTTTCTGTCAAAAGATTTATAGCTTTTATTTTTTTTACCTCTGTTTTTAGGTTTTGGTGTGATAAAGGACAGACCTTTCAGTATGAATAATGACATACATCTCACCTCCTGGGGCCTCATGTATAAATGGTGCGTATGCAAAAAAATGTTGCGTACGAACTTTTCCACGCTCAAATTGCGATGTGTAAAACCTAAACTTGGAGTAAAGCCACGCACATTTTCATAGTAGCTCCAACCCTGGCATACGCAAGTTCTCCACTCGATTTTGCAAACTGGCGGCACCCAGCGTCAAAGCAGTGCTACTGTTCCTGTGTGTTACCCTTTCTTTTTTAAATCCACATCCCTGACGCAGCTTTATCATATATACTGAAACTAACTGCATATTGTTTATTAGTTTAAGGCATCTGATTGTAATTAACCCGTAACAATATAATGGTCCAGGGAATAGCCAAAGTATTCCAAATACCATAGCTGCTTTAGCGTTGTTACTCTCGCTGCACCTTCTTTTTCTTCTTTCAGCTGCTCCCGTTAGGGGTTGCTACAGCGGATGATCTTTTTCCATATTACTCTCACTGCACCACTCAGAGTATTTATATCACTGTATCTGAGTGTGGAATCACAGATCTACTGCAGCTGATCGGAAAGAGAATTATCAGTATACAGCATCAAGCACACGCTGCCTCAGCCATGCTGTCTATTTGAACTGCTTTCACATGGCAAATGCTTCAGAGCCTTTACTGTACGGACCTCGCGGTTCAGAAACAGTTTCATCCCAAGAACTATAAATGCAATCAATCAGTCCATCAAGTGCTCCTTGTAGAACTGTTTGTACTTATTAGTACAATTACCTCGCTGTAAACTTGCACTACAGTTATAATATTGCACAACCTGAGCCACTTTATAAAGCGTTTATTTACATATGATGACAATATCATTTTTAAGATGAAATGCAGCAAAATATGTTTATTATATTACACTGATAAAACTTTAACTTCATTTAAATAATCTACATTGTTAATAATTAAACATGTGAGGACACAGTGCCGCAGCACAAGTGAGGAGCTGGCACTCCGTTCACGGATTGTTCCTACCTCGCCCTGTATTCTTGCTGGGTCTGGTGCGACACTGAATGTATAGAATAATTAAACACATACTACAAAGATATTTCAGTGTTCCTTAAAAGTTTTGAAGAATCGGCGTTCTAAGCTTACAGATGGCTTAACGTCTATTACAGAGCTGATTGTGTGGTGATTGGGTATTTGGAAAAAAGAAAAGGAAGGACAGGAACTAGGGGTTAGTATGTTTGAAAGAGATATTACTGCTGCAATAAATTATTTCATTGAAGGTCGTGCATGGCGCAGCAAGCATCTTGCGTGAGACATGAACAATCACTGCACCACCGTGTTCCCATGTTTAATAACATTCTTTAACTCCTGTCATCATGAAAATGACATCACGTATATGTGCTACGCATTTAACGTGCTACTTTAGTTACGATGGGATTTGAGAATGAAGATGAAGTTTATGATGTTCTACTTTAATGTCAAAAATAAACTACGTGATTAAAGTGGAAATTTCGAGATTAAAGTTGACATTTCGTGCTTTTTTCCCACTGTGTGCCTTTTTTTTTTCACTGTACCCTAATAAGCTTCATATGACACTCAGATGGTGGGCTACGACTCACCTTTTTACGGTGACTTTGATATCTGACAACTTTTTTTTTATTTCGGGCACTGTGCGACTTTGTGAACTTGAGCTTTCGAGTTTCTCCGACACGCTATGTCACTCGTCAACTTCCTTTTGTTGTTTATACCACTGTTTAAATCAACAAATAGTATGTTTTTCCTTGCCTCCACTTGGTGAAATTCTTCTATTTTCCCTCGTGCTTTTGCTATTGTCTTTTCACAGAAGGCTGAGCTTAAGTGCTATTTATATTGATTTGAATATTCAAAGAGGCATAATTCTGGGAGGAGTTGGGGTGGGACAGCAGGTGCGTGCACATGCGTTACTTTTCACGCTGACCGGGATTTATGTGGCGGAAGAACGTGGAAGCTGACATTCGCACAGATTTATGCATCTGGATTTTTTTGTGTGTATGAACATTTCCGCTTTTTTGCTTATGCCATGTTATAGTGTAAGTTCTACGGACAGCGTTATACATGAGGTCCGTGGTCCCTTATTCCTTAAATACTACTTTTCAGTAAAAGGTGGCAGTAAATTCATCATGGCTCCACCTAGGAAAGATGGTGCCCACATAGCTTCTGAGTATGGGATCATTTCTAAAAATAAACTTTGCAGTGGAGGAAACAAACTGAAACGAGTTTTAGTAACTTCTGGATTGAAACTTTATTTGTTATTTGTCTTTGCTCTTGTTTTTGCATTTGGTTTTTGGTGTAGCAATTTAGTTTAGTGCCCTTTCATTTTTAACTTCTTGCCAATGCCCTGAATATGATTTCACTTTTTCCTTAAGAGTGCCTTTTCATCCACAAGTTTTCTGTTTGTTTAACAAATATTTTAGAATATCAATACTGTTATAGATTTTACAACTGAACACACTGTAAAATGTTATTCTTGTAGTATTATATAATTCAATGTGTTTTTAAATTTTGCTGTAATCTTTTCTGTTTGTACTACTTTGATGGTATTTGTGGGGAAAGGTAAAATAATATTGATTGGTTAAATTAAAAGTAGAGAATGAACCAAAGTTGATATGAAAAATTAAATGTATGCCAAAGAAATGTTTGATTCTATGAAAATGTCTTATAAAAAATTTGAAAAAAACTTAAACTTACCTCTAAAATTGAAACCTCAAGGATTTTTAAAATTCTTTGTCCGTTTCTCCTATAACAGCAAAACAAGGATAAGGGCATAGTTCCTGTTAACTTGGGAAGCAGCACTCTTCACAAACAATGTCATGTTTCTCTTCAGCTTTTTCATATTTGTCGAGTTGCTCACCCATTTTCCTTGCATCCTTAGTTTAGATTTTTTTTGGAAGATTATGTTAGAGATTAGGTTGCTGGCTAGGGCTCAGTAGCCAAGGAAACCAGAATCATGCAGCTGGATAGCTCTGTGAAAATGTTTGTCAGATGAGTATTTAGAGAAGCTGGTAAGGCTCATCAGATCTACAGTATGTGCATATGCATCAGTTAGTTTCATCAAATTGACCCTGTGTGCCAGTTTAGATAAAACTCAGTAGAGTAGAAGAGCACAGCCCACTGAGAGAGTGTATTCTATATTGAAGTGCAGTTAAAAAAAGCACACATGCTTATTGCCACTGCTTATTCAGCAATATAGGCCTAATGTCATTCATAAGGATGGCCTATTGTAGTTTTTTTATTTTTTAACTGTTTTTGTTATGTTATATTGCTTGTATTAAAAAAGTAAATTTAGTAGAGAAAAAAAAATAAAACACAACACAAAAAATGTGGTTAAGTGTTTGACTCACTAGTTGAATTAGTCAATGGAAATTGGGAGCGCTTTAAAATAAGAAAGAACATAAAGTAAAGTAAGCAACATCTTGCAGCCACATTTGGCCTTCGCCTCTCTGTTGGGTGGCATGGCTTACCGACTTGCATACCCATCTCTCATGTAACATACCTAAAGTGTTGTCCCTTTCACAACACATCTCTCCTCTCTTGTGGCTCTAGCCTTCTTCCAACAATCAGCCCTCAGTCCAAACTCTGGTGGCCTCAGTGCCTGAGATGATTTTAAGCCCCCTTTAGGAGTCACATCCAGGAAAGCCCAAATACTACTTCCAGCCCTTTTTTGCCCCTAGGGCCAGGGTGACTAAATGGGAGTACCTTCTATGTCAGGGATACTCATCTCTGGTCCTGGAGGGCGGCAGTGGGTGCAGGTTTTCATTCCAACCAGTTTTGTAATTAGAAGCAAGGCCTAGCACATAATGGAACATGGGATTTAATTGTATGGCTTGTTAAAGCTTTCATTCTTCCAAGACAAATCTGTACAGCATCGTAGATTTTTACATTTTCTGAGAACATTATATGTTTTTTGGTCCAGAACAGATTTGTACCTCTTGGCACTTCCCTTATGTCTCATTTATTTTAAAACATTTTATTAACACAGATACTTCATTATGCATATACACAGGTTTAAATGAAAGCAGCTTACCCACAGAGCAGGGGGGTATTTTCCGTATGTCGCTTAAATCATCCAAGATCAGATACCTAATCTTGGATGAGTTAATGCTGGTGAAACTTATCCGGGATAAGTCGGTTTTTCAAACGCAGCTGTGCAGTAGATTAGTCTAGCTGGATCCAATCATCCGAGATGATTGCGCGCGCCCACACTGATTGAAAAGCCCATATATATTGAGTCTAGAAAACATAATCAGCAAGTCTTTGATAGGCTGCAACAAAATGACGAAAGAACGGGCACATTTTTTCACACAAGCGGAGCAAGACCTTTTACTCGAAGGATATAAAGAATTTCAAGATTTAATATGCACAAGGGGTAACACTGCAAAAGCAGCCCAAACCAGAAAAGACGGCTGGCAAAAAGTGGCCGACAAATTAAACGCATAAATAGTGTGAATTGCACTTACTGAATGCAGCGTTTCATTTCCTATGTGTCAGATTAATTATTATTTAATATGTCATAATTCCAGATCAAACATGAGCACAATTAGAACATGGGAACAGGTTAAAGTAAAGTACAAGAATATACTTCAAACTGGTAAATATTGGAATATAACTATTTAAAGAATTGTTGACATGAAGAAAATCATATATAATATAAAAACCATTAATTTTAAAGCTAATAAGAAGAAGGCAGACAAGCAAAAAACAGGTGGAGGTCCACGCGGTCCAGTCCTAACCCCTGCAGAAGAGTTGGCTCTCCAGCAAAATGCCCATTGCCCTGTTTCTGAGGACATTCCAGGGGGAAGCTCCTCCCCAGAACCAGTGGCAGGATGCAGTGGTCATTTCAGGTAAAGGATGGTCATTGCATATATTTGTCCTCAATGTGTGCCATAGGTATGTTCCATATAGCCCTCTTTTTTGTTGGGTCAGTTGCAGGGAATGTCATATCCCTAGAACCTGTGTCTGACCAATGAGACATTGCCAAAGGTCAAATACTTGATGAAGACACTGTGTCTGATTATTCATCAGGAGGAGAGGTAAATTTTCCAAATAACGTTTGAATAAACTCCACTCTGATCAGTCCCATGTGCTAATTGTGATATAACTGTTTTGCAGGAGCCTGTAGCCAGCACACATGTCCCTTTTGGAACAAAGTCCACATTAAAAAAAGGAGATGGTAAGGTTGGTTGAGCCATTTGTTGTACTTTATACAAAATGATTTAAAATGATATACTGTGTATACAATATAGAGGAAAAAAGGCATTTGTAATTGCGTATTTATTTGCAAAAAAATGTGAGGGCTCTATACAAGAGATATCTTCAACAGAAAATTGCATACAGAAAACTAAAAATGAGAAAAATACAGCAGGACATGGAATTTCAGGCCAATCAAAGGACAACCTGAGGACAACTAAAATGAAGTTGCAGATACAAATAATAGAAAAACAATTGGTAACGAAATTCTCTTATCTCTTTCCCACATGTATATGTGTATGCGTGAGTGTACCTTAATTATGTTCTCCTCCTTACAGGCTGAAGGGCCATAATATATAATAAATAACTTTTGTGTGAAACCACTGTTGTCTTTTTCATTGAAAATATTGGGCCACAATTCTGTCTGGCAGCTTTGCCACTGGTTTGCTCAAGGTGCACTGGGTCAAGGTCATCATCAGGCTGCACCAAAACCTCGGGGACTCTCTCTTTTCTGATCGCTATGTTGTGTAAGACAGAGCATGCAACAATTATGTCACATGCTCTGTCAGGTGCAACCCTCAGCCTTTTTAGACATTGAAATCTCTCTTTCAGGTGGCCAAAGGTCTTTTCAATTTGTGCCCTTGTCCTAGACAGAGCTGCATTATATTGAGTTTGTGGCCCAGGGTTGGGGTTAGGAAATGGGGGTCTACAGGCATATCCCCTGCCCCCAAGCAGGATTCCATCATGATGACCTGTGGAATATGTAAAAATTGTGAATACAATACACACATCACCATGATTTATAATTAGATTATTACCTTGTTCAAATGTCCAAATACAGGTGTGACTCCTTAAAAATTCTTGAGTCATGAACAGACCCCGGCCATTTAGCCTGCACATTTGATACAAGGTAGGATGCATCACAGATCATCTGAGAATTTATAGCATGTAGGTCAAACAATTTTACTGTATGTCAACATGCCTATTGGCTATTTTCAACTCTTACAAAAAGTTACATTACCTGCACATTAATACTGTGGAAGCCTTTTCTATTTATGTAATCTGGCTCATTTGGACCTGATGGGGCCTTTTTTTTGGATCTGCATACAATCCAGTGCCCCAATCACATTTGGAAATCCTGGGTAATGAGAATGTTAGGCCGATTGTGAGATTCTTTATGGAACTGGGGGTATTTTTGCCTGTGTATTACCTACCTGCAATGGCATGAAACGCCTCTTTTATTGTCTGCACAAGCAGGTGTCCAGGAAACACCATGAAAACCCGAAGGAAATATTTCAGAGCCAAACAGACTTTACGAATTGCCTGGCAAACTGCACTTTTAGTTAGATTTTCCGCATCGCCTACAGTATATAAAAAAGTGCCGCTTGCAAGAAACCTCAAATCAATGCATACTGTCTGTGTGGTTGTGAGAGCCCGACTTCGCCTAGTTTGACTTTGAATATAAGGTGCTAATAAATCTTTGAGGTACAATATTCTCCCTCGGCTAAAATGGTATCTTTAAAAAAGAATTTCCTCCTGAGCAATGCAGGATCTTGCTGATTGCGCAAAACCCTCTCTACATGAAATTCTCTTCTTATAATTTGCGCACCAATATCAATTGGTCACTCATTCATGAACGGCGAAGCCATGACTGAATGAATTCCATGCACGGACACTGATTAAGTGTGTGAGCTAATCCTTGTTTACATTGAACAAACCTGCTCTGAGCAGGTTTGAGGATTTGGATGACAACACATCCAGCAAGAGTTTCAAAAAACCGACAGATCCAGGATCATGCCAAATCGTCAACAATTACATCCGGCTGAACGAGTAATCCACGTGCGAAAAATACCCCCCTGGTGGTGCATTGGTTATTTGTATCTCATAATTAACTGATGGCTGGTTAAGAAAACAGGCAACAATTAAAACTTTAATATACAATTCTGAATCATAATAAAACAAGTTAACTAAGACTACGCCTTATTGCTTTATTAGTAAATAAATGGGTTCTAAATAAAAATTTGGCTAAAGCAAAAACCTGCAGCCAGTGTAGACCTCCCTGACTGGACCTGAGTACCCCTGTTCTGGGAGCTTCTTTTACTTGCTCACTACTGACCTCTTAATAGCCATTAAATGGTAATTTTGGTGTTTTTGAAGTGAACTGTACGTTTGCACAGCCATGACATCCTTTCCTTTACCACAGGCACTTTCTTTGCTAGGTATAGCTGTTTTTATTAATTAGATTTAAAAAAAAAACACAAGTCTGCTTGAGTGGCATACAATTGTTTCCAACACAGAACCAGACCAAACATGAAACAAAAGCCTTGAAACTTACAGGCTTCAAAGCTAAGAATGTTTCTGTATTTGGATTCAACTTCTGAGAACAGGCGCATGTTACATACCAAAATCACTTTCAAAACAATATTTACTTTTGTCATCTTCACTTTATTCCTTCACTACCTCCACAATAAGCTGTTACCCCTAGGGTTGTGCTTTCAAATATACTTTTATAATGGTTTGGGCACTTAGGCTTCAATCTTTTTGATGACATTTTATTTTCATAAGTATTCTCACAAATGTATAGATGCTTATTGCCAGCACTTAAAAATGCTTTTTTGCAAATAAGAAACAGAAATACTAAATTTGTAGTAGCAATATGGTATGGGTAATCCACAGCAATAATGTTTATTGATGTAAACTGTTGCTTGCAATATAAATGTATATGGTGCAAAATAAATACACCAATGCAATACTCCATATACAAACTGTATACATTGGTGACTAGTATATTAATAATTCTTAGAAATATGTATACTATACTAAAATCCATGCATAGTGCAATCCCTATTTCAGACCAAACTCCTTAGTTCTAGAACTGTGACACATATTTTAGGTACTATAGCCACCAATACTGTGCCAAGTAATGTCCATATCCTTTTAGTTTCATTAATTGTCCATGAGGTTGGCATTTTGATAAATCATCCCTACTGCCTTGCCCCCAACAACAAAATATAGCGAAACACATATCTCTCTATTATAAAAAAAAATCACTGGGACGAGACAAGACTTTTTCAGAGAGATAATTTCAAGTCCCACAAGATGAGACTTTGTGCCAAGAAATTTAGCCACGCCCACGGTCCACTCACCTCTCATTTGTGTGAATGCTATTGTGAGACACAGTTCCTGTCCTCTCAGCTGTAATAAATTTTTACATTTTCTTCATTTTAATAAACGTTGGAGAGAAAAGAATTCAAAAAAGAACAATAATAATCTAAGTGCAAATTCGGAAAATAAGGAAAGTTATAATCAGCCCGGACCAAGTGGAACTGAAAACCTAACAGGTCCAAGCCGGAGCGGAAATAAAAGACAAAGTAGAAGACAAAGTAGAACATCGTAAAGAGGTTCAAAAACATTGGTGCGATACACATGCAAAGCAGGTTAGAGATTATGAAAGTACTAAAATTCGAAAGTCTCAAAAAACTGATAGTAAAGATCGCATTAGCGCTAACAAGCGGAAATTATTACTCTGTGAAATAACGGAACAGAGAAAAGAGATTGAATATATGGACATAGGTGACATGACATAAGTATGTAGATATTGTTCATCTTTAAAGATTAAGTCGGAGACTTGTAGATTGTCTAATTTGTGTTGCAATCAGGGAAAAGAAGTGTTTCTTCCCAATGAAGAGGCATATCCGTGAGAAATAAAATATTTATTTGATGAAAGTGAAATCCAAAAACACTACAGGCAAAATATCTGTATCTATAATAATCTGTTTGCATCATTCAATACTCAAAACGTAGATTTACACGATTGAGGACCATACAATATGAGAATCTGTGGTCCTGCAACAATTAAAGCTACTACAAGTTTAATTTCAAAGAAACCACAAATCGTTCAGGTTTATATTTATGATCACGGAGAAGCGATGTAACATAGAACCGAAAGAGTTAAACGATCAGACATATTAGAAATTCTACAGCCAATAATGGATATAAATCCATACGTCTAAAAGTATTGCACTCTGTATGAACAAAGAAGTTTTCTTGGAATCCGAAAGATCACGCTCGCATATATAATAAACCAACGTGTGACAAATTGTCAGCGACAATAGTTTTGAAAGACAGAGATATCAAAGATAGAGTTGATATTCATGTTTATCCAAAAGCACAGCACGATTTATCTCAAGCGGCAGATCCGGGAAATTACAAGCATGTAGGTCCCGCACAGGGGTTGGCAAGTGAAGCGAGCAGGGGACAGAGTCCCCTAGTTTACATAAAAGTAACAATTTCTTGACAAATATCTTCTTGTTTGCTTATTTTTGCCTAAAACATTAGTATAAGTTTTTAGTACTGCTGCTTGATATACAGACACTTAGGTACTTAAATATGAAAAGAAAAATAACACTTTGTTTTGCTGGATACATAAAAATAACAAAATAAGAACAAATTATTAATTTTTCTGTGTAAATCATTTACACAAACAGAACAGTCAGGCTGTAAATCTAGTGGCAAGCCTAACCACTGGGTGTCTTCTGGGTAGAAAACCGGACAAAGTAAATTCATACAGGCACAAGGCCCACCTAGTAAGACAGGAAAATGCTTTCATGTACTTAAATGCTCAGGTCAGACCACTGTAGTTGGTAAAGCCATTGAATTAACTCCATCATATTATGAATGGAATACATTTTTTAATTGTTCACTGACTTGGAGACTATATCTAGGTGCTTTAGACATTTACAAGGATTTTTGGGGTTGCCACATACATTTTATTAGTTTAGTTTTACAATAGGCAAAGTCATTTGTGTCTTTTGTCAACAATGTAACTTTCTAAGGGTACCACCATTTTATGGTGCAGATGCCACAACTTTGCTATGAAAAACTGATCAAAGCTGTGTACCATGTGATGTCACTATGACAAAATTATAAAGACTGGTGCCAGGAGCTTCCTGGTCATCTGAGGCTGCTGATTCTCTAAAAACATAGCATGTACTTTATGTTGCAAGTTGTACATTTCCTTTTGCTTTGCTCTCTTGACAACAACTTTGGTTTACAGTTCTGGCTACGTTATTTGGTTTACTCTTTCTTGCTTCAAAGTGATTTCCAACACATAAGTTGATAAATATTTTGTATGTCTTTATTGGGATGTCATACAAAGCAAATATAATACATCAAGTCCCTTTCAAGTTACAAACTTTCAAAGATGCAAACATGCATGTCCAAAAAATAAAAAATAATTTAAATAAGTGAAAAATGAAAGATTGTAGTGTAACTTCAAATTTCACGGCAGTGCGTAACTTAGTTTGGGTGTCTGGCACTAGGCGGAGCACAAAACCCACCCTATTATTGTTTGCTTTCTCAGACATGTGTGTGCATTCTCTACAGGTGGTTTTGCTTTTGGCTGTATCTCTTTTAATGTCGAGTTAATGCTTTTTATTTTAAGCAAACGATGTCCAGAATTAAGCGTTTTCAACAAGAACACAGGGACAGTTGGAAACTCGTTAAGGGTAAATTCTTCTTCACTCAAAGAACTATATTAACATGCCATACAAAACCAAGTAGTGTGGTGAAGTGCAGTCGTAATAGGGCCCTTCGGTCAGATCTCGTGAACAGCTTGTCTTAATCGATGATCTTCAGATATGAGTATCCCATCAGGAGTACTGCGGGCTTAATGAGGGCTTTTATTTTAATACACTCAAACTGTAGTTGGTGCCAGAAGTACTTTTTTTTTTGTGCTCGCTTTAAAGCCTTCCATGAATCTCCGCAAACTGTTACTGGGCATCAACATTAAGTGATGGGCAGTAGATTTGATTAATGATGCCATTTGATTTGAAGACAATGATGTAGGCTTGTCCGCTAGCGGTAAGTGAGTCTACTGTACCGATATCAGCTGAAGGAAAACAATGGAAACAAAAATTAACTTTCTGTTATTTATTGTTAAAATACACAAGAAATCTGTAACAAAATACAAATATTAACTTTTAAAAGCATTTTCTTATGTACAAATATATGTACATATACATGTTTTCTATAGGAGTTGAGGGTTGGAAGGCTAAGCTAACTTTGCTTAGAATTACAAACAAAATGGATTTGCGAACACTCTGTCCGGACAGAACTCATTCGTAAGTAGGGGACTGCATTAGTGTTTTAGGGAGCGTGTTTTATTTCATTGAAGAGAACACCAGTGCTTTGATGTGGTATAGTACCCAGACTTTGGAATGACCTCCCTAAATGAATTAGATTAGCTGATTCCGTTTATTTCTTTTAAAAAAACAACTTAAGACTCAACTGTTCAGGAAGGCTTTTAACTTAACTTAACATTCTGTCCCTTCTTTCACTTTACCTCTCTGCCTAGATGTTCAGCATAATTTGTGTGTGTGTTATCACAAATGATGTTATTTGTTTCAGGTGTTTCTTTTAGTATTGAACTTAGTATTTTACTCTATTTTTTTTCTTTATTCTATTTAATGCTTTTTATATTCTCCATTTATCTTGAGCATGGGTGTTATTTAAATAAATTGTATTATTATTATTATCTAACCAACCATTTAGGATTGACTTAGAATGAGGAATTTATGGTGAAGGGGATGTGTGGGATTTTGACATTTTATTAAGGTCTAAATGATGAAGAGTATAAAGTGGTACCATTAAAGGACCTAACACAATGAAACACAAACTTTGTCCCGTTATTACATTTGCATCTTTTACACCCTAAAACTAAAGCTGCCTTTAGTGAAACCATTGGGAGAATAAGCAGGTATCATACAGAAAGTGATCTAGTCGGTGTATGCAATGAACTGAACAAATAGCAGATAACAAACAAATTTAAAAACAAAATGTTCCATAGAATGTTTGCTCCTTCATTCAGACTGGTTTTGAATAAATATCACTCCAAAAAAACAATGCCTACCACTCTTTATATAGTTTTTTCCTGTGCAATGCCAAGAAGTTCTACTGGTCTATCCATCATTCTTTAAACCTATATAGTTCATTTAGTCTCTCCTGGAAGTGTTAGCATCAAGGTAAAGCTTGACCATGGATGAAATGCCAATCTATCACAGGTAACACTCTCTTTCACAACCACATTCACTCATGCTGATGACTATTTAAAGCTAACAATTGGTCGATCATGTACATCTCAAGTCAAAATCTTTAAAGTGTGTTAGGGATCTGGAGCATATATAAATCCCACATGAACACTGTAAAATATTCATACTTCAAACAGTATTAACTAGGTAGATGTCAAAAATGAGGCAACAGTGGTAACCACTGCCTGGTTCTGCTAATGTTCATAATAATTACAAAAGATGCCAGAGCTTTACGGATTTCTCTCCCTGGAAATTAATATAAATTACACAGTAGTAAATTAGTCATCCATCTTTTCATTTTCTTCTTCCACTTTCTTTCTAGGCAGAATCACAGATGACTGGTGCCTATTATAGTAATAATGGCTAAAAGACAGTCCTAGAAAGCAAGCCAATTACTGTATATCATTTTTTGAATTTATAATATCAAATTGTTCTGTGAAAAAGTAACTATACTTTCATCACAGTTTCAAAATATTTGTACAGAATGAGGTACCAGTCAATCAGGACGGCACAAAAAATGTTTCTCCATTAACTAGGACTTTATTTTTTGAGCAGCACTTTACTCCTTTTAACTATAAGTGAAAAGCTGCAGTAAGATTGGGTAGATTTAAGAGCCATTTTACAAATGATCAGAATCAAACAGTCAGTTTCCTGATCTGTGCATTTTATCTGCAAGAATAGTCCCATTAGGCTGATAGAACTGTTCACAAATCGGACCTGACTTGTGCTATTACTTTCACCACCCTGCTATCTTCAATGGAGTGTCTGACTTCAAAACATTTAAGACTTGGGGATGATTGATTTTATTTATGTGATGGGAAAAATAAATGTTGTTTTTATTTATTTATTTTGTGTGTTACTGAAGGAACAGTTTGGGGAGACTATATATGAGATTTTCTAGCATTATTTATATGCTGTTCAGTATTAAAGGTTTCAGCATTAAGCCAATGTTAGACTAATGGCAATATGTCGATTACATAATGCTAATTACTTTATCAATGCAGTTTTTTGATGCAATACAGTCCTAATTGGAAAGAAAATGAACTCATGGATAAATTATATACCTATTATATATTCTTTCTTAAGATATATACAAGGTTAATTGAACACTTTTTTAAAATGTATTACTCATTTATTAAGTATCGTAAAAATATGTAGCGTGCACCGAATTAACAATACAGTTACCCCTACTTTTCCCTTTTGACAGATTTTTGCCATTGTTGCTGCCATGTGAAAACTCAACAGTGATAAACTACCAAGGGTTTGGAATGAATTATCAAAAGGGGCAAATATCGAGAATTTGTAAGATTAACAAAAAATTGTGAGAGAAGAGTTCCTGTACAAATTGGTTTAGACTGTGTGTTTATATAATAATTGTTTAGTGAGTAATGCATTTTAAAGTGTTCCATTCTTTTTGAATCACTGTGTATAGGAGAGTATAAATGTCCAAATTCACCTGTCCAATTTTAGTGAACATATTAGACCCATATGCTGAAACCACTGCATACATTTTTGCCCTCCGTGTACCCATTCTGGGGTTGACTGTTGTAATTCCAGTTTTTCTTTTTTATTAATTTTTATAAATTTGTATTACTCAAAGAATGGAACAGCACAATTGCTTATATAATAAGTAACTCAATATTTAATATCAAATCTTTCTTCAACACCATAATAAGCCCATCTGGAGAGCCATGGAATTGCTACAATTTGCTACAAGATATGTAAGCATCTAACATGTTTATTAATAAATTCCTACCAAATTGTAATGAAGCATTTGGACAGATACTTGGAATGATAATTGATTTTCTTATAATTTTAAATAAAATAGAACATTTTGCTTTCACTGCATTATAGCTGTTGGATTCAGATTGTTTCCATTTAAATTAAATGTATACTGTATAGATATAATCTTATCAGCAGACTTGTAACTACACAACATTGTCCAGTTTAGTAATACTATGAATACTGCTATAAGTGCTTTTTGAGTAATGGTGGTTTTAAGACAGCCTGACGAGTAAATAGATTTTTTTTTACATTTAAATTTGCATTTATTTGATTGACAGACACTTTTATCCAAAAAGACTTACAAAAGAGGAAAGCATAAATTGAGTAACATTAGGCTAGGGTCCGTTTTTTAGCAAGTGCAATAGGACAGGTAACAAGAGTTGATTGCAACAAGTGATTAGATGTGATAACAGATAATTTACAATCATAGATTATATAAGTAAAGCGATTAAACAACAAATTAACCAACAATCATAGAGCAAAGGATTTTTTCTATTAGCTAGACAGATATTCACTGAACTGATGGGTCTTCAATTGCTTCTTAAATACATTGAGGGAGTTACCAGTATAGATGGAGGTAGGTAGCCCGTTCCGCCAAGTGGGAACTACACAGGTAAAGAATCCGGATTGATAGTTGATACCTGAGTGGGCGAGAAGGAGTATAGCACCACACCAGTGTCTCCACATACACAGATGCTGACCCACTGACTACTCTGTAGGCAAGCCATAGGTATATGAACTTAATGTGTGTGGCTATAGGGAGCCAGTGTAGCAACCTGAAGAGATGAGTGACATTTGCCCTTCTCGGCTGGTTGAATACAAGACTGGACCATCTGCAGCAGCTTGATAGCACATGCAGATAGTCCTGCCAGAAGTGAGTTGCAGTAGTCCAGATCTGACAAGACCAAAGCCTGGACCAGAAATTGTGGGGCATACTCTGTCAGATAAGGTCCGATCTTATGGATGTTGTACAGCTTGAACCTGCATGAATGAGAAACAGTAGAAATGTAGTCAGAAAAAGCTCATCAATCACCACCCCAAGGTTGCAGACTGAACTGGAGGGTGTTTAATGATAGTGAGCCAAGCTATATAGATAGGGAAAGTTGAACAGACTGGCTGGCCGGGATCACAACAAGCTCAGTTTTTGTCGGGTTGAGCTGTAGACGGTGGTCCTTCATCCAGGTTGAGATTATCAGTAAGACATGCAGAGAATCTAGCTGATACTGTATTGTCATCCGGAGGGAACGACAGGTACAGCTTTGTATCATCCGCATAGCACTGATAAGACAAAACCATGGGACTGGATGATAAAGCCCACCAAGATTGAGGTAGAGTTAGAGGACCCAGCACCGATCCTTGGGGTATATCTGTGTATGTCTGGTGTGCTTTTGACAACTCTCTTTGCCAGGACACACTTTAGGATCTGCCTGACATGTAGGACTCAGACCTTCTGAGAGCAGTCCAATGATGCCAGTGTCAGTGAGGGTGGCAAGAAGGATATGATGGTTGTCTGTGGCAATGGCAGAAGAGAGGTCTGGCAGGATCATGACCGATGATATGTTAGTAGCTCTACCAAGTTGTAGCTGGTCAAGTAAGGCAAATGCTTGCCAGCATCGTTCACAATTAGGTTCTTGGCCTGAGTTGTGATTGTGGTGTGGTATACAATTCTTATTAGTTGAATTACAACAAGCTTTGCCAAAATTTATGAATAATGCACTTGTCAATGATTGATTTCCATTCATTATCGGCGATTCTAATTGAAATATTCATATCACAGATCTGCCTCAAATCATTTGAAGATATACTAAAGGAGAGTGCAGAGATACAGCATATACAGTATTACCATTGTCAGATGCCATAGCTTCTAAAGGAAGATTAAGAACGCCAGGTAGATATCTTTTAGCAGACATGCATGGACTACACTCTTAAAAATAAAGGTGCCAGAGTGGTTCTTCTGAGTGATGCCACAAGAGAACCATCTTTGGTTCCCAAAAGACTCATCCACATAAAGGTCCCAGAAAGAACTATTTATTTAGACCTGTAGCAGGCTCCATACAGTAACTAACCATGAATAGATGGTAACAGATTTATGAAATATCATTGGGTCATAACTCTTGCTGCATATGTCCAGTAGCTCAGACTAAGTCCAGGTTTTCTTACAGTGTTATAGTCCTGCTGGATAGCCTACCATATATTAAAGATTTCATTTTTTTCTATATATTAGGAAGTTTTTATGTAAAGTACTTATCCCAGAATTAAATGGTTCTTTGTCAAGCAATGGCTCTATGAGGAACCATACAATCCAATTAAGAACCATAAAATGCCATTAAAGAACCAATATTTTTAAAAATGTAGAAAAAGTAGGTTGTTGGAAGATCAAATTTGAGACATAAATATTCAAAGGATAAATAATGTACATATTCCATTACACAGGTCTTCAAAACTTAAAGTAAAAAATGTTTTAATTGTAAATGGTTAAATGTATATGTATATTGTAAGAAAAGGCGCTATATTGCACCCGACCCGACACAGATTCACACGGGAGGCAAGGGTAAAATAAAATAAACTATTTTTCTTCAGCTGGAGGGCACGTCTTCCCCGTAATCCCTCCAGCCACAACACAGTCCCAAGCACAGTACAATAAGCACACAAAGTAAACACACTTTCTCTTCCTCCACCACTCCTCCCTGGAAATCTCATCCTCTTCCTCCCGATTCTGGCCACTGAATAATGGCCGCTGGCTCCTTTTATTGGGTACCCAGAAGTACTCCAGGTGCAGGCATCCAGCTGCACTTCCATGTAACGCGAAACCAGTGCCCAAAAGGGGCCAGCAGCTCCTGCTGCAGCACCCCCTGGTGGCACCTGCAGAACCCAACAGGGCTGCACAGAACCCCCCTGAAGCCCTGGGAGTGTCCGAAGCACCACTGCAACCCAGGGAGGCTGCCATCTAGCGTCCAGGGGGAGATACTAGGTTTCCCACCCTTGTCCCCCTGGTATATATGTTGCAGAGGCGTCCCGGACAGGCATGGGCCCCGGGCATCCGTCACAATATATATATATATATATATATTTAGTCAAACTAATATTTTTAAACATGTACAGCATGTAAAGAAACAGCAATATATATTCATTGACTTACATGTAACTTTTATAGTTTTTGGCACTTCTTAGTTTTTTGTATTCAAAAATTCATTTGGTGGCCTGTCATTTGTATATTTCTTTCTGTTATATCTCAATAAATCATCTAGTATTTGCCAGTCATCACACTGACAGCCCAATGTTCCTGGTACATTCTTTCCTTGTCCTTGATATTGTAAGACCTTTTGAGACCTTTTTCAATGGGGTGACCTGCAGAAGCGCGATTGCCTCTTTTGTTTGAACTTCTCCAATGGGATGACACACAGAAGCGCGACTACTGCGTCTGTTGAGGGTTGCTTGTCCATTGCCGAGGCAACCGCAGGTTCGCAGCACCATAGAAACCTAATGACTTTGAAATTATTTCTTTGAATGATACTTGGGTTTCTTGTTCAGGTCGTTCATCAGACCATCAGTGCATCAGTTTTCTAATATCAGGTCCAGCAAAAAACTTCCTCTTTTAGTCTAGCCTTAGGTAAAACCAGTAACATTTGGCACAAACACATCAAACAGGTGCCATCGTTTGACAGTGCTTTAACAAACTGCTTCATTAAACAAACCTTAATATGAAGGGGTGGTAGCAACAGTTTATTTAGATCCAACAAGCAAGATCTGATGATGTTTTGTCCTCAAACATGGATTTGTGGATTTTTATAGCAGGCCATTCATTCCTTCTGAACTCAATGTCAATTCTTGGTTCTGCTGTCCCACTCACAGGGAAAACTTGGGAGTTTTGTATGCTCTGACTGGTGACCACATATGTTGACCATATTTTGAAAAAAAAACAAAACTGTTTTGCTATAGATTGTAATATTGAGAAATATAAAATTGAAACAAATTATCATTAAAATAAAACTGATATTTAACTAATTATAGTGTAGCTAAAAAGGTGTTTTGTGAAAAAATGTTACATAATAGAGAAAAATGGTTTTCATCGTTTAACTGAGCAATCAAAAATATATTCGAATTAAATGAAATAATTAAAGCAATTGTTCCCTCCTCGAACCGCCACCTTATCGTGGTGGAGGGGATTGTGTGTCCCAATGATCCTAGGAGCTCTGTTGTCTGGGGCTTTATGCCCCTGGTAGGGCCACCCAAGGTAAACTGGTCCTAGGTGAAGGATGAGACAAAGTGCAGTTCAACACAACCTCCTATGATGAATAAAAAATTTGGACGGCGTTTTCCTTCGCCCGGACACGGGTCACCGGGGCCCCCCTCTGGAGCCAGGCCTGGAGGTGGGGCTCGATGGTGAGCGCCTTTTGGCTGGGCTTGCACCCATGGGGCTCGGCCGGGCACAGCCCGAAGAGGCAATGTGGGTCCCCCTTCCCATGGGCTCACCACCTATGGGAGCGGCCAAGGAGGTCGGGTGCAGTGTGAGTTGGGTGGTGGCCGAAGGCAGGGACCTTGGCGGTCCGATCCTCGGCTACAGAAGCTGGCTCTTGGGACGTGGAATGTCACCTCTTTGAAGGGGAAGGAGCCTGAGGTTGAGAGGTTCCGGCTAGATATAGTCGGGCTCACCTCAACGCACAGCTTGGACTCTGGAACCAATCTCCTTGAGAGGGGCTGGACTCTGTACCACTCTGGAGTTGCCCCCGGTGAGAGACGTCGAGCGGGTGTGGGCATACTTATTGCCCCCCGACTTTCAGCCTGTACATTGGGGTTTACCCCGGTGCACGAGAGGGTAGCCTCCCTCCGCCTTCGGGTGGGGGGATGGGTCCTAACTGTTGTTTGTGCGTATGCACCGAACAGTAGTTCGGAGTATCCACCCTTTTTGGAGTCCCTGGAGGGGGTGCTAGAGGGCATACCTTCTGGGGACTCCCTCATACTGCTGGGAGACTTCAATGCTCACGTGGGCAATGACAGTGAGACCTGGAAGGGCGTCATTGGGAGGAATGGCCCCTCTAATCCGAACCCGAGCTGTGTTTTGTTATTGGACTTCTGTGCTCGTCACGGATTGTCCATAACAAACACCATGTTCAAGCATAGGGGTGTTCATATGTGCACTTGGCACCAGGACACCCTAGGCCTCAGTTCGATGATCGACTTTGTGGTCGTGTCGTCGGACTTGCGGCCACATGTCTTGGACACTCGGGTGAAGAGAGGGGCGGAGCTGTCAACTGATCACCACCTGGTGGTGAGTTGGCTTCGATGGTGGGGGAGGATGCCGGTCAGGCCTGGTAGGCCCAAACGTGTTATGAGGGTCTGCTGGGAACGTCTGGCAGAGCCCCCTGTCAGAAGTAGCTTCAACTCCCACCTCCGGCAGAACTTCGACCACGTCCCGAGGGAGGTGGGGGACATTGAGTCCAAATGGGCCATGTTCCGTGCCTCTATTGTTGAGGCGGCTGACCGGAGCTGTGGCCGTAAGGTGGTCGGTGCCTGTCGTGGCGGCAATCCCCGAACTCGTTGGTGGACACTGGCGGTGAGGGATGCCGTCAAGCTGAAGAAGGAGTCCTACCGGTCCCTTTTATCCTGTGGGACTCTGGAGGCAGCTAATAGGTACCGGCAGGCCAAGCGGAACGCGACTTCGGTGGTTGCTGAGGCAAAAACTCGGGCATGGGAGGAGTTTGGGGAGGTCATTGAGAACGAGTTTTGGACGGCTTCGAGGAGATTCTGGTCCACCGTCCGGCGTCTCAGGAAGGGGAAGCAGTGCAGTGTCAACACTGTATATGGTGGGGATGGTGCGCTGCTGACCTCGACTCGGGACGTTGTGGGTCGGTGGGGGGAGTACTTCGAAGACCTCCTCAATCCCATTAACATGGTGGTCAAAAAACTCCTTGGTGGCAGGGCCCCGGGGGTGGATGAGATACGCCCGGAGTTCCTCAAGGCTCTGGATGTTGTAGGGCTGTCTTGGTTGACACGTCTCTGCAACATCGCATGGACATCAGGGACAGTGCCTCTGGATTGGCAGACCGGGGTGGTGGTCCCCCTCTTTAAGAAGGGGGACCGGAGGGTGTGTTCCAACTACAGAGGGATCACACTCCTCAGCCTCCCTGGAAAAGTCTATTTGGGGGTTCTGGAGAGGAGGGTCCGTCGTATAGTCGAACCTCGGATTCAGGAGGAGCAGTGTGGTTTTCATCCAGGTTGCGGAACAGTGGACCAGCTCTACACCCTTAGCAGAGTCCTGGAGGGTGCATGGGAGTTCGCCCAACCAGTCTGCATGTATTTTGTGGACTTGTAAAAGGCGTTCGACCGTGTCCCTCGGGGAATCCTGTGGGGGGTGCTCCGGGAGTATGGGGTACCGGACCCCCTGATAAGGGCTGTTCGGTCCCTGTACAACCGGTGTCAGAGCTTGGTCCGCATTGCCGGCAGTAAGTCGAACCCGTTTCCAGTGAGAGTTGGACTCCGCCAGGGCTGCCCTTTGTTGCCGATTCTGTTCATAACTTTTATGGACAGAATTTCTAGGCGCAGCCAGGGTGTTGAGGGAGTCCGGTTTGGTGGACTCAGGATTGGGTCACTGCTTTTTGCAGATGATGTTGTCCTGTTTGCTTCATCAGGCCGTGATCTTCAGCTCTCTCTGGATCGGTTTGCAGCTGAGTGTGAAGTGGCTGGGATGGGAATCAGCACCTCCAAATCCAAGACCATGGTCCTCAGCCGGAAAAGGGTGGAGTGCCCTCTCAGGGTTGGTAGCGAGATCCTGCTTCAAGTGGAGGAGTTCAAGTATCTCGGTGTCTTGTTCACGAGTGAGGGAAGAATGGAGCGTGAGATTGACAGGCGGATCGGTGCGGCGTCCGCAGTGATGCGGGCTCTGCATCGGTCTGTCGTGGTGAAAAAGGAGCTGAGCCGTAAGGCAAAGCTCTCAATTTTACCAGTCAATCTATGTTCCTACCCTCAACTATGGTCATGAGCTATGGGTAGTGACCGAAAGAATGAGATCACGAATACAAGCGGGTGAAATGAGTTTCCTCCGCAGGGTGTCTGGGCACTCCCTTAAAGATAGGGTGAGAAGATCAGTCATCCAGGAGGGGCTCAGAGTAGAGCCGCTGCTCCTCCGCATCGAGAGGAGTCAGATGAGGTGGCTTGGGCATCTGATCAGGATGCCTCCTGGACGCCTCCCTGGTGAGGTGTTCCGGGCACGTCCAACTGGGAGGAGGCCCTGGGAAGACCCAGGACACGCTGGAGGGACTATGTCTCCCGGCTGGCCTGGGAGAGGGAAGTCTGGGTATCTCTGCTCAAGCTGCTGCCCCCGTGACCCGACCTTGGATAAGCAAAAGAGGATGGATGGATGGATGGCTAAAATAATTGTTTCAATATATACCTGTGTAATGTGGAGATTTTTTAGTAAACTGGAACACCTACTGTGCATTTTCTAGCACTTAATGCTACAAATAAACCACAAAGAAGAAAGTCCTACTGCTTCCAGTGTGATAGTGCACAAGGTTCCTCACCACTTTCCAAATCACTGATTTATTTAAAGCACTTGGCTTCTCATTGGTAGGCTCTAGTATCCTACATTAATTAGGAAGCAGGCATTATAGAACCAAGGCTGTCATATTGGCGAAGAGCTGCATTTTTTATTCCCAATCTATATTATGGATGCCTATAGATCAAATTCTCCCCTAGAAGCAGGTTATTCACTACATTTATGAATCATAGATATTACCGGCTACGCAACAACATTTGTTGCATATAACAAATACCACTGCCATGATTCATTACACTTCAGAATATAAATTCAGGCCCCCTATGCTGAAAGATACCCCATGAAATAACATCTGTTTATCCTTTCAAGCCAAACAAGGACTCTTCTTCCTTGCACATTTATTTGTTTGCACAAGTTGTTTGCATTTGTTTATTTGCACAAGTTTATTTGAATAAACTTTAGGATTTTGACTTTGAGTCTTCAAATTAGAAAAGGTGCCTTTCCCTTTTCCTTTTCTGCCTGCTTTTTGAATTTAGCTGTGAACCTTTTCAAATAATAAATCTGGTAGAACTATAGCATAGTGGATAGACCCCTTATAAAAATCTGACATGCAAAGGATTGAATCCTGCACTGGATTGATGTCCTTGGGTGGTTTCCACCTTCTCCTTGTGTCTATGTTTTCATCCAGATACATATTGTGTTTATGTTTTCATCCAGATACATATTGTGACCGAGATGGCGGCTGCTGCGTATTCCTGCTGTTTGTTGCCTTCAGCTGCATGGAGCAACTCTGTTAAACAGTACTTAAATGAGAAACAGGCACACTTCAAAAGTGCCCTGTGCAAGATCAGCTGCACCCTTACAGTGTAATGTGCTTGTCGCATGATGTTTAGAACATTTAAAGCTTATGCTTTTGATCTTTCTCCTATCCTCTCTTCTTCAGACTGCACCTGACCCAGCCAATCCTTCCCAGATGCTGAGCCTGCTAGATGAGAAAGGCTTTGTGTTCTTTTATCCTGAAGAAGCCATCTAAAGCAGGACGTTTGCCGCAATGCTTTTCTTGTGTAGTGTGCTTCTATGCTGAAGAGAAACTCATATTTAGAATAATTTATATCCAAGAAAATAGACTTTTTTAGAGGCAAATGCATTCTCAGAGGTCTATGCAGGAATACTCTGGGAAACTCTGAAGACATTTTTAAGAGGACAGATTTTTTCATATCTCTCCCATAAAAATAAATGGAAAACCAAGAAGGTGACAGAGTTAATCAGTGAAATTACCTGAATAGATCAAGAACATGTTAACGCTCCACATGAGGCACTTCATAGGAAAAGACAGCCTTTGCAATCAGAACTCAACCTCTTGACAATAAAAGAAACAGAACAACTAATTTTTAAATCGCAACATCATTACTATGAACACAGAGAGAAGGCTAATAAGATTTTAGCTCAAAAAATCCACAAGCAGGAAGTTCACAGTGCATTGTCAGTAATTACCAACACAGACAGATATAAAATAATTGGCCATAAAAATATAATGCACATATTTAGAGACTACTATAAGTCCTTATATTCTACTCAGTTTAAAGAAGACAAGACACAGTCTAATGCATTTTTGATGCATTACAGATACCACAGCTAGATACTCTCAGTGCAAAGGAATTGGATAAACCTCTGACACTATCAGAATTACTAGACGCTATAAACTCACTTCAGAGTGGAAAAGCAGCAGGCCTTGATGGCTGCCCTGCTGAACTTTATAAGAAAATTTCAATTAAGTTAGATCAATTTTTATTAGCAATATTTACAGAAGCCAGAGACAATAAAATTCTACCTCCAACTTTTCCCCAAGCATTACTTATTGTCTTTCATAAGAAAAATAAGGACTTATTACAATGTATATCATACAGACCAATCTCACTTCTGAATAAATATGTTAAAATACTCTCCAAAGTTCCAGCTAGGAGGATTGAGAAGGTGCTTCCTTTGGTAATATCACAAGACCAAACTGGATTTATTAAAGGCAGACACTTAGCTTTCAATCTTTGACGCCTGTTTAATGTAATATATTTATTCCTAAAGTCTAACAGCCTTTGGATGCAGAAAAAGCATTTGATATGGTTGAATGGGATTACATATTCATTACATTGCACAAATTTGAGTTTGGCCCGAACATACGTGCATGGACCAAACTACTATATACCAGTCCAGAAGCTTCAGTTTGTATTAATAACATTACTTCAGATTACTTCAAACTAGAATGTGGTAGCACACAAGGATGTCCCCTATTACCATTGCTATTTGCAATCGCCATTGAACCATTGGCTGTTCACTTTCAAAATGCATCTGAGATAAAGGGTATTTATCAAAGAAGGACTTGAAGAGAAAATATCAGTATATGCAGATGATTTGGTACTATATATATCAAACCAACAAAATTTTGTGCCTGCAGTCCTAACAGCACTACAAGAATTTCAAAAGATATCCTGGCTCAAAATTAATTTGAATAAACTTGTTTTTTCAGCAAACTCTCTAGCACACAACATTAGATTGGACACCTTCCCTTTTATCATCACAGATAAGTTTGAATACCTAGGGGTAAACATTATAAGAAAATACTGTATAAAGCTCTTTTTCAACATCATTTTTCTGTCTTCATGAAAAAACTTAAACTTAACATGCATAGATGGTCTACTCTTCATATCACTTTAGCAGAGAGAATTAACACTGTCAAGATGAATATCCTTCCTATTCTTCTTTTTCTATTTCAAAGCATTCCCATATACATTAACAGATCATTTTTAAGAAAATTGATTCAATTATAACCTTGTTTATTTAGAATTCAAAACATCCACGCATCCAAAGGGCAACCCTACAATGACCTAAAAGAGAAGGTGGCATGCCTCTACCTAACTTTCAATTTTGTCAATGACTAGCAAACATACAAGCTATAAAAACTTGGACAGTGACACAAATAGATGAACATACACAAGCGTGGTCTGCAATAGAAATAAAATCCTGCGGTACAGTACTTCTTTATATCCCTTGCTTTGTACCCCAGTAAATACAAGTTATCATCAATATATTAACAACCCAGTTGTCCTTCATTCACTCAGAAAATGGAACCAGCGTAGGAAGTACTTCAAGACAAAGGTGCTTTTAGCTGTGGCACCTGTACACAATAACCACCCTTTTCCACCCTCTCAGACTTAAATAATTTAGAGATTTGTATACAGATAATGTCTTTGCATCCTATGAACAATTACATTCCAAATTTAGCTTTGCATCAACGCAGATTTTCCACTATCTCCAAATTAGAAACTTTGCTAAACAAAATCTGCCCGATTTATCTCACCTCCCACCTATTTCTATTCCAGAAGAAATACTGATCAGTCTTGAAGACTCAGACAGCATTTCTATAATATGTAAAAATATTTTAAAGTCCCCTCCTTTCAAATCCCAGATTACAATGGGGAAAGGATCTCTTATTCAACATTTCAGAAAAGGAGTGGAAGGTAGCCACACACAGAAATCACTCTAGCTACATATGCTCAAAGCATACAATAATTCAACTTAAAATCTTTTATCGACCACATCTATCTTTTTTAAAATTGTCCAAAACGTTTTCAGGGTAAAATCCAACCTGCAAATGTTGCAATCGAGCCCATGCTTCACTGGGCCACATGTTTTTGGCGTGCACCAAATTAACATCATTCTGGACAAAAATCTTTAAATGCCTATCAGAGAGCCTTGGTGTCACAGTCACTCCTAATCCATTAACAGCTGTGTTTGATGGGCTTAAAGTGGAGAAGAACAAACAAACTATAATTGTCTTTACTTCACTACTAGCATGTACACTTATCTAGCTCAAGTGGAAGAATCCTAACTCACCACTCTTAAGTCAGTGGGTAACTTATGTTGTATACAATTTGAAATTAGAAAAAAATCTAATTCTCACTTAGAGGATCTGTTCAAAACTCTTTTAAAACCTGGATCTAATCAATAACATTTTAGAAAAACATGTATTGGGGAATTCTATTTTCTACTCTTAAAGTTATACTCTGGCTGTTGGCCTTCCTCTCTGTCTCTTGGGTGGGGGTTGAATTGAATTTAGTCTTGTTAAGTTTGACACTATTCTATGGAATGTTACATGCATTTAATATAATCAAAAAAAAGAATAAAGCCTTGAGACTGTGTCTGCCTCTTCAACAATACAGTTATTTTATTGGACTCACCTTCAACACTTCTGGTACCACTTGTCAAACTTGGATTACAGAGCTGCACCAGAGACATGAAGTCTCTTAGTGCCTAAACTGGATGGCTTCGTTTGTTTTTTTTATAGATTTTAGTCACTTGAATAACGTTTCCAATTTTTTTTAACATTTTATTGAATATATTAAAAGCAGATAACATTTCATACAAGCAAGTCAAATTTTACAAAACTAAGTTCAAATCAAATCAATCATTTCCTAATTTGCTGTGTATTCATTGCCATTTGTTGATGAATTACAGGAGAGACTCTGTCAGGCTTTGTATATCTCTGTCCTGTATCTAACAAAGGGGTACTGGCAGGTATCTCTTGAGGAATCAATTTGCTAGAAGACCCCAGATAGATTGTTAAAAATTTACTAGGCTCCCATTTAGACTTCATGGCATGCCTTTAACTTCCTAGTGTATGATGGATCAAATATTGCCACATTCTGAATATTCTTGAGTATATCTCGATTATGTGGTTATATTCAGTTATGATTGGTAGATACATCTAGAACAGCAATAAGCAGTGCTTGACAGTTTGAGGCAAGCTGCATTGACAGCTAATCCTAAGAAGTGTAAAGTGGATATGTCAGAAACAGATTATTTGGGATATTCTATGGGGAAAGGTTTGATTACACCACAGTTGAAAATAATTGATGAGGTGCTTACATATCCATGTCTAGAAATGCACAAGGAAGTTCATGCTTTTCTCGGTCTTGCTGGATATTATAGAAGTTTCATCCTGAATTCTGGCGAATAGAGCTTCCCCTTTAACTGACCTGACAAAGGGCTAAAAGAACCGTGGTATTGTCTGGTTGGCTGATTGTGAGAGGTCCTTCCTCGACTTGAAGACCGCTCTGTTGTCATACCCAGTTCAGAGAAATCCAGATTTTTCTAAGGAATTTGTTCTGCAGATCAACACAAATGCATTTGGTTTGCATACTGTCCTATCTCAAGTTTTCAATGGTTAAGATCATTTTATCACGTATTTGAGTAGGAAATTGCTTCCCAGAGAATGTAATTACTCGACCATTAAGAAAGAGTGCCTGGTGATTAAATGGGCTGTGGAAGCATTCCGATATTACTTATGAGATCAGAAATTTACCTGGTGATTGATCACGCACCACTCCAGTGGCTCTGCAGACAGAATCATACAAACTCTCAACTCACTAGGTGGTTCGTTAGTTTGTAGCTGTTTAATTTTATTGTATGTCATCGTCCTGGTTCTGCACATGTCAATGCAGATGTCCTGTGTCATCTGGCCAAGCCCGGTTTGGAAGGTCACTTTGTTCACAAAGGTGTGAATGAAGCTAAGGAGGAGGGTGTGACCGAAACGATGACTGCTCTGCATTCCTGCCATTCATCTCCAGCAGCTATGTGCAGAAAGTTTGTTAAACAGCATTTCAGTGAGAAACAAACACACTTCTAAAATGCCCTGAACCTTCACCTAGGCATTTGCTCTCTCTTCTATCCTCTCTTCTTCAGACTGTGTCTGACCTCGCTGATTCTTCCCAGCTGCTGAAACTGCTTGGCGAGGAAGGCGTTGTGTTTTTTTAACCTGAAGAAGTGAGCTAAAGAAAGAATGATTGCTGCAACACTTCTCGTGTGCAGTGTGCTTGAGTGTTGATGAGAAATCCATATTTTGAATAAAGTCTTGAGACTGTTCCTGCCTTTTCAGCAATAAAGTTATTTTATTGGACTCACCTTCCTGTCTCTGGTGCAACTCTGTGACCCAAGCTTGACAGTATCTTTTCACCTCATATCCTTAAAGACAGGCAGGTTAGGTTATTTGACATCGCTGAATTGGCATCATACAGTATGAGTGCAAGATATAGGAATGTGTGTCTTGTGATAAACTGCTTGAAGTCTTGCACCCAGTGCTGCAGAGAAAGGAATCACCCAGTTAACCTAACCATGTCTTTGTGTTTTTAACATGGGGTATGGGATATGAAGCCAGAATGTTAGGTCCATGAGACAATAGACCTACTCTTGCTGAAGTCAGACATATAATGTTCACATCTGGACATAACCATGAGTAAATTTTGCTTAGACCTAGGTGGGAAACAATTAGATGGCTCACTGAATTCTAAAACAATTCAACACCTCATAAAGGCAGTGATTTTGAACTGCAAAGATCAGAGGTGTTCTCTTTAACCTGGTCTGACACAGAGCAAGCTTCTATGATGAACCGTCTCTTAAAAATCATATAAATGTGTGTCACATGTTCAGAGAGCACATTGCACATTTTAAAAATAAACATAACCTGATACAAGGGAGAAACCTTTCTGTAGTATCAGATTATACATTGGCATTCAATGGCATCAATGGACAAATAATAAACGTGAATGATATGTTACTGCGGGTGCTATGTGTGCTCTCAGTTGTTCAGTGTTATGAAGACAGTGTAGGAGTCTATGTAAGCTTGAAAAAAGTGAACATATAAACTGCAAAATATGCATTTGAAGTAAACGGTGTGTCGCACTCCATTTAAATGACTTCCGTTAAGAGAGCTGATAATAAAGAGCCAAAGAAGATGTAGATTTCAGTACTCAAAACACCAAATCAACAATTTTGCCAAACACCAGTAGATGGTGAGAGAATAATTTATATATTTAAGGGTAACATAGTTTGTGCATGAAGTGTTTCGGTATGTGCAGTGTACATTAAAAAGAAATAACATGAAGAGACTGCTGAAGTGGTCAAGTAAACAAACAGAATGCTCCAGGAGATGGTTCAAGAAAGTGGCTAATGCCGCGTTCTTTCATGAACCCAGGAAGACTTGCTAGTTGTCATATACACAGTTTCTTATAAAAGAGTAAGAACTGAGCTTAAGAACTATTGAAGGGCAAGAATGTAGTAGAAATGAGACTTTTCTTTGGGTGTGTTTAATTTGGGGTGTGTAAGTTGAGTATATTGTCAGCTGAAAACATTTCATGTCTTTTAACCCATCAGAGTAAATATTCAGATGATGTAAGCTAATGGACCAATCAGAGTGTATGCAAGCTAGTGAACCAATCAGAGTAAGCATTAATTCAGCACTGTTATGCAAATTCAGTTATCTATAAAAATGACTCTCTGTTTCTGTTCTGTGACCATTCTGTGACACCTCTGCTCAGGGAACATTCCCTTTGCAGAATGCTCTGATGGGGTGCGCCCTCTTCATGAAGAGAAATTAAAGACACAATGAACAAGCTTCCTCCTGCCTGGTTCCTTTGGTTGATTCATTATTTAAATACTCAAAGAGGTCCAAAATTTCTTTCTTTAATATATTTCCAATTTACTTCTTCCACAAGATGCACAGATGAGGCTGCACAACATCCACCTTCTGACTGCACATCTAGACGAATAACTAAAGAATTTTAACATTACTGTCTAATTGGAAATGCAAACCTGCCATGACAAAATAGTCACTGTGTTTAATCAAGTTGTATATTCATAGACCACAATCCGTATTTAAACTCTTTGCTGTTGTTAAGTCATAAAGTAATGCAATAGGTTAAATGACAGAAAGATATCATAGCAGACAGAGGCACTTCTCAAACGTGGGGAGCCCATTTGTTATGGTTGTGTATGTAAGTGTTTGTCTGTCACAGAGCTTATTTATTAAGCTTTAGTTACTTTATGTTACTGCGCTCCAGAATGGATAACAACAATTTTAGCTTTTTATTTTGTCAGGTTCAAGTCTTTTATTCATTTACTTATGCTCTCTTCCTGATACCCCAGTGGCAGTTTAAAAATACGCGGACTGGAGAGGTTAGGGGTGGGTATTTTAGAAAGAAGCCCTGTGGGTGTAGCCTTTGCAGTGCAGGATTTTGCCGCAATATAGTATGCTAAATGCTGCCAATAAGTTCCTAAGATTCCTGCAATCCTGTAATTAACTAAATAGATTAAAAAATAAGTGAACAATGATGAACCAATGTCCTATGCCAGGTTTGGTTGGTTCGTGCATTTTTCCAGCTGGAATGGGCTTCAGCTCCCTGCAAATCACAGACATAAATGAACAACGTGGATTAGCATTACACCACAATGTTACTAGCCAAGCACACTATAAAAATACTTATTTAGAAAGTTAAGGAGTAAAGATCCTAAGATCAATTTTTGCATATTATCATTAACCTTCGCTTAATTACAATAAATAATGGGAAGTGCATATATAATTTCTTAAAGGTATGAGTTAACACTTAACTGATACAAAAGTTCATGCCTTCACTTATCTTATTAATTGAGGTTAAATAGCCATAATGGCTTCTTTGGAGAATAATTAGCTTGATAAGTGACTCTTAGTCTATTTTGCTTTCTATTGACATTTTCCACAGAAGATATACATTTATGCTTGTGAGAAAGATGAGCCTTCTGATGTACAATTGTTTGACACATCTGACAGAATAGAAGCCTTCACATTGTGGGTGTCCATGATAACATTTCATCACTGGAGTGTGGCAATGCCCTGGCATGTGCCTGCTGCTATAGAAACATCAGTTGAATAAAAAAAAATCCTCAGTGTTCAAGTGGAGTCAGACAAGGCATTTGAGGAGGAAATTATGGGAGGAAAATTATCTACAGAAGTAATTATCACTGAAGGAAATTCTCAATGAGAATCTAAACAGCAGATAAACGTTTCTACTTTGTTTAACGCTTCAAAGGACAGCACACATATTCTACATTACCAGAAGAATTTGGAAAGTATGGTGTAAAATTATCTGGATCTAGTACATTAGTTTAAATTTTCCCCATCCAAGCTTGAATCTGTCCTTCCACAGGATTAGAAAATGAATGGATGGTATCATACATGCATGTTGGAGTCCCTCTCAAGGTATTTAATAACTCACTGGAATGAGAGGGGGCGCTATTGCTAACATTGTCATCTGCTTCCCTCTTGACAGTGCCAAGAAACTGCTCAGTAAGGGCATCTGACTCCGCCCCTCACAGCTCATTCTCCATAAAATTCAGAGCTTCCTGGAAGGAAGTGTCATTTTAGTAAGATAACTACTAAGGGGATGGAGTTCCTCAACAAACTCACCTAACTTGTGGTTAACCAGTCAATTGCGTTGATTTATTTTTTTAGCCTTGATATTTGTTGGACAAGCATGCCAAAGAGTGTTTATTTTGGTTATATTATTGGACATTAAATGGGAAGTCCGAGATTTTTTCTTTATGCTAGACTGTCATTCCCGCACCTGACCACAGTAATTTTAAAGTGAATAAAAAGTTCCAAAATTGTAGCAAAATCTATAAGCAAAGGTTTCTTTACTAAGTTTATTTTGTGTTGTCCTCACTCTTTGCTCACACACTTTCAAAATGTATTGTATAATTTATTGATTTAGCTGAACTAGATGATACATGATAGATGTTTTGCGTGAAATATTTAAATCATTAATTAGAGTTCAAAGAATTAATATTACAATATTTAGTTTAGTTGACTGCAGCCCTGTCCAGGATTGTTTTCTGTCTTGCACCTGAAGCCATAAGTTAAAAGGGCTTCATAATGGATGGATGAAAGGGAGAAAGAGAAGAGGTTATTATTATTATTAAAGCCTCACATCCCAGTACAGCAGTGAAAGCTTCAGTGCAGTCTCTAGTTAAGTTTAGTCCTGCATGCTGATAAATCAGAAAAGAAGAAAGAAATGTTTACATTTGTGTACATATGAAACATATAGAGGAAAAACAAACAATCATGCAGTAGATAAAATGATCATCACAATCATCATGCTATTTTTCCTCTGCTCATGTCACCCAATACCGTCTGATGTCTTTGATTGATAAATGCAGTGATGTACCTTTATAATTAGATACTGTATAATGATATAACAAGGTTCTGAAGGAGAAAGCAGGACAGTAGTAGCTGGCAGATTGATTGTTGTCAATGACTCAACACAAAGGTCAAGCCAAGATGATAGCCTTTTGCCATTGGCTCAACTAAGATTGGCATAGTACATGCTCTGCATGTGTTCATATTTCTAACATTCTTAGGGCTGGAGAGGAAATCTGTCAAGAGTATTCAATGGAGAAAACAAATGATTACATTTCTGAGAGGTGATGTCCTGCTATAGAACTTGCTGTGCAAAGGTAATGCAGTGTATTTGTTTCATCAAGGTCAAGTTTCAGACGTCAACATGTCTGTAAAACTCTTTGCTTGTGCAGTTTACTGGTTAGCTGGTTTAGGACAAAATGCAAAGTGTATTTATGGCAAAGAAAGGAAGCTATGGAGGCTGAATGATTTGGAGCTATGTCCACCACCTTGAGAAAAGAAGGAGAATGTTAATTCAAAGTGTTGGGGGTGGGAAAGACAGGAAAAATGAGACTATTTTTGGGTTTAGATTAGATTAGATTAGATTAGATTAGATAAACTTTATTAATCCCATTGGGAAATTCAGAAGCATATAGACTCACAGGAGGGAAATATAGCCAATCAATCAATCAATTTCTAAGTAAATAAATAAATAAAAATAATTAAACTTAATCTGCGATGGGTTGGCACCCTGCCCGGGATTGGTTCCTGCCTTGTGCCCTGTGTTGGCTGGGATTGGCTCCAGCAGACCCCCATGACCCTGTGTTCGGATTTAGTGGGTTGGAGAATGGATGGATGGATAATTAAACTTAATGAGTACATCGGGTGGAAGCATTGACTTGCCTGAGAGCATTGGGAAGAAAAGGCCCCCAGACACACTTCTTACCACACACCGTGGTGGAATAAGCATGCGGCTAAAAGTGCTTCCAGAGAAATCCTCCTGGAGGGGATGGAGGGGATTTTTAATGATGGCATCCAATTTTGCCATCATCCTCTTTTCCACAACAGCTCCCAGTGTATTCAGAGTTCACCCTGTGGTGAAGTAGGCTTTCCTGATAAGTTTGTTCAGGCATTGTGCTTCTTTTGAGCCCAGGTTGCTTCCCCTGGAAACTGCAGCATAGAGGACCACACTGGCTACTATGGACTGGTAGAACAAGTTCAGCAGTTTGCTACACACATCAAAAGTCCTGAGTCTCCTTATCAAGTACAGTCTGCTGTGACCCTTCCTGTACAGTAAAAACTGTGTTGTCAGACCACTCCAGTATGTTGTTTACGTGAACCCCCAGGTATTTGTAGCTCTGCACCACTTCCATGTCCTCCTCCTGAATCGTGACTGGTCTTAGAGGCTTATTGGAATGCCAGAAGTCCACCACTACCTCTTTTGTCTTGCTGACGTTGAGTTGTAGGTTCTTGTCCCTGCACCACAAGATGAAGTCCTCCACAGTCTCCCTGTACTCTCACTCGACTCCATAAATAATACAGCCTATGATGTTCGAGTCATCTGAAAATTTCTGTAGGTGTCAATCGCTGGGCTTGTCGAAAGCAGAAGTAACTTGAGCTTAGGAATGGCTTAAGAAGGGTTCTTGTTCCATGGCTTGCACCGAGTCAAATTTTACTGTAAAATACTTCAACAACTATTTTATTCATTCAGTTTTACAGAACAGATGGGGGTCTAGTTTTGTCTTGACATCACAGTTGGCTCTTCTGAGCAGTTTGTTTGGGATAAATTGTGTTTGATAATGGTTCGATAGTTAGTTTATTTTCTATCTGTCCACATCTTTGTCCTTTTTTTTTTGTCTGAACTATGCTTCTTCCAGCCTAGCTGATACAGTGTGTACACTAAAGCTTTTTGACTGGTGAAGTAACATTACAACTTACTTAATCCAATTCAAGGTCATGGGCAGCCATACCCTGTGCTGGAAAGGATGGCTGTAAGGCAGAAAACAGTTTTGGATATAGTGCCAATCCACTGCAGGGCACCCTCACATACACACACTCAAAAGGGGGAGCTTAGAAATGCCAGTTAATCTAATATGCACATCTTTAGGGTTGTAGACATTCAAATTCGGCACAGACAATGTCTGGGGATAGGATTAGAACCCAGGACGCTGGGCCTGTGTGAACCCCTGCACTTCTGGTCCACCCAACTAGTGAAGTGATTGACCTTAGTTTTAAGCAATTTTGTTTCATGCTTACTTTCAATAGGTTAGGGTGATTTTTATCTTTTAGGTGATGTGTTTTTTTTTACGTTTGTAATCTCATGGATATCAACTGCTTAATTTGTAAGGGGTTGCAATGTAATTTAAAACCTAACACATCTGCCAATGCACAGAATGAATTCTATCACTATAAGCATTATTTATTTGCACATTCAAAATGAGAAAAAAAGATTGAAATGATTAGCTCACTGTGAGCGTTTGTGTAGATAGCTACACACACATACACCACTTCTCAGTAAGTAATAGGCAATAATTAAGACCAATCAAACATATAGCTACTCACCTTTGCTATGACATTCTCATTTGATGTCTTTCCTCAGATTTATTTCTCCAGGAAGATTATTATTACTGCTGTCTCTCTTATAAGGTGAGGTGACAAATGGAGCATTTAAAATCTGATTTTTTTTTAGCATTCAATTCAGGGATGCCATATCAGTAGAATCTGAACCTTTTCGACTGCCAAGCTATGCCAAGGCTGAGCGCTGAAGAATATTGCAGTATAATATTGCTGTTGTATTCATACTAATTTAAGATAAAAAGGAAAATTAGAGCAAAAAATGTTGTAATTAACTATGAAGATTACTGCAGTTCCTTGCAAGGCTCAGTATAAACCAGAAATAAGTGTGGACATTCAGTTTTGCTTCCTAAAGTCACTGTTCATTTCTTGTTTCATATCCATTAATAACTCAGGTCCGGAGGTCAGATTGTACATAGTTACACATGAAGTAACTTTAATAAAAATCAGGAATTTTTATTTTGTAGTGATTATAATAAATGTGCCTGTGTTTTCCAAATGTATATTTTAGTATAAAAAATTAAACTTTACAGCTAAAAGTAGACCATAACCCTGAAACGTTGGATTTTGTATTGCTTCTGTAACTGAATCCTGCTTCCCTGGTTCAAAAGTAAACAATAAGGATGATAAAATGCCTGCCTTGGACTTCACTGTTTAATGCCATAAGTGAAAAGTGTGATGGAGTTAAAAGATACCATATTAAAGAGCTTGAACATCATTGTGCCATGCAAACTCACTACTCCATTCTCAGGCCATCTTGCTGTTTCTTCAGAGGGAAGACAATAAACAATAAGTTTACAGAGGTACTTCATTATTATTTTCCTGTGTCACCCATAAATTGGTCCTGTGAGGCTGGCAATAGTCTTGCAGGACTAGACATGACTCTCAAATGAGAAGTTTGTAGTGAATAACAGTGAAACCCTGTTCTGCAAAGAATACGCCCACATGGCTTCTTCCTAAAACACTCACTCTCAGTTTCTCCAGTCTGTGTGTTTTAAACCTCTGCTGGGGTTTAAGGAAGAGAGCAAAGGAAACTGAACAAAAGACTTAATGCTGAGAGAAAATAGAAAGCGTAATTTTGCTGTTATCCATTCAGGAGCTCAGTCGCACAAGGCAACTGAAGCTTAATAATTAATTTGTTCATCATAATGAATTCTGCAACAGAAGAAAGGGCTACTTTGCTGCATGCGTTTCAGGCGTACTTCTGTATGCTAAGATATCTTTCCGTCATTTTGACTATTGTATCACTATAATAATGATCAGAAACTAAATAAGCATTATGGTCTACATGTCAAAACACTGCGGCTATTCAGGCATGACATGTTTGCATTTTCAATTAAACGGTAATGTTAACTACTTTTAGTTATTCATTTAGACATGAGGTTTTTCTGCTTGTGTTGTTGATTTGGGTGTGTTGAGTATTTAAATCTACTCTACTCTATCTCCGGTGGCACTTCATTATCACCTCTCTTAACAGCAGTCCTTTTGATAGGGTGTAACATATCATTTAATGTAGATTTTTCAATTCATATTTTCATGAAACATAGCTGCCAGTTCTCCCAAACTTACATTGACTCCTACACTAACATTGTAATGCTGAACAAAAGAGGGCACACACAGCACCTGCAACAGCAACAGCATATCGTTCACGTTTGACGTCTGTGAATGTCAAAGTATAACCTGAGTGTACAGAATGGTTTTTCCCGTACAACAGGTTATATTTATTTTTAACATGCGCAATAAGCGCTCTGCACACGCAACACACATACGGTTGTTAATGAGAGCACCTCTGATCTTTGTGGTTCAAAATCACAGCCCCTACTTTATGTAATGCGTTCATGAGGCGTTGGATTGGTTTAGAAATGTGACACTAAGTGAACTGTCTAATGGTTCTCACCCACTTTTAAGCAAAATTCATTCATGGTTGTCTCCAGTCTCACATATTATATGTCTGGCTGCAGCGAGGCTAGGCTGGCAACACACCCCACATATGAAATGTAGGAGTTACAATAAATAGTGCTATGGCCACAGAGAGAATGGGAAGGAGAGAACAGGAGTAGCAAGAGTTGGTGGAATGGCGTCCTCTTGGTGGAACATCTTTGGTGCTTCATGTGAACCTTCCTTATCTTGTTCATTATGGAGAAATTTGTCCCACATATAGGACTGTCCCAGGTCAGGGAAGACTAGTGAGCAATATCTTCCTTATTTTTATACATAGCACATTTGCATCCAAAGTCATTTAAACTGCCTATTCATTGCATATTTCACAAGGGACACGTAATGGTGTATTTAGACTTTAAAGCATAGTAATTGAAGCCATTCTTTGAGTTGTTATTCTGAAATGGTAGAATCAGGTCTTTGAATACTTGATGAATCATAATAGAAAGCTTTAACAATAAGGCTAAGCAAACGAGCCGAAATTTAGTAGCTCTGTCAGTTTTCAGGGTGTGAATCATTACAAGGTAGAACACAGATTTTTCATTATTGTCTTTAGTCAAGACAAAGCAGGCACACTGTGGCTCCACTTAGCACCTAGAGTATAAGGAACAGCAATAACGTGTAATGCACATATCAAAAGAAAACTAAACAAAACCCAAATGTCACACAGCGGCTCTTTACAATAAATTTATATCTAAATTGTTCACTTGACCTACTTCAGACTGGCACCTGCCCTACTCTAGGTCTGCTGTTTTTAAATTCTATTGCTTTTTCTTTCTGCCAGTGATCTTTTGTCACAGATTAGCTCCCAGATAACAAATCTAATAATATGAGTTTTTTTGATTTTTTTCCCCCTCATTTGGTTGAATACATTTACCTTAATCACTATGAAAAAATATATAATCCTGTATACTGGTGCCTCTATCCATTTTTAGTTATTTTCTCAATTCATTAGTTCCAGAAACAGTATAAACCTCTAAGGGATATACTGTTCTCTTTAAAGAAGTAAAAGCTTTTTTCTGTAATCAATTTGCTTTCCCAGGCTGTCCTAAATCATTTACCAGTCTTTTTCCTGACCCAATCCAAGAAACAAAAAAGTTAAAGGAAAAAGAGCAAAGCTAAGCTCTAAATCAGGATTTCTGGAGTCTTTTTGAATTTTTTATAAAGCATTAACTCACCTTTGGTCCACGTTCAAGAGCATTAGTTTCAGTCAAACTGACTAACTCAAAATGTCTTATGTGTGGCAGGTAATATACACAAGCCATGTTGCACACAACAATATGATCATCAAAATATGACAGCAAGATACAAACTTATAAACATATAAATGAAGGTAATAACAGTTTATAACTGTGAATTTTTGCAAAAAAAAAAAGAGTCCTGAGTGTTCCTATTATCGTTATAATGGAAGAGAGTGTGTAACTAGCCCTATACCAGTCCTTAAGTATTCTTTCCCTAAAATACAGCTTTCCATTAGCTTATTGGCAAAACCTTCCTTTTTGCAGTAATGTTTCTCCTCTTTACTGTGACAATGCAATATTTGGGGTATCAACCCAGCCACAACAAAGTAAATCGAAGTCCCGTGAGGCACAACACTAACAAAAGAAGCTTGTTCTCCTTGTATGTCTTGGAATTAATGTCAACGAGAGCTCCATCTCAGTGTATTACTTGGGATCAAAAAAGATGACTTCTATCTCTAGGCTCTTCATTTATATGAGCCCGCTCCCTGAAGGGGCAGCACTAGGCATCTTCTCTAGATGACAGCTCAGCACTGTGGATGAAGCAAGAGACACGGTTAGCAGCAGCACCCCCTCCTGCCTGGCAGTGGTATTACTTGGCTTGCCTGAGCCCTCCAGAAGGTCTCCAAGTGGGCATGTATGATACTCGACGTACCCATTTTTGTAAACTTATTTATCTGCACCACTTACATGGATTCTGCTTGCAGAAACCTCTACAATGGCTCATCACCTTCTCACAATTAATCCGAATTACTGTCATTATGTATTCTTAGAATCCTGCTGATTATAATCTTATTTTTGGGAAAACCACTATTAAAATAAAGAATATACAAGAGATTGACACGATAGGTATTTTAGGACAGATTTTGCAATAAATTAGTGCTGTGAAAATAGTTTTTGGCTACTTCATATTTTCTGCTTTAGTGCATATCTTTCTCAAGAAATGCTATTAAAATATTAAAATAAACCAATTAGATAAAAGAAATTAGAATCCTCAGACATTTGAATGATTTATTTATTCAAGAATGTCTTGTACTTCCTAGTAACCACTGTGAATATAGTAGACCCCCACGAAGTCGCGGTTCAGGGTTCGCGGATTTTTTCTTAGAACCTAACTATTAATTGTTAGTGGAAAGCACAAATATCCTCCACAATTTTTTATGACTTTTTTCGTGGCAATACTGTGCTGTAGAGAAAACAGGAAGCAACCGCTGAGGGAAACGCGGTTTGGGATGGTGAAAGTAGCCAATCCAAGAGCGTTATTCATTTCTTCTTGCTGATGATTGACTACTGCTTTGTGATGCGTCTCCAGGTGAGTGGGTTTAGCACCATGGTTTGGGATGGTAAAAGTAGCCAATCCGAGAGCGTTATTCATTTCTCCTTGCTGATGATTGACTACTGCTTTGTGATGCGTCTCCAGCTGAGTGTCCTCGTGTTTTCCATTTTGTTATTGTTTTGTTATTTTTAAATGCACATGATGTTGTGGAACCGCTCTGCACCTTCTAAGGCTTCTGGAACTGAGCCTAAGTGCCAGAAGAAGTTTAAAACACTCCAGGAGAAGGTTGAACTGAACTACTGGATTTGCTCTGGGAAGTAGAGAAAAGCCAAGCAAAATGACACCTTTTATTGGCTAACTAGAAAGATTACAATATGCAAGCTTTCGAGGCAACTCAGGCCCCTTCTTCAGGCAAGATGTAATCAATAAAATAAACCGGGAAGTAAAAAGTTATGCTGCAGTAGTGCGCCACTATGGCATTAATGAAAGCACCATATACTACATAAAGAAGAACGAAGCAGCAATCTGGAGTACCATATCTGTAAGTTTCTGTGATAGTACCAAAAAGGAAAAGACCGTAAGGAATTAAAATATCGTCAGGATGGAACCTGCCGTGAGAAAGCACGGAAATTGTACCAGCAGTTCGCTACAGGAGACAATGTAGCAACTTCCTATCACAATGTTCCTGAAACCTATAAAGAAAAGCCAGCACGAAACCCCACCAGAAGACCCATACAAAGATACGACTCCTCCTGAAGCGCCTAAAGAAGAGGCGCCACCCGAGGAGTTTTAAATCTACTAAAGTTTTAAAGCTACTTCATCATCATCATCAATATTATTCATCATTGGTGAGTACCCGTAAATTTTACTGTATTTCAATGAAATGAAATTATTATGTAATTACTCTACTTATAACATCGGTATTTTACATTCTAGCACCGCGGGAGACATAGCAGTACAGTACTGTACAGTAGATGGGTTTATCTTTACATTCTGTTTTTAGGTAATGTATTAAGGTAAATTTTTAGGTAATGTATTAATGTATTAAGCTGAGTTTGCAACGAAATTAAAGTGCTTTGGGGGCATACTGTATTTAGGGTTGAAACTATAAAAATAGGCATTTAAAAGGCATTTTTTAACCACATCCAAAAGTCGCAGTTTTTCACAATTTGCGGGTGCTCTAGGAACGTAACCCCCGCGAATTTTGGAGGTGTACTGTACATAATTTTTCCCATTACAATCAATAACTGGTTATGCCAACTATTGTGGCACTAGATGCAGCCTGGTATTTTGTGTTATGATTGATTAACCTGTCATGTTTATAGGTTTCTCATCATCAGTTACTCGTTTCAGGTTTTGCCACAGTATATTAGCCAGGTTTCAGTTTGCTCTTTGACAATGCTGTTCCAGAACTCTACATTTTAGATCAGATGCCAAGGTTTCAACAAATGTTTGATGCCAAACTACATTTAGATCATGGACAAAAACTCTGCTTATGATTATAAGAGGATTTACAGCCAAGTTACTTAATTATTTTCACATTTTTGTACTCTTACACTAAATAAAATAAATAATTTTTGGAAGTGTTTTCATATTTATGTTGTCTCCAGTTAGGATAATAATGTGGTACCCAACTAATGATAACTAATCATGAGATGAGAGCCTGACGTATCAAGAGAAACACCAATAAACCAATCACACTTTATTTTTCAATATAATCGCTGTGAACACTAACACGCTTGTAGTCATCTTCACATCTTCATTTGCTACTTTGCTGCTCACATGTTTTGTCTTGTTTGTGCAGCCTCTCTAATATGGCTGACGTGACTTTTCATCATTGGCACAGTAAATCCCACAGAGGTAGCTCTTCGAATTGAGTAAAAGGTGGTAGTCATTTGGGGCCAGATCTGGAGAACAGGGTGAAAGTGGCATCTCCTTGAATCAGTACTTTTGCAGAGTAGCTTTTGCAAGCCATGCAGTGTGACTGCATTATTGTGAACCAGGTCCCTGTTCCAGAAAGAAAGAATAAGTTAATCCTGGATCTCAAAACGAATCCCTGTTTGCTATAGTGAGACTTCATACCAGCGGATAAGCTAGCTTCAGAACATTGGATTTCAGTCAGATCAAGCAATCCCAGATACAGTAGGTTTATAAGGATCAATGTGTGTTCACCACAACATTTAAAAGCCCTTAGGAGTCGAGCATTGAACAGCTGATCAACACAGACTTCAAGTCTGAGAAACAAAGGGAAAAAATCCTTCAAGCCAGCAGAGCAAGAGTTGTCATCAGCCAAATTAAGTACAATAAAATACAGAAGTAAAGCCGTTACCTTCTTCAATTGCAGAACACCGAATTGAAATTGTATCAATAAGTAGGTATAAGCTGTCACACACATTGCACACATGGGAGGCAGCTAAAAGGCCTGAATGAGGGCAATTCCATGTCAATGTCAATGTCAATTTATTTATATAGCACATTTAAAACAAACATAGTAATGCTGTTGCCAAAGTGCTTTACAAAAATAGAACAAATTAACATAAAACATAAATAGAAATAAAATATATGAACATAAAATAAAATACATAATAAATAGAAGTAATGTTATATCCATAAAAAATAGAAGTAATGTAATATAATCACAAAGAGGAAGCCATCAGTATTACTGAAGGTCACTGAATGCAAGTGAATAGAAATGAGTCTTTAATCTTGTTTTAAACAGTTCAATTGTAGACGACTCCTTTATATGATGAGGTAAAGAGTTCCACAGGCGAGGTGCGACAGCTGCAAAAGACCTGTCCCCCTTGGTTTTACACTTGGTACAAGGGACAACCAGAGACAGCTGACCAGAAGATCTAAGCACTCTAGATGGCTGATGTAAAACACACAGTTCAGATAAATAGGCAGGAGCAAGCCCATATAAAGATTTAAAAACTAGCAGCAAGATTTTAAAACCAATTTGAAAACTGACAGGCAGCCAGTGAAAAGAAGCTAAAATAGAAGAGACAGAGTCATACTTTCTTGCCCCAACCAGAAAGTGAGCGGCAGCATTTTGGACCAACTGTAACCTGTGTATCAAGGATTTGTTAATCCCAGAATACAGCGAGTTGCAGTAATCGAGGCGAGAAAAAATAAACGCATGAGTAGCTATCTCAAGATCCCTAGAAGATAAAAAAGGCTTTATCTTACCTAATAGACGAAGTTGGAAAAAGCAACTCTTGACTACAGAATTTACTTGTTTCTCAAAAGAGAGGTTACTGTCAAAGATAACACCAAGATTGCGGACTTGAGGTTTGGAAAAGACAGAGAAAGAGCCAAGAAGACCAAGACCAATTTGGGCTTTAGCTGATTGACCCACTATAAGCACCTCCGTTTTATTTTGATTTAGATCAAGAAAATTATTAGCCATTCAGGATCTTAATTCAGACAGACAGTTGTGGAGTTGATTTGTTGTAGAGTTGCAGACAGGAATATAAACCTGAGTATCATCAACATAGCAGTGAAAAGAAATGTTAAATTTCCTAAAAATTGCTCCAATAGGGTGAAGGTATATGGAGAATAAAATAGGACCCAAAATGGATCCCTGAGGAACACCATATTTAAGAGGAGCAGTAGATGAAGAAGAGGAATTAAAAGTCACTGAAAAGTGTCTACCAGTTAAATATGACCTGAACCAGTTAAGAGCAGCCCCTTTAAGCCCAACAAGATGTTCAAGCCGCATCAGCAATATTTCATGGTCAATAGTGTCAAAAGCAGCGGACAGGTCAAGGAGGAGAAGGACTGCCGCATCACCTGAGTCAGTAATAAGAGAGATGTCTTTGAACACTTACAGGAGTGCCGTTTCAACACTATGATAACGCCTAAAGCCAGATTGGTAGATCTCAAATAAATTATTGGAGTTAAGGTGATCAACCAATTGATTATAAATAATTCTTTCTAGAATTTTAGCCAGAAATGGCAGTTGGGAAATTGGACGAAAATTAGCTAAAACTCCAGGATCTAATTCTGCCTTTTTAAGACGGGGATGGACTGCAGCATGTTTAAAAAATGAGGGCACAACCCCCGAACTAATAGAATCATTGATGATGGCTAATAAGGGTGGGCCCGACACATCAAAGGCTTCCACTAAGAGACGTGGTGGTACAATAGCCAGAGGACTGGGGGCTGGTTTAAGGGTGTCAATAATTCTTTTTAGCTGTGAAAGTTAAACTAGATCAAAGGATTCTAAGACAATGTCATGATTATCAGTAGAAAGTTCATAGCCCGTTTGAACAATGCCATGGCGGATAGTATCGATTTTGCTGACAAAGAATGATAGAAACTGGTCACATGAATGAACAATGCTATTTGATCCCATCGCAGAATGGGGGTGAATGGCCGCATTAATTGAATTAAATAAGACCCTAGGATTCTTTGAATGACGGGATACTAAATTGGCAAAGAAATTTTGTTTCGTTATCTTAACTTCAGCCTGGAAATTGAAAAGAGATGTCCTAAAAATCTGTTTAGAGACAATCAGCCCATCTTTTTTCCAACGCCGTTCAGAAGTTCGACAGGCGCAGCGCAGTGATCGTGTATTTTCATTTAGCCAGGGAGCAGTTCTACCCTTATTACTGCGTATCTTGGGCGGAGCAATTGAGTCTAAAATCGTTTTACAGGAAGAATTAAATTTTACGACAGAATCATCGACACCATTATTTTGGTCATGCACATAAAGACTAGAGAAAATGGTTTTAAAATCAGATATAATAGAAGAATTTAAAAAGCGAGAGCAGTGTGGGGGACAGCTATTAGTAGGGACGTCGACAGTAATATTCAGATCCATGCCAGACCAAGGGGTAGCAGAGTGTACTGATCCTCTCTCTCTTTCCGTTGCAGACCAATTACGGGAAATTCTGCCTGCTCTCACTGACCTCACTTCTGGTTCTGGCCCTGATGACCTCACTTCCTCTACTCTTCCTTAAAACCACCATCTTTGCCTCATCAAGCTCAGTTCTGTTTAGGACTTGATTCTGTACACATATTAGAACATTAGAACAATCTAGAATAGGCCATTCAGCCGAACAAAGCTTGCCAGTCCTATCCACTTATTTCCTCCAAATAAACATCAAGTCGAGTTTTGAAAGTCCCTGAAGTCTTACTGTCTACCAACTACTTGGTAGCTTATTCCAAGTGTCTATCGTTGTTTGTGTAAAGAAAAACTTCCTAATGTTTGTACAAAATTTACCCTTAACAAATTTCCAACTGTGTCCCTGTGTTCTTGATGAACTCATTTTAAAATAACAATCTCGATCCACTGTACTAATTCCCTTCATAATTTTAAACACTTTTAAACACCTCTTAATATTCTTTTGCTTAAACTGTATAGGTTAAGCTCTTTTAATCTTTCCTCATAATTCATATTGTGAGCTACAGAGCTGATCGCACCCCCAGAGAATACAGACGCCCCTGGGAATGTTTTTTTAGGGGTTTTCCCAGGGGCGTCTGTATTCTCTGGGGGTGCGATCAGCTCCACAGCTCACACCCCCTCCCTCAGCTTTATTCACATTTCCGTGAATCAAGCGATCCTCCAGACCAGGTTCAAACAGACGTGGCAGGACATCAGCATTAACATGCTCAGAGCCAGGTCGATGCCTGACTATAAAACTGTAAGGTTGTAATCTCAAGAACCATCTCATGAGACGGGAGTTTGTATCTTTTTGACGGTATAACCATTGAAGTGGAGCATGATCAGTTACTAATGTGAAATTTCGTCCCCATAAGTAATACCATAGCGCTTCTACAGCCCATTTAATCGCCAAACATTCTTTCTCAATAGTTGAATAATTGCATTCTCTGGGGAGTAATTTCCTACTCAAGTATGTGATAGGGTGTTCTTCCCCATCAAAAACCTGGGACAGGACTGCGCCTACTCCGAATGCACTTGCGTCCGAATGTAGTATAAAATCTTTAGAGAAATCGGGATTTCGCAGCACTGGATAAGAAGACAAAGCGGTTTTTAAATCTGAAAAGGAACGTTCGCAAGGTTCTGTCCATACAATAGGGCAGTTTTTTCTTCCTTTAGTAAGCTCTGAGAGAGGAGCAGCCCTAACCAATGGATGCTTGCGGCGATTCCCGCACTGCGAACATAACAAAAGGCAGGACGGTGTCCCAAGTTGTAGGATCATCATGAGCAACTCATCTGATCATTTGTTTTAAAGTCTTGTTAAACCGTTCAGTCAAACCATTAGTCTGTGGATGGTAAATGGTGGTGCCCAATTTCTTAATAGCGAAACTATTACACAATTGTTTCATCACACGAGAAGTAAAAGGTGTGCCTTGGTCAGTCACAATTTCCCTAGGAATGCCAATACGAGTAAAAATCACGCACAGAGCTTTGGCCCTATTTGCAAAGTCAGGGATGAATCTTCTGTAGTAACCCGCTAGCCCCAGAAAAGCGCGTACCTGCTTCTGCGTTTTAGGATGTGGGTAAGCGAGCACCTCTTCTATTTTTCTTAATTGAGGATGAAGTAAACCCCTGCCCATGGAGTAACCTACATAATGAGTCTCAGACATTCCTAGTTTACATTTCTTAGGGTTAGCAGTCAATCCAGCTTGTTTCAGGCTATCAAGGACAGCCTGGAGATGTTCTAAATGCGAATGCCAATCATTGCTGAAAATCACCACATCATCAAGATACGCCCCAGAATATTCACAATGTGGGCGCAATATCTGATCCATCATACGCTGAAACGTTAGAGGGGCCGCATGAAGACCAAATGGGAGTCTTGTAAATTCATAAAGTCCATCAGGAGTCGCAAATGCTGTTTTCTCACAACTGTCAGCCTCTAGAGGCACCTGCCAATAACCCTTTGTGAGGTCTAGCGTGGAGATATAGGTTGCCTGACCCAGTTTTTCCAACAGCTCGTCTACTCGGGGCATTGGGTAAGCATCAAATTTAGAGACCTTATTCAAGCGCCTAAAATCGATACAGAAGCGAACCGAACTGTCTTGCTTTGGAACTAACACAACCGGACTACACCAGTCACTTTTACTTTCTCGAATTACACCTAGTTCCAGCATCTTCTTGACTTTTTTGCGCACAATATTTCTTCGTGCTTCCGGGATTTGAAACGGCTGCATCTGTACCCGGACACGGGGTTCAGTAGTGATATTATGTTCTGCTAAATTAGTGACGCCTGGCAAGTCTGAAAAAACATCAGTGTTCTGTTCAATCAAGGTTAATAATTCTGTCTTTTGCGAGTCAGTTAAATCGTTACCAATGACAACATCAGTCTGAGAAACAGCAGCCAAGGAAGTGTAAACTCCTTGTCGGTCGTGCCATTTTTTTAAGAGATTAATGTGTAAAATTTTGAATGGTTTTCGCCGGCCTGGTATTCTAACTTTGTAATTTACTGGTCCCATATGCTCCTCGATAATTGCCGGGCCCTGCCATTTAGCTAGGAATTTGTGCGGGTCAGACGGTATCAGTACTAAAACACGATCGCCGGGTTTGAATTCGCGAAGCTGACTGCGCCTATCGTAAAGACGCTTCTGTGTTTCTTGCTCGCGTTGTTGATGCTCCACAGCAATAGAAGAAAGTCTAGAAATTCTATCTTGTAACAAAACTACCTGCTCTGCGAAACTCTGTCCGAGAGATGTTGTCTCATGTCCTATCCATTCCTCCCGTACAACATCCAGGATGCCTCTTGGGCGCCTGCCAAATAACAGCTCAAACGGACTCAAACCAGTGGATGCTTGCGGCGATTCCCGCACCGCAAACATAACAAAAGGCAGGACGGTGTCCCAAGTTGTAGGATCATTATGAGCAACTCGTCTGATCATTTGTTTTAAAGTCTTGTTAAACCGTTCAGTCAAACCATTAGTCTGTGGATGGTAAACAGAGGTGCCCAATTTCTTAATAGTGAATCTATCACACAATTGTTTCATCACACTAGAAGTAAAAGGTGTGCCTTGATCAGTCAAAATTTCCCTAGGAATGCCAATACAAGTAAAAATGTCACACAGAGCTTTGGCTATAGCAGAGGAGTTGGCCTTTTTCAAAGCAGCTACCTCTGGATATCGCATTGCATAGTCAACCAACACCAGCATATATTGGTACCCATTCTTAGTCTTAGGCAAAGGGCCTACAATATTTAATCCCACCCTCTGAAAGGGGACATCCAAAATAGGCATAGGACAAAGGGGAGCCCGAGGAGGCTTATAAGCGGAGACGATCTGACAGTCAGGACATGAAGTACAGAACCGTTCAACATCTTTTCCCATATTCAGCCAATAAAATCGTTTTGATAGCCGCTCTCTGGTCTTGTCAGCCCCCAGGTGCCCTCCCAAGATGTGAGAGTGGGCCAGCTGCAAAAGAATTTCCCTATGCACCTCAGGTACAACTAGCTGCTCAATAAATTCCCCCATTAAATGGTCTGTAATTACTCTGAAAAGACAACCGTCTTTTTCTAGAAAGTGTGGCGTTTTCAAGCCCCCAGTATCGCACTCTTGGTAATAGGAGTCACTAGCAGTGCGAGCCTGTTTAAATGCATATTCTAATGAGCCATCACCATGCTGCAAGCGCATAATATCCAGCTGCTCGCTAGTACTCGGTTTGGGTTTGGAGGCATTTGCAATCTGAGAGGATGTAGAAGAGCCTTCCTGCCATTCTGGGAAATTGTGGGGGGTGTCTCCCTCAGACTCACTGGAGAGATCGGGTTCAGTATCTAATCGGGGCTCTAGATTTTCCCCAACCGCCACTAGTTCCCCTTCTTCTTCCCTCCCACTAAGCTCAACAGGGGACTTGATGATTGGTGAGCGATGTTCAGCCATTAGTCTAGGAAAAAGGCAATTTCTTCTGCCTATCAGTAAAGGCCATGGGCATGAGTCAGAAACAGCAGACCAAACTTTAAAGTGACGACCCTTATAAGTTAAAGGAAGAAGTAATGTCTCATAGTCTTTAACATCTCCATGTACACAACGTATCTTTACAGTCTCAGTGTTACTAAGGTATCTGTCGTCAAGACAGTCGCGTCTGACAACACAAAGGTCACTGCCCGAGTCCAACAACACTGTGATCTCGCGGCCCCCAAACTTCACCGAGATCAATAAGCCATCTTTCTCTTTTGACAAATCCGGAATATTTGAGCAACAAACCTCCGCCAAACCAACTTCCATTGATTGAGCTGGAGACAGGCGACATTCTTTCGCCAAGTGACCGGGTTGGTCACACCGGCAACATTTTCGTTCAGCACCACTGCCGAAATATCCTTTGCGACGTCCACGGCCACGGCCGCTTTCTCCAGAAGCAGGCATCTCATTCGTAACTGCGTTCCCTGGAGGCCTTCCCGACGAAATCCAATGATCAGGTGCTGTAGCTTGATGATGTTCAGGTCTACGGTCAAGTTGACGAGAATGCCCTGGGCGGTCTCTCGGAGGTTGTAACACAGCATACGGGGCACCGAACCCACCGCCTTTTCTCCAAGCGGTCTGCGAGCCTTCCAACCGTTGAGAAATAATCGTCAGTGATTCAAGATTATGACGAAGAAACTCATCTCGGAGATGTGCAGGTATCCGAACAGTACTATGTTCATAACAACCTTTTCTACGATTCGCTCCATCTTGTCCCCCTCAAACCAGCAATGCACTTTATGAATCAAATCTTGTATTTGTGCACGGATGGAACCGTCCATATTCAGTTTCCAGTTGTAAAGTGCAAAACCTTTAGACAAAAAGGTTGTGGTTTTACGCAAAAAAACTTGCTCCTTCAAAAAACAATAATCGCCAAGCTTATCAGCAGGTACATTTTGTAATGAAAGTAGGGCGTCACCAGACAAAAAGGGGGTGACGATAACAGCCCAGTGATGTTTGTCCCATCCCAACAAAGTGGCCACTTGCTCAAAAGCCAAAAGAAACATCTCTGGATCATCAGAAGGACCCATCTTCGTCAGCACATTCTTAGCATTGTCCGGGAGCAGAGGCAGAGGAACGACTCGCCTAACATTTTGCGGAGGAGGCGGAGGTGGAGGAAGATCATCCTCCGGATCGTAAGGGAGCGGAACAATCTAGGCGATTTTAAAAATGTATTTGGCTTCCAACTGTGCATCCATCTGTGAAACCACTCCTGGTACCACTTGTCACGCTTGGGTCACAGATTTGCACAGAGACACAGGAGGTTGTAGAAAAAAAGTAACTTTATTCAAAGCACTGCAAACAAACATTTGTCTCTTTTCAAAAGTTTAAACGTGCTCTATGACAAGTCAGAGATGACAGTTCCGCCAGGAGCAGAGAATGTCTGAGAGAGAGAGAAGGAGTAGCAAACAACCAATTTAACAAACTGAAAGAAGCCCGTACAGGCTTTTTAAGAAGGCGGAGCACCGCGCGAGAGGCATATTACGCGACAGAGCCGGCCAGAAAGGAAAGGAGGAATGTGAAGGTAGTCTGTCAATGTTTTTTAGGGTTTTTCCCAGGGGCGTCTGTATTCTCTGGGGGTGCGATCAGCTCCGTAGCTCACAATATGTACTCTTTATTCAACACTTTTGCAGCTAGGAAAAATTATATGGGTGGCTGCCCCAAACCTTTTTGCGACTCTTCTGTCTCCTCTTTGACAAAGCATTTGTTGAAAAGATGTGGGACTCTACAGAACTGATGAAGGTTCACAGCTCACTCCACCAGCAAGTGTTTTTATCATTTATTATTGCACAGAAATGCCACAGATGTTCAGATTTGATTGCCCCACTTACGACTCTCTGAAATTCTTCTTTAATAGTACCATACCATACCATTTTTATTTGTTAAGCGCTTAAAAACACAGCATTACAACTGACCGAAGCGCTGTACAGTTAAAACAAGCAAGACTAAAAGCAAAATATTAAAAACAAACATTAAGAGAGAATTAAAACAGAGACACTAAAAACAGGTCAGGGGACCCAATAAAACAGAGAAATAGCAAAAAGCAAGTGGAAATAAGACAGGTTAAGAATTAAAAGCCAATGTGAAGAAGTGCGTTTTTAGGTGTGATTTGAAAGTGGCGACTGAAGCGGCTTGCCTAACCACTAAAGGTAAGGAGTTCCAGAGCCTAGGTGCACAGACGGAAAAAGCCCTTTCACCACAAACTTTAAAACGTGCCTTGGGAACGGTTAGGAGCAGCTGATCTGCGGATCTAAGAACACGAGGGGGATTGTGACGATGGAGCAAGATACTCAAATAGGCAGGGGCTAGACCATTTAGTGCCTTATAGGTTAAGAGGAGTATCTTAAAATCAATTCTGAATCTAACCGGCAGCCAGTGTAGGGTTTTTAAAATCGGTGTAATGTGTTGGCTTCTGCTGCTTCCAGTTAAAAGCCTTGCAGCCGCATTTTGAACCAATTGGAGTCTACTAATACCATATAGGCAAGAATTAGAATAGTCGAGCCAGGACATAATGAATGCATGGATTACTGATTCCAGGAGGTGGTAAGACAGAATTGGTTTGAGTTTGGCAATTCGCCTGAGATGGAAAAAGCAGGATTTTACTGTGCTGTTGACTTGAGCATCCATTTTCAGGACCATATCCATTTTGATTCCAAGATTGGAAACAGACGAAGTTACTGGAATGGGAAGAAAGTCGAGGCCAAGGGGTAGGGTCTGTTTGCGGTCAGGACTAAAAACAATGACCTCGGTTTTTGAATCGTTCAGGTGAAGGAAGTTTACAGCCAGCCAGTCCTTAATGTCAGATAAGCAGTCGAGAAGAGGTTTAGTGGAGTCAGTTGACTTGCGGGAGAAATAAATTTGGCAGTCATCAGCATATAGGTGATACGAGATTGCATGTTTTCTAAAAATTGCACCTAAAGGCAGGATGTAAATTGAAAAAAGTAGTGGCCCCAAAATGGAACCCTGAGGGACACCACATGGAAGTGGGACTGATTCAGACAAAAAATCGTCTAGCGTGACTCTAAGAGTCCTATTGCAGAAATATGACCTGAACCAGTCGAGGGCTAAGCCAGATACACCAGCCCAGGATTCGAGTCGGGAGATCATGATGTCGTGGTCGATTGTGTCGAAGGCAGCAGATAAATCGAGAAGAACCATAATCACGTAGTGTCCTGAGTCCAATGCCAAAAGGACATCATTTAGGACATGTAAATGCGCGGTTTCTGTGCTGTGTTGGGGCCTAAAGCCTGACTGAAAAAGGTCCATTACCTGATGGTCCTGTAGGTGATGAATTAATTGCTCATAAACTACTTTTTCGAGTAATTTTGACAGGAAAGGTAGTTTGGAAATTGGACGAAGATTGGAGAAAACGGCAGGGTCAAGATCAGGTTTTTTCACGATTGGATGTACAACTGCGTGTTTGAAAGCACGAGGAACTATAGCCGAAGATAGACTACTAGTTATGATCTTTAAGACATCATATCGAATCACAGGAAAGACATCTTTCAGCAGTCTGGACGGCACCATATCGTCCGGAGAGCCCAAAGGCTTCATTGAGGCGATGATTTTTTCCAGATGGGGGAGCAAAATGGGTTCAAAGCTGGTGAGGGAGCCGTGTACAGGAACGGCTAAATCAACAGAGCCAGAAGAAGAAATGGAGATCTGGGATCTAATGTTTGTGACCTTATCCAGAAAAAACGTAAGGATCTGATTACAAAGAGCATTGGAGGGAGAAGAGAAAACAGTTGCAGCTGGAGAGAGGACAGCATTCAGTGTTTTGTATAAGACACGTTGATTGCCAGAATTTTTTGAGATGATGTCAGTGAAAAAACGGTTCCTTGCACCTCTGACTGCTCTCTGTAATTGAGACCACATGTCTCTCATGCAGTCAAAGGTAACAGTGAGACCATCTTTCCTCCATTTACGTTCTAGCCGCCTACAGTTTTGCCTGATGGAGCGAGTTTGTTCATTTAGCCATGGGTCATGCTTGACTTTGGATTGTCTCCGTTTGAGTAGGGCTACAACATCCATCACAGAACAGCAGGAAGTATAGAAGGTTTGCAATAAAACATCAGCATCCGTGGATTCACATGATGTGGAGATAGATGAAAAAGCAGCTGCAAAATCTTCAGCAGCAGAAGGGGAAATGACACGGGAGGGACGGGTAGTGGTGCATTTACCATGCTCAGCAGAGACCAAATCCAAATTAAACAGAACAGGCGAGTGATCAGAAAAACTGGGAGGCAGAATGTCCAAGTCACTGATTCTGAGACCGCGAGAAAGTGGTTATTTATTTCTGACTTGTGTGTATCTGCAGACATTGCTTCCAAGTTAGTCACACTTTTGTGATCACTATGCTGTGTGGCATCTCCAATGTTATTGTAAAACCTGCCTTTAGAAAAAAAAATACAAACAAAATTAACAAAACATAGGAAATGTCCTTGATTTTCATCAATGTCAATTCAAAGTCATGATGTGTTGCACTAAACTTGTCAAGTTTTACAAGGTTCCCCAGTTACATTAAGATTTTGGATGTAAAATGGTAACAATCAAGCAAACACATCTCTGATTTGTGTTCAATTACGTCTCCTGGAGCAGAATTTGGAGAAAATGAAGGAGTTCTACTTCTCTGTTGATTGTTCATTCAAGAAGGGGCACATTTTCAACATTTAATTGCCATTTTCTACATCTTAAATAGTGCAGCTGGCATCAGCATTTCTGACAAGACACTTATGAGTAATCATCTTATGATTGGATGTAGTACTCCTTAATTTATTGAGGCTGTAAAGTGTTAATCCTTCACATTAAACTTGTTATTTGCAGGTTAGGTTAAGGGCAGTGGTTGCTGCAGCAACTAAGCCAGATTTCAAATCTTTCTTACTGGAACAAGCTCAGGCTTTGCCTGTTCCAAAAACCAGGGATAAAAAAATCATCTGCATTCTTGGCCTTATAGTTCATGTAATTCTAGCATAATCTGATCCAGAAACGGATATTTGATTAAATCCAGGTCTTCTGGAATGGAATTTGCCCTATTTCTGTAAATCCTGATTTACTTTAGCTGGATTTCACACTAATCCGACTTTCTGGAGTAGACCCCAGAAGTGGGACTGTCAATGATTTTCTCTGACTGAACAATGACAGCAACAATGATTTTTAAAGTACATTTTCACACAAGGCATATACCTCAAAGTTCTTTACAAGATGTCAAAGAAAAAAATTAAAAGAAAAAAAACACTTTAGAAATAGGTATATGAAGGAATAAGTGAAATACCAAAAATAGGAAATAAGAATAAATAATATGCACTTACTATGTATAATACAGATATATAAGTAATAGGTAATATGGGGTCTGAATTATGGATTAGTTTCTAGGCATCTCATAATTAGCTAAACTTGGAGATAACCAGAAAAAAAAATAAAAAGGAAAGTATGACTGCAAATCCAAGAAGTATATGATATTTTAATACATATATAATCCATTAGAAGTGGAAGTAAAATGCAGCTATGAGAAAGTCATATTTTAAAAACTGGGTTTTTAAGGAAGTTTTAAAATGTTCTACAGCATTAGCCTGCTGTATCTCTACCTCTAAAGGCTGCCTCACTACTTCTGTTGTGCTTAGCTCTCTGAGTAATGAGCAAACTAATGTTTGAAGATCTAAGAATATGACTGGGAAAATAAGGGGACAGGCACTTCAAAATGTAAGAGAGGGCAAGATTATTTAGAACTTTATATATTATTAATAGTATTTTAAAATCACTTCTAAAGGACGTACTGTAGAAAGCTAATGTAACAATGCTAAAAGCTGGTGAGATATACACATTTTCTTTTCTTGTTTAAGATTCTTGCTGCTACCTTCTGAACTATCTGTAACTAACTGATGTCTTTCATAGGTACAGCAATTTAGTCGACTAAAAACAAAAGTGTGAATTAATTTCTCAGCATCTTACAGTAAGAGGTCTAATGTTTGCAGTACTTCTTAAGTGAAAAAATTCAGTTCTAGTAAAATGGTTAATGTGCAATTTGAAGTGTAGGTAATAACACCTAAATTCTTTAAATTCTTTACTTCTGACTTTTAATGTCAAATACTCAGTCAGGTTTATTTCAAAGACCATCACTTTTTCCATTTTTTTCCATGTTTAGCTTGAGGTAATTACTACTCATCCATTCTGCAATGCTAAGGAGACACTTGATCAGGGAGCCCAGGGTCATTAGGTGCTATATAAGTAAAGCTGTGTGTTATTCTACAGGACTGTGGTATTTCACAATGCATTTTGAAATAATCTGGCCTAACGATAGCATATAGATGGACCAAAACAAATCAGAATAATATTGACTGGTTATGTCAATGTTTTTAATTAACACGAACTACACTTTCAACATCATAAAAAATTGCTCACCACATCTTGCAACCACAGTCTTAGATTATGAATCTGGAGAACAATCATTCTTCCATTGTTTGTTGGGCATAGTGATGTACTCAAGTTTCATTCATATTTCATTTTAAATTTCTCACAGTTCAAAGTCATTAGCTTGAGATTCTCATTGGAACATTTGATGCCATTATGCTTCACCTTCGGGGGGGTAAACATTAGCATTATACATAGTTATTGTCTGTTTTTACCTGCATTATTATCAATCTTTAATATTGTTTTTTTGCATCAGTATGCTGCTGCTGGAGTATGTGAATTTCCCCTTGGGATTAATAAAGTATCTATCTATCTATCTATCTATCTATCTATCTATCTATCTATCTATCTATCTATCTATCTATCTATCTATCTATCTATCTATCTATCTATCTATCTATCTATCTATCTATCTATCTTCATTTTAGGAGTCAACATTTTGAGTACCAAATCTGCACATACATTGCTTGAATTTAATAGTTTATGATAAACGTATTCAGCTTGACACTAGCTAATCCATATAGTATCTTCAATTTCATTGACCATCTCTCATGATCAGGCTTTTGTTTCCTCTTTTTTACATATTCTGCTTTCTCTGTAATAATTATTTATATCTTGTTTAAGTGTTTTTAAAGGTCAATGAATCTTGTGGTCACATTCATTTTGTTTCTTGACACGTTTTTAATGAAGTAGAAAATGAGTAGTGCTCTCTTGTGATATCAAGTTGTTTCTCTTATGGACATTTTCAGAAGTATTTGTGGATGTTTGCTATGCTATTGTTAGGACAGATCAGTCAGAAGTGTGTAACATATCATGATCAAAAGTATACCTGTTGCATTGTGTACTTCTTCGTTGTTCTTGATTAGATTCACATGTCAGAGGGGGACACTTTTACATTTTTTTGTGCACTGGGTGGTTCCATTAGGCACCCACTGTTGGGACTAGGGGGGTGAGAAGTTAAAAGGCTGTCTGTACTTATTAATGGTATTTGCTGTCTTGCAAGGGAGTCACTGCTTTGAAGTCTGGCCTTGGAAGATGCCTGTATTTACCTGGCTTGGAAATATTGGTTCCTAATCAGCATATCTGTACTTTTTAATGTTTGGTAACCATACATTTTGTTAACTTGTGTTTTTAGTTATTGTTAAACCCAGGCAATTTAGATGTGCCATTGATTAAACTGTTTGTCCAGGACTGACAACAGCAGGGGCTGAAGTAAATATAAACTCCTGGCCAGCAGAAGGCAGCAGGGAGAGTCCACAGGAAACACTGCCAAGACACTCGGACAGGGCACAGGGGCTCGCAGGCAGACAACGGTACCTGGCTGGCATGACGTGAGGCACAAGGACGGCAACATTTACTTCCAGAGAGGAGGAGACAGCTCCACAAGGAGACGCCAGTTGTGGGTCCAGCGAAAGAGGGAAGCCGCATGAGAGGACCAAGCGAAGCTGACAGACGAGAAATGAGGCGTGCCTAGAGTCCCAGCAACACAAGGAGCCCAGAGTGGAAGAAAAAAGGAACAACGAAGAGATGCTGACAGGGAGTCAACAATTCGACACAACTTCTGCCGGGGAACAGAGTGCATCCATGAACAATTAAGTATTGGGGTAACACAGTGCCCAAACCGGACTCTGCACCACTAAAGGTTGTATCCTCCAATTCTTGTTTTTACGGACTTTTAGAGTGTGGACTGTGTATTTTCCTTTTAAAAAAAAGGAAATTAATTCCTGATATGTTTAGGTTCTGTTATGTTCATTTATCTTTTTAATGTACCTTATATTGTCTTGTACAATAGAACTTATTGTTGTTTTTTTCTGAAATTACTGTTGTGTCTTTCATTGTGTGTTTACTCACCGCCCAATTTAAAGAAACCTGTGTGCTATTATTGGTAAATTTCAGGAGTTCCCAGTCTCTTAATAAAACTGGGTGGCGTAGTCGGTTATTTTAATGGTGTCTAAGTTAGATTACCTATAAGTGTGACCAGACACCTGTGACACACACCAAACTTTAAAACTTTTATTTCTTTATTGTTTTGAAATATTTCTAGTTAACAACTTCCAGCTCAGCATTTTTGACTACATTTTAAAATTCATATTTTGTCTCTTGTTACATATGTGTTTATTGAGTTTCCAATTTCTGTCCTCTTTATTCAACTGTGAATTTTTTCATAGGTATTGTGCCTTGGTTATTTGTTATTTGCCTTGTTTGTAGCTTTGGTTATGATACACCTCTCTAGTTCCTTTTCCAATGAAATTCTGCTGCTGTTCTTTGCAGTCAGAAAGTCATCACTTGTGGCTTCTCTGTTATGGTTCTGTTTATAGTGGCAAACGTTTCATTTGCTGTTCATGTTGAAGGCCAATTAGATTTTTCATCATTTTAGGGAGACTTTCTGTCACAACAGAATTCTACAATATCTTGATTGTGGCATATCAAGAGATCTGCTCCTGTATTTGTTGATGATAATGAATCTCCTAAAATCATGTTTTTGTCTAGTGTTAACTTTTCAAAGATAGCAAGATAACTGATTTTGAAATTTTTGGAATCCATGTTGACACCTGAAACAACAAAAATATTCTTTAAGCAACAAATGCTAGAAAGCTGTAATTCATGTTTTTTTTCAGTACACAGGAGCTAATCTTTAGCCAATTATAAAATCAGTATCATTGAGGTCTGGGCTCAAAACATTTTGATTACTCCCTATAAAGACATTAAAAGAATTTGTCTTTCAAAAGCTTTCATTTTAAAAAGAAGCACTCAAAACTCTGAGGAATATATCATGATAAAAATTAAAATAACTTGTTAGGGGCAAGGTCATGTTTAGAAAGGAGCAATTTCAGCGGTATGCCTTTCCTAGTTTAATGAAATCCTGTTTTTTGAGTAAATACTTGTTCTCATCCTTCATTGACTGACATTGATCTGCAAAACATGCTTCAATGATACAGCGCTTTTAGCACTTGCTGAGTTTATAGCAAGAGAAACGTAATGTTCACCAGTCTCTGAATAACTGGGAAATATATTTTATGTGTTGTTCAACAACTGATCTATCAGAGTTTATCTTGGCATACTGCTGGCACTTGCCAGGGTTGTGGTGACAGCTCTTCCTTGAGTGAAAAGGCAGATTTGCTAAGGGTCAAATAAACATGGTGACTCTAAAGGACTTATACAGAATGTTGTTTCAAAAAACCATGTTTTGTCAGTAGCATAAAGCTATGAAAATTTAGCAAATGAACAGATGTTTGTAGAAAACAGTACTAAACTACAAAACTAGCTTGTCAGTCCTGCTTTCCCCAACACTACTAGCCTCTGTGTGCAATCTGAAGAGGTTCTGGAATCTTAACTGCCATCTGCACCCTGCACAACCTTCCCCTACAAAGACATCACACCTGTGGTCTCCAGCCCCCCTCCACTACCTGGAATGCATGTCTCTGATGATCAAGTGAGGAGAGAGCAGTGAAAACTCTGCATAAAAAAGGCTTCAGAGCTGAATGTAACAAGCCTCAGGGTGCTGAAAATGTGCCAGCCAGCAACTGTTCTCCTTTTCCCTGAATTTCCGGAAGATTCCCCAGCTGATGAAAACATACTGTGTGGTCCCAGTGCCAAAGAAAGGGCATGCCAGTGATCCAAATTGTTCTTACTTCACACATCAAGAAGACCTTTGAAAGGCTGGTCCTAAAACAGCTATGACCCCTGGTTTCAGAACACCTTTCAGACACATATAGGTGTGGTGGATGCACTCATCTACATGCTCCACAGAGTCTTCTTCCACTTGGACAAAGCTGGTACCACAGTCAGGATAATGTTCTTTGACTTTGTCAGTGCCTTTAACACCATTCTGCCTCATTGACTGGGGAAAAAACGTGTGGCTTTGAATCTTGATGCTCCCACAATCTCCTGGATCATGGACTATGTGACCAACAGACAGCAGTTTGTGAGGCTCAGGGACTGTGTGTCAGAAATGGTGGCGTGTAATACTGGAGCACTTCAAGGAACAGTCTTGTCTCATTTCCTATTTACCCTCTACAGTATAGACTTATAGCACAATACCAGCGTTTGCAATCTATAGAAATTTTCAGATGAATTTTTCGCCCATCTTAGGCTGCTTTAATAATGGAGATGAGTCAGAGTACAGGAAAGTCATGGAGGACCGCATGGAGGACCTGCAACTCAGGATTTAGCAAGCCAAAAGAGCTGGTGGTGGACTTTCGGCATGAAAAGAATCCTTTGACACCAGTCACCATCAAGGAGGAGGGCATGTAAGTGGAGCAGAGCTACAAGTACCTTGGGATTCAAATAAACAACAAACTGGACTGGTCTTACAACACAGTCACGCTGCACAGGAAAGGGGCAGTGCAGACTGCACATGCTAAGGAGATTCAGGTCTTCTAATGTACGCAGCAAGCTGCTGCAAATGTTCTACCAGTCCATAGTAGCCAGTGTGATGTTCTATGCTGTAGTCACCTGGGGAAGCAACCTGTGCACAAAAGCAGCGCAATTCCTAAATAAACTTATCAGGAAAGCCTGCTTCATCACAGGACGATCCCTGGACACACTGGAAGCTATCATAGAAAAGAGGATGGTGGCATAACTGGATTACATCATGAAAAATCCCTTCCATTCCCTCCAGGAGGTGCTGTCATGGAGCACTTTTAGCCTCAGGCTTATTCCACCACGGTGTGCTAAGAAGCGCCTCCAGGAGTCTTTTCTGCCCACTGCTATCAGGCAATTCAATGCTTCCACCTGATGTACTTGTTTATTGTTATTTATTTATTTTATTTATTTATTTATAAATTGATTGGATGTATGATTTGTTCTGTGAATGTGTATTCTTTTTTCTATGTTTCTGCTGCTGTATGCATTTGAATTTTCCCATGGGATTAATAAAGTTTATCTAATCTAATCTAATCTATGATACTAGCCGACGCCGACGTGTAAGAATAGGAACGGCGAGTCTGAGTGGGAATTGTGTGCGTTTAAATTTAAACGGAAGATTGGTGTCAGAAGGAAGGAGAGAGATTCTGGGAATGAAGATTGTTTCAGAATTTTGGATAGCGATCAGTTTGCACTCAATAATATTTGGATGTATTCAGGTAATTATGAGTCTTGCTCCATTGCAAAGACATTTTGATGGCATAATATTTCGGAGGAGCATAACTACAGCTCCCACCTTCAGATGAAGGATATGGGGAGGCATGCCAGTTGGTTGGATGGTGTGTAAAAACACCTCTGGGTACGTTTGTTGATCATTAAGATCATCACTGACTACTGTATCTACACTGTTGGAGGTCACTTTTTCACCCTGTATAAGATCAAGAACTTTGTTGTTAATATGTAGAGAATCGTCGTTTGTGATGTTCAGTATTGGTCCTGTAGCTTTCACTTTCGAGAGCTCTCATATTTTTTGTGAATTTTAGGACTTTCATTTCGTTCCATGGCCTGTGTTTGTTGATGGAAGAGGCAACAGTGAGGGCTCGAGAACCACAGAAGATAACAGGCAGTATCTGACGGAAATTAGGGATACTGTTGTTCATTTTATAACAAAGGCATAGGAAACAACTGTCGCAGTAAAACGAAAATAGGAAGGAGCGAAACGAATAGCAAGGAGCGAAACCAATGCCAATGGTCGACAGAATACCTTCCTGTAGCAGGCTACGGAAAAGACTCCCAGCCGCACACATGGCTGAAGTGAAAGGTCACGCGGTCAGGCTAGATATAGGGCAGTGACGTGAAACCAATGAGGTTATGAGAGAGGAGCGGTGAACGCGGTAGTCTGAAGGAGGAATAGGAATTGAGAAAAGCGGTGTGGGGGTGTATGGGAGGCCTCAGGCAGCGTGGAGTAGAGTTAGGAAGAGCAGGAATAGGAATCGAGAAATGCTGTGTCGACTGCGTGTGGGCGGGACCGGTTTTGAAGAGGAAGCAGGACGAACCAGAAGAGAAATACAGTATATATAAGAGATTAATGGATAGTATCATATAAATGAATCTCATGACATTATCTTTTGTTTTGCTTTTGAAGGAGTCTCCTTCATACTGTATCCACCTCACAGAGCTTTTGTGTTTTTGTGATTCTTTGATTCTATTGAAACGGACTGTATGCTCCAAATTAAAATTCAGATTGAACAAAATAAATACATCAGTATACTTGTATAATAAAAATATTATTTCAGTCTGTAAAATGATAAATTCATTCCATGTCATTTTGATTGTGTATACCTTTGCTATATCATAATTCAGAAATCACCTTAGTAATGTCAGCACCAGCACTCCTGACGTGTTTGGATAAACAGTCCCAAATGTTATAAAGAAGCCTGTGAGATATCTCTCACGCTTTCTCTTCCTTTAGGTAAATAATTTATCATTTTAAACATAGTGTTTCATTCAACAGTTTTGGGCTGCTGTCAGACAAAGCAGAAGACTAAGTCTAAAATAAAACAAAAAGCACCTGCTTTCCCTGATGATTATTTAAAAAGTGAAATCATGATCCTAAGGGTGATGTCATTAGTTAGGCCCTGTTGTAGTCTTTTCACATTTATAGCTCTTACTCTAAGAACAAATTAGCAATTATAGTATAGTGGCTTGACTCTTCTTTTTCACTGTTTAAAACTAATTATGTTTGACCTGTCTGTCCTTGGCAATCCACTGAAACATATTTGCAAAGATTTAAGGTTGGTTGCAAAGTTTCTAGAGTTTATACTGGATAAGAGAACAGACAATCTCGGTTTTATTTCAAGCTGTAAAGAGGACAGTTGTTTGTGACTATCAACTCTTCACAGTACTCATCCTTTTCAGAGGACCAAACACTTCGTAGTCCTACTAGAAGAGTACAACACTTATATGAGACATTCCAGAGAAGCCTAAAGAGACATAATTTACTGTGTGTACTCTGTATGCAATTTTGTGTTTTAATTGAACCGTAATGTATTTGCAACAGGGTAATTGCACTGGGCTTATGTAGTTAAGGGGAAGTTTGCTTTATAATAATAAATTGAAATTGAACAACACTAATGAACCTGTTGGACTGTAAATGCACCTGTGTACACTAACTTGTCACAATTTTAACTTGCAGCCTTTCTATGCTTCATATCTCATTAATTCTTAATGTAGAAAGAGGGGTGCAATTACAACCAAGAGGTTGGTTGTAATGAAGATATGCAGTTGGACCTCCATGGACTACGTTAAGAAGTAAATAAATTATTCCCTTTAATCCTGGAATAATAAAAGATAAAGAGCTCTGACAAAACACACAGGACTGAACCAAGAGGCTCCTCTTTGTTTTTCTTTGTGGAGCTCAAGCTATTCACATATTTGATCAATTTCAGGGTCATCTGAGAGGCAGTCTCATAAAGTGTTGAAGATTATGAACAGAAGGAGCAATAACATTTTGAGCTTTGTGATCCAGACTCAAAGATTAATTTTCATGGGGTCACGCACCTTGCATTTTTACAAACAGTGCATTTTGGTCCCACATTTCTGTAAGTAAATGAAAGCCCACATTCATATTTTTAAGTCATTGTAGTACTCAATTTTAAGCATAAATTACAGTGAGATAACCCTTTTCTTGACCATCAAACACACATGGCTTGCTCTGACCAACACACTGAACGCTGAAAGCAGCAGCTTATAAAACCTTTGGGCCCGGTCCCGTGTATGTGACCATTGGGAAACCTCCAGTGTGGAGGCGGCGTTACTTCTGATACCAAATGAGTGGTGTGCGGCAGAGCCAGGGGTGTCCAGGTAGGCAGTGTACGTGGCAGATGATGTTATGATGAATGTTTTATATTGAGTTATTTCATATTTTAGACAAAGTATATTTTTGGATTTTCTGCCTCATAGAGTCTGTTTCTGATGCTGTGTGCATTTTGATTGTACTTGGGTACCACCATTTTGGAACAATAGCAAATTAGTTGCCATAGTGATATTTCCCATGGGGCACCAACAATGCATGGCGGCTGACATCATCAGGACTACCATCTAAAAGTGGATGTGTGCATTCCTGGATCCTTGGTGATCAGGATATCAGAAGTATTTTTAGAACCATTTGGTGTGTTTCTGGTTGAAACTGAACAACTTTGGTTAGCTTTAGGTTTAAGTTTCTTGATTTTCAGTTCAGCATTTGACTATCTGGTTACTAACTTGTCACCTTATTCACTCAGATCCTTTCTCATGAAAAAGATTCCACTATCTCAGAGGGAGACAGAACAGATGAGAGTGCATCGAGCGGCATGCAACTAGCTGGAGTGGAGTGGCATTAGATGTTGACCAAGGAAGGACGTAGTGGTTTTGGATGCAGAATAAACATTTCTATATCAAAAAAAATGTAAAATCCCCAATAACTTCATTTTAGTGAGTTTCTTGTTTCGCAATTGTGAGATCACTTGTGAAACAAATTTAAGGGACAATTTCGAGAAACAAAACTCTGCTGTTTCCCACATCACTACTAGTGGCCTTATCAGAAAATTCTCAAAGGTTATGTCAATATAACTGATCTTTGAGAGTTATTTCAATGGTAGGTGAGGACATCAGTGAACATTTAAGACTGAAACCAGAAAGCCCTTCTTTATACAAAGAATCATTGGAGTAGATAACAAACTACCAAGCCATGTGGTTTAAGTGGAAACTTCAAATTTCCCAAAGTATCTGAATGAGGTAGTTGGACAGCTTAGCTGATAGCTAATCAAACAAGCTTGAAGGACTCAAGTGTCTCCTCTTATTTGTCAACTTTATCAACTTCTTATGTTCTTAATAAATGATCTTCCATATAAGAAAAAAAACCTTTCTGTTTTGTGACTTATAGTGTAGCTAGATTTATGACGTTATTACAGAGGTGGGCTTCACATTTAGATAACAAAGTACAAAAATGAGATATTAATCAGTTAGTAATGAATAAATAGTCCATAAGGCTACTTAGAATAAATGGACCTAATCAAGGCAGCTACAATAGCATCTATCTTGAAATATTGTATTGAACAAGATAAAAGGAAAAAAAAACACTAAACACACTTCTGGAGGCTTTCTAAAGCAATATTTCCTAATCTAAAGTTATCAACATGACTCAGACATTAATCTTTTGATATGCGGTAATCTTTTGCTTTAACATCAATTTATTGCTCCACTTAGGCCATGATGACAGAAATTAGATATTACTCCTGCACTTCCTTCAGATTTTCAGTGAACCTCTCCTGTTAGATTCATTTGCTGCAATTACACTATGACAATGCATTCAGCGCAAGTCTTAATAAGAGTCCCTCCATTAATATTCTAGATACCAAAGTGAATATTGTGCAACACCATTAATAATCGTTTTGCTATCTAAGCTGACTGTATCAAGACTGAAGTGATAAGTACAGCTGCACATTAATCTTTGTATTTTTTATCATTGTCATTACATCTTGTAAAAACATATCAAATACCAAATATTACCAAGGTTGTAATATTAACTGAAATATATATATTTTTTGGAATAGCTATGACAAATGTATTTGGCAGTAGCTTGTCATATTCATAAAAACAGATGCTGGTAGTTCCAAGTAAAAGCCATGAATAATTGTAACCAGGGTAAAGTTACTTAGTGTAGAGAAAAATCCAAGAGTTCAGAACAGCTCAGGTATTTTCTTGCACAGACACAAAACAAGAAGCTTGTCTAAGGGCAGTGTCAAAAACAATCAATGCACTCTGGTTGTTACTGAATATTTAATACAGACATAGTCAAAACAATCTGGTGAGCTCCCCAGAGCTGGCACACTGAATGAATTAATAAGAAGTTCTCAGTGACCTCAGGGAAAATGTTTGTAACAAGGGTGACCATGGTATATTATCTGTAGCTCAGAAATTCAGTACCATTTTAAAACACACTGCATAAATAAGCCTGACTGTCTTTTAATCGAATCCACAAACAGCTGCAAGGTGGGCATTGAAACTTAAGGCAAGCAGTGTATGGACGAAGATGGGTTTGAAAGCACAACAATGAATCTCAGCCCCTCCTCATTGTGGGACTCTCAAAAGATGAATTTTCCTACCTGTACTTAAGTGGTAAAAATATGTAAATTGTGATTAAATGGGGATGGCACACATGCCCAGCAAATACCTTTGACACCCTTAACCTTGGTTCAGCTCCCAGAATGGAGGATAGCTTTTGTATGGTGTTAGTACGTTTTCCCTCATATTTTTCTGGGTTTCCTCGAATAATTGAAGTTTTTACTCCTTTGTGGAAGTTAAAGTGGTGGACTGATTCCTGTTATCTTTACTTGGTTAGGACCCTGAGCTGGAAATATAAGGTGTAGGAAACATAATACAAAATTCTGCAACCTGCTTAATGTAATTGAGGGCCACTCTTTGCTATACGCAGATCATGCACTGCTCGTGGGGCCCATGATCAGAGGACTGATGTTGGAGGTTCTCAGACCTCCGTGATTCAGGAGCTCCGTTGGACAGTGAATTGGATTGCATATTTTTGTCACTTGGTTTACTCTGATTTGAGTCAGATAACTCCTCGCACCACTCTAATCTTAACCATAGTGTTAACTGGCCATAATGTGTAACATCACTGATGTATAATGCAAAGTGACCGTCTCCTTAACAGAATAGAGCTCTGAGGTCTGCAGCTTGACTCTGTTGGGGTTATAGCTGTTTCATGAGTCATTAAATTAACATCGCTGAGAGTTGCCTGCTGTGATCATTTTCCATTAACGAGCAGAGAGATGGCTTCCAGTCAACGCCGGTCAGGAGCACAGAAATGATAAAAATGAAAGCATGAAGAAGCAGCTCGTGTTGCATTTGCAGTCGTGTTTAAGAAATCTAAACTTGTCCAACGTCTAGTACACTAACAAATGCTACATCAATTGCCACTACACTAAAGCTAGTGGTTTGCTGGAGTAACACAGGAGCAGCATTATGTGCAATAGTTTTGATATAGAGTGTTTAACAGATATTATCTGATGTTACAGTACCTAGCTGACACATGGATTATTTATTACCACCATATAAACCTAAGGACGTCTACACGTTGTTGAAGGCTGCTAATGTATCAAGTGTTGTTGCATTGAGAACCTGTCTGTAAATTTTACTAACCCAGGCGGCTCTCAGGTCCGCTAGTTAGTTATTGGCTGAATTGTGGAGAAGCACCATGCAAGCAACGTTGACATCCAAAAAAATCAATTAGCTCAGCTTAATTTCATCTGTTGGTTAAATTTTATTGGCAGCTAACATTACTGATTTAGTTAGTGCCTTATTAATATCTGCTGTTGTTGGAAGGAAAAAATTTTGGAAGTTGGAAGTTTTGATAAATTCATAAATGTGATATATTCATGTTAATTTTGTAATTATCTAAATATTCTGCATCATTTTCACCCTGTATTTACTGCATTAATTAAGCTTATTAAGCACATTCAGTAGTAATATAAAGTTATTACTTTATATATTATTATTAGTAGTGTAGTAGTATTTTATATTACTATATTATTTTTAATAATAGTAGTAGTATTAAAACTGTTTTGTTGTTGTTGTATCACATTTCACAAGTGAAGTGTTGGCCATATCATGAAACAAGCAGTAACAGCACAATGTTACCCTGGACCTTTATTATTATTATTGCTACAAACATGGCCTTCATTTATAAAGGAAAAAATCAATTGGTTTATCATTGCCATTAAATACCACTGAAGTCCAAATCTATGGGTTGCCCTCTGGATCGCAGCAACCCTCCCAGTTGTCAGTTTTTCAAAACTTAAGCTCATCAAGACACATGTGAGGTCATCCATGGCACAGCATCGTATAAGCAGCTTGGCTGTCATCAGCATCAACTCAGACCTCGCACAGAAGCTGTCGTGTGATGACCTCATAGATGATTTGCTTTCAGAAAATGAAGATGTGTCCTTTTGTGATGATGCAGCAAAAAACTGAAGAAACTGCTAAACATTCACTTTCAAGTTTTGTTTATTTAAAAAAAAAATCATTTGTATTTGATGTTAAAAGTTAGAGTTAAGAAATGCGTACTTCTTTATTTATTATTTATTGTTCACAATGAAGCTGTTATAAGAAATACTAATGTAATGGATTCAGGGAGGGGTGGAGTGGGGTGGGAAGGGGTGCTTTCAAAGAAGATTCCACTTAGGGCTCCAGTTTGGCTTAGAGTGGCTCTAGCAATGCAGGTACCATTATTCGATTTGCATACTGTAGATGAAGTAAAAATTGATTGAAAATGAAATATTGAATTCTGTACCACACATGGCTAGTGCCCTCTAAGGAAGGAGCAACAACGAATGACCATGCTTTTGTCCATCCATCTTGCAAAACTCACTTATCTAGAGAAGCTGGAATGTATTTCAGCAAGCATTGGGTGAAAGGCAGGAACAGTTTCTGGATGGAATGTCTGTCCATCACAGAGCAAACACACATTTGGGCCAATTTAGCATCTTCTTCCACCTAACCTGCAAGTCTTTGGAGCGCATCCTTCTGTTGTTTTTTTTTTTTTTTACAATTTTGTTCCATTTTTTCCCTGCTAGGTCTGAACTCTTCCTTGCTAGTAGCAGCTTTTAATAGAAATCAGGGTGCCAGTTTATCACAGGCCACAGTCACACACACATCAACTCAGGGTCAATTAGGTATCACCAATTAACCTTGACACTCATGTCTGTAGGATGTGCGAGGTAAAAAGAGTATTAGTAGAAAAAACACCCACATGCATGCATAGGTAGAACAGGTAAACTTCACAGAGATCAGGTATTTTGCTTCAATGGGAATCATTGTTAATTTTCACATATGTTTTCAAGCACATGGTTAACCATCTAACTAAATGAATTCTGCTGTATTGACTCTTTTGAATACTTTAACAATTTTTAAGCTGGTCCACAGGGTCTTTTTTTCCCCCTTCAGATTAAAGCCATTTCATTCCTTTAGCCTGTCAGAGTAGTGCATGCCCTTTAGTCCAGGAATGCAGGTTAAGTTCTTCTTCTCTTGACATTTTCCAAGTGTCTGCCCAGTCTTGATACTTTCCTAGAAATACTTTTGCTGGTTCCTCAATCTTTGCTATCCCTCTGATTTTGGTGTCATCCTAACATTTGGCAACTATATCAAAATTAAAATGATGGATAAAACATTTAAGCTCTGCTCCTTGATGGATTTTACTGATAAACCCAACTCCACCCCATCTAACCCCAGACGTATGTCCATAACTCAGTTCTGTTTTCAATGCTCCATATATCTGCACTAATATCCAGTTAAAATTCAATTGTGTAAGCTCATCTGATGCCATTGATTGGAACATATATAGACAAATCAACATTTCCACTGTACACTGCTTAGGTATTAACAATTTAAGATGAAAGACTTTATGGTTAATACAAATGTAGAGAACTGAATGTATAGAAATTACTAAAATACTAATGGAGAAGTTGGTGTGAATTAAATGAGGTTTTAGAGCACCGTAAACTGAAGCTGTGCCACCTGCTCTATTCTGCATTAATAGCAAATGAGTGTGCAAAGCGTGTTTCTCTAAGTTAGATTGTGGACTGGATGTTCCTGGCTGGGAGCACACAAGAAAAGAATGGCAGAATCATCAAGGCACCTCAAATCGACATCTTCCCATATTTATAAATGTTACAAATTTAAGTGGCTCTCAAAAGCACCAAAGGGGTACACAGTGCCATATCATCTATTACTTTGGTGTAATGTTAAAAAACAACAACACACAAATGTATTGTTGACCTCAACACAAACAATAAATCTCAAAATGCAAGTCATTATTAGCAGCACTGGATTAGCCTGCTCTGGTAGCACATCTCACATGGAAACATCATCTAGCTGGTCATAGCCCTTCTCCAATTCTACAAAACACACGATACCTCACCAATATTTCTTCAGTCAAAAAATGACGCACAACTCCATAGTTTGCTGATTTTCTTATCTTTTCTTTGGTTTTTTTATGAGGTTTTCTCTGCCAGTCGCTATTCTTGAAGATGTACTTCACCAAAAAATGAGATTTGTAATATGTTACTTACCCTATGTAGTTTGTAACATGAAATTATCAAGAACAGAGATAAAAATACAGATGATATAGTACAAGCAAATAGTGACCAAAGTGTACAACTGCAAATTATGTGAAAATTGTCCATTAAAAAAAATCTTGTGTTATTTATGTTGTATAATCCATAAAGCCAAGTTATCTGGTCATATGCTGTGTCACACACGTGTGCATGGGAGGCAGCTAGAGGGCTTAAATAATAGTAATACCATGCCAGACCAGGGGGTGGCGAGCTGCACTAACTCTCTCTCTCTGTCCTCTGCAGACTGTCCTCGAGAAATCCCACTAGGTGCCGGCGCCATTGATGAAGTTACTCCCGGTCTCTGAAGATGTCACTTTTGGTTCTGGCGGCATCACTTCCGGTTCCAGTCCAGATGATGTCATTTCCTGTCACGACCTTTAAAACCGTCATTTTACTCAACCTAAAAGTCAGTTCTGTTTTGGACACTGGACCATGCACAACTCATGGAAAAAAATACCCATTTTGCAGCCAGGGATATTATATAGGTGGCTGCCCCAAACCTCTGATGTTTCCTGTGTCTTATTGTGAAAACTAGCGATGGACAAACTCACTTTAACATGAGTTTGGTGAAAGTGCAGAAGTCAATGTCAATGTCAATTTATTTATATAGCACATTTAAAACAACATAGTAATGCTGTGGCCAAAGTGCTTTACAATAATAGAATAAAAGAAAAACAAAATAATTAACATAAAACAAATAGAAATAAAATATATGAAAATAAAATAAAATACATAATAAATAGAAGTAATGTTATATACATAAAAAATAAAAGTAATGTTATATAATCACAAAGAGGAAACCATCAGTATTACTGAAGGTCATGGAATGCAAGTGAATAGAAATGAGTCTTTAATCTTGTTTTAAACAGTTCAATTGTAGATGACTCCTTTATATCCATCCATCCATCCATCCATTTTCCAACCCGCTGAATCCGAACACAGGGTCACGGGGGTCTGCTGGAGCCAATCCCAGCCAACACAGGGCACAAGGCAGGAAACAATCCTGGGCAGGGTGCCAACCCACCGCAGGACTCCTTTATATGATGAGGTAAAGAGTTCCACAGGCGAGGTGCGACAGCTGCAAAAGACCTGTCCCCCTTGGTTATACACTTGGTACGAGGGACAACCAGAGACAGCTGACCAGAAGATCTAAGCACTCTAGATGGCTGATGTAAAACACACAGTTCAGATAAATAGGCAGGAGCAAGCACATGTAAAGATTTAAAAACTAGTAGCAAGATTTTAAAATCAATTCGAAAACTGACAGGCAGCCAGTGTAAAGAAGCTAAAATAGAAGAGACAGAGTCATACTTTCTTGCCCCAACCAGAAAGTGATCGGCAGCATTTTGGACCAACTGTAACCTGTGTATCAAGGATTTGTTAATCCCAGAATACAGCGAGTTGCAGTAATCGAGGCGAGAAAAAATAAACGCATGAGTAGCTATCTCAAGATCCCTACAAGATAAAAAAGGCTTTATCTTACCTAATAGATGAAGTCGGAAAAAGCAACTCGACTACAGAATTTACTTGTTTCTCAAAAGAGAGGTTACTGTCAAAGGTAACACCAAGATTGCGGACTTGAGGTTTGGAAAAGACAGAGAAAGAGCCGAGAAGACCAAGACCAATTTGGGCTTTAGCTGATGGACCCACTATAAGTACCTCTGTTTTATTTTGATTTAGGTCAAGAAAATTATTAGCCATCCAGGATCTTAGTTCACACAAACAGTTGTGGAGTTGATTTGTTGTAGAATTGCAGACAGGAATATAAACCTGTGTATCATCAGCATAGCAATGAAAAGAAATGTTAAATTTCCTAAAAATTGCTCCAATAGGGTGAAGGTATATGGAGAATAAAATAGGACCCAAAATGGATCCCTGAGGAACACCATATTTAAAAGGAGCAGTAGATGAAGAAGAGGAATTAAAAGTCACTGAAAAGTGTCTACCAGTTAAATATGACCTGAACCAGTTAAGAGCAGCCCCTTTAAGCCCAACAAGATGTTCAAGCCGCATCAGCAATATTTCATGGTCAATAGTGTCAAAAGCAGCAGACAGGTCAAGGAGGAGAACGACTGCCGCATCACCTGAGTCAGTAATAAGAGAGATGTCGTTGAACACTTTCAGGAGTGCCGTTTCAACACTATGATAACGCCTAAAGCCAGATTGGTAGATCTCAAATAAATTATTGGAGTTAAGGTGATCAACCAATTGATTATAAATAATTCTTTCTAGAATTTTAGCCAGAAATGGCAGTTGGGAAATTAGACGAAAATTGGCTAAAACTCCAGGATCTAATTCTGCCTTTTTCAGACGGGGATGGACTGCAGCATGTTTAAAAAATGAAGGCACAACTCCCGAACTAAAAGAATCATTGATGATGGCTAATAAGGGTGGGCCCAACACATCAAAGGCTTCCACTAGGAGACGTGGTGCTACAATATCCAGAGGACTGGGAGCTGGTTTAAGGGTATCAATAGTTATTTTTAGCTGTGAAAGTGAGACTAGATCAAAGGATTCTAAGACAATGTCATGATTATCAGTAGGAAGTTCATAGCCCGTTTGAACAATGCCACGGCGGATAGTATCGATTTTGCTGACAAAGAATGATAGAAACTGGTCACATGAATGAACAATGCTATTTAATCCCATTGCAGAGTGAGGGTGAATGGCTGCATTAATTGAATTAAATAAGACCCTAGGATTCTTTGAGTGACGGGATAATAAATCGGCAAAAAAGTTTTGTTTTGTTAACTTAACTTCAGCCTGGAAATTGAAAAGAGATGTCCTAAAAATCTGTTTAAAGACAATCAGTCCATCTTTTTTCCAACGCCGTTCAGCAGTTCGACAGGCGCGGCGCAGTGATCGTGTATTTTCATTTAGCCAGGGAGCAGGTCTACCCTTATTACTGCGTATCTTGGGCAGAGCAATCGAGTCTAAAATCGTCTTACAGGAAGAGTTAAATTTTATGACAGAATCATCGATATCATTATTTTGGTCATGCACATAAAGACTAGAGAAAATGGTTTTAAAATCAGATATAACAGAAGAATTTTAAAAGCGCGAGCAGCGTGGAGGACAGCTATTTATCGGGACATCAACAGTAATATTCAGATCCATCATTATAGAAAAGTGATCAGTAAAAGAAACATCACATAAATCAATATTATTCACTGAAATATCACGAGTAAGAATGAGATCGAGGGTGTGACCGAGAGAGTGGGTTGGCGTATTAATATGCTGTATAAAATCAAATGAGTTCAATAGTGATAAAAAGTCATTGATCAAAGGATTCACTTGACAACAAATGTGAATGTTGAAATCACCAACAATAAGAACTTTATCATGAGAGAGGGTGATATCAGCCAAGAGATCAGAGAATTCAGAGATGAAAGTATCATTAATTATAGGAGGTCTATAAACCACGGCAAACAGTAGAGAAGGGGTGCTGCACACTTCGAAAAGTTGAAGTTCAAAGCTGCTAAACGGACCGCTTGTAAGGCTCCGACACAAGAACATACTTTTAAAAATAGTGGCAATGCCCCCCCCCCCAACGAGTCAGTCGAGGAGAGTTTAAAAATGAATAACCTGATGGAGTCATGTCAGTACAACAAGAAGAGTCACCATTTAAAATCCAAGTCTCAGTGATGAAGAAGAAATCCAGATTTGAGGTAATAAAGTCTTGCAGAATAAAAGTTTTATTAGACATTGATCTCACGTTCAAGAGAGCAGCCTTGATAGAGGTGGAAGAGTTTGTTGCAGGATGAGCACGGGTGAGCGTGTGAAGATTAGAAGTGTTTACTACTCGATTGCAGGCCGAGGAAAAGTGATGCTGTCTTGAAATGGAGAAATTAAATCCGGTGTCCAGCGCCCATGAACCAGTGATGGAGTCCTGAGCAGGAGAAGACGGGTCATAAACGACTCGCAGGCAGCGGGAAACAAAGCTCTGGGACTTGAGTCGGCGTTGTTTAACAGCAATTCCGGCTCTTTTCCCACGACGGTGGCGGGTGCGTTTGCGTCTCCGAGGGGCATTCAACTCACTGATACAGGTGAACACCGGCGTCCAGGTGAAGAAGTCAGGAGATGAATAAAACAAAGGTGGAGGTTCACACAAAATCCAATCAGGAGATGAAAATTGAGAGGAAAGCAAGCCAGAAAAAATGAAGTGCTCAGGAATGCACTGAAGAATAAACTGAACTGGTTTTGAATGGATTATAATGGTGCAAAAATCTTTTGGTTGTCCCTGGGGACTTGGGAAGTTTCTACCAACTAGACTGCATCAATTCTTATGTAAAAATTGTGACCTGTGCTGTGAGGCAGCAGTGCTAACCACTGAGCCTCCCCAAGATAAAATTATACTCCAAGTCCAAAATACTCCTTTATCTCTCACTAGACAGGAAAACTTTAAATGGGAATTGTTTTGCTTTTACAAAAAAAAAAAAAACTGCAATGGGGAAAGCAAGATTTACTTGAGAAGATTTCTTAGAGTAAGCTATATAATCATAAATGCACATTTTTTTGATAAGTTAATAATTCTTACAATAGGGGAAACAATATTAATACTGTGATAGAAAAACTTTTCACTTACTTTGATTTCAGTTTTTACAGAGCGCATTCGTTTAAGTGTCTTCATTCTTTTATGAAGTTGGTAGTTGTGATTTTATTTTTTCCTCAACAAACCCCAAACTGTCATTTACTAACAATAAAATTCTTCATTAGCTCAGTGTTCACTTCATTACAATCAATAATAGTAATACTATTAATGGTACAGTCATTCTGCTATAACTACTATTAACTGCTAACTTGGAAATCCAACATACTGCTAACACACTTGTTTATTTTGAGTATTTTCAAATAGTTTTTGCTTGTTATTATTATTTAAAAAATTTTCTGTATTTTCTTAAATGAGCCAAATTCCAATAACTATTGACTTATTATTTGAGTCTTACTCTGAATAGGGTGCCAGTTCATTGATGGGCCCACTCACACAGATCCAGTTTGGATTCACTCATTAAACTAAGATGCACCTCTTTGGGGAAGTGGATAGGATGTGCAAATTTCACACAATTACTGAGTCAGGATTTAATTTGAAGATGATGGATCTGTGGGACGGCAGCGCTACTCACTCTGCCGCCCTAAAAATTATAATTTTTTAAATTAAAATGTAATGTGCGCAGTAGCTGAGTCTAACAACATTACATTTCTATGTGGAGTTTGCATGTTCGTTCTGGATCTGGACACACGGGATATGTCAGTTTTCTCCGGCATCCTGCAGATGTGCCAATGTGCAGCTATAAATTAACCCCAGCTGAGTGAATGTGGCTGTGCCATATGTCCAGGGCTAATTCCCACCTTCCATCTGACACTGGGGTGATAAACTCCAGTTTCTTGTGACCCTGTATGGAACAGAACATAGTTGCAATGCTCATTAATGTACAGTATTACACTTTTTCTTTCAGTGATAATTCTGTAAATGCATATTACAACCCCCACAATTTATTATTATTTAGAACTCTAATGTACACTATTATATGGCTTACCAGAAGTACTGAAAGCAACCAGTGTGAATTCAGTTCAGATTTTAACCACAACTTATTCTATTTGCCACTCCAATCCTAAACCCACTCTTGGAAAGAGAAGATGAACTCTGAATGATAAAGGCTATGGTTAAATCTCAAAGCAGCTACTGTACATGAAAGGTTATGGATAACTTTGGACTTTTCAGAAGAGGTTCTGCAGATATCCTGAGATCACACACCTCTAAACAGAAAGGAAGGGCAGCTTGGGTATGGTAGCAAAGCTATCAACCATTTTACCACAGAGGATTGCTAAAAATAAACCTCTTTAAATAGTTAAAAAGTGCAATATCCTATGGTGAAGGTAGTACATACAAAGTACTTTCAGTGAAGTGTATGAACTCGGCAGGTAAAGCAACATTCATCTTGTTTCCATAGCAACAACCTCCTTCAGCCAGCCATTTTAAGCCCTTATGTAATACCTCTGGAAAATCTCAGGAAAACAGCATTAAAGAATTGCTTGCAAAATCAAATAAGTAGTTTTCTAAGCTACTCCCTGTCAACAAAACAAAACACAGGAAAGTAACGGTCAAGTGGTAAACAGCAAGAGTGATTGTTGAATGTTGTTTCTGTTTGCATGCATGTTTAGGGCAAAGTTCTCTTCCTGAAATCATAGTAATATATGAAAAATACAGTATTTCTGTGAACTGGTTGCTCAGAAGGTGGGCACAAGTTCACATCCCACAAACCGCTTATTTTTGGATCTTGTACATTTCACTGCAAAGCTCAAGCAGCCATATTATCTGAGGTCATGTAATAATTAAAAGAAATTATTACTTATATAGAATGTGCGTTTTTAAACAGTCCTTAAAAATCTCTTTGAACTGTACACACATGACAATAAATTTTAAATTAAACATTGTGTGTGCTTTATTATTTTTAGTATAAAAATACACTACAGCAAACATACCTGCCTACTGTATGCAGTGCCGGTGCATTAAATAATGCCACCTGAGGCAAGGCACATTTCCTCCTAAACCCCATTTTTTATTAGGCCTAGTCGGATACACTTAATCCACATATAGTACAAACTGCGATACAAACTTCACAATATATTACATCCTCAGAAAAATGGACAAACATTAAACAAATAATACCTTCAGAAAATGTGTGAACAAATTTAAGAGGATTAGCTTAAAAACAGTAAAACACACAAAAAGACATTGAAACAATAAAAATGTAGAAATTCTTCTCCATTTCTGCGTGACCCAAATTTTGTCATCACAGTATTGAATGTGATAAGAAACTCATTCTTATTACGAAATGCTCCTTTAAATACCCTGGCAGATTCAAACTGTCTTGTGGGCTGAAAGGCACCTGCTAACTGAACACATGCAGTGGTAACTTACAAGAAATTTAACTCTGACCGACACCCTAATAACATTCTGCAAATTTAAAAAATCGAACTCAATAACAATCAATAAACATGCAATATTTAACAATTACCAAAATGAACACCAATATCAGGTACTGACATGTGCCTGTTTTGATTTCCTGAAGCACCAAATGCGGCGATATGATGAGAATTGTAGTTCTTAGAAATCTGAAAACTTTTTTTTTAAATGAAAATATTTCTTAAATTTGAATTATTACTAGGGGTTTTCATGCCCTGCTCGCTTCGCTCGCCAACCCCCCTGCCTGCAATACGCGCCAGCAAGTTCATGTCTCTGCCGCTCGCAAACAACAAAACTTTTAATTCTTGTGGATAGGCCTCTTCCTTGGGAAGAAACACTACTTTTCCCTGATGGCAACACAAATTAGACAATCTACAAGTCTCCGACTTAAAGTTTAAAGCCAAACAATATCTACATACTTCTGTCATATCATCTATGTCCATTTATTCCATCTCTTTTCGTTGTTACCTTTTCATCAATATCGTATTGAATTTTGATTCCGTGTTTGGAATTACATTGTGACAATGCAACGTATAACTGCCCGTGAGTGAACATCGTTTCTTTCTTTCTACATGAAGTGTGTCTGACAATAGCATTCACACAAATGAGAAATGATTGAACCGTGTGTGTGGTTGTAAATATTTTAGATGTGGGCAGGACTTTTCCAAATCTCTTTGCATAAAGTCTTGTCTTGCGGGGCTTGAAATTTTCTCTTGCGGGATTTCACTTTCACCAAACAACCAATCTTTTAATTCTCGCGGATACACCTCTTCATTGGGAAGAAACACTACTTTTCCCTGATGGCAACACGAATTAGACGATCTTCAAGTCTCAGACTTAAAGTTTAAATCTGATAAATATATTCAATCTCTTTTTGCTGTTACGTTATTTCACCGAATAATAATTTCTGTTTGTTTGCGATAATGCGATCTTTACTATCATTTTTTTGAGACTTTTGAATTTTCGTACTTCCATTATTTCTAACCTGCTTTGCATGTGTATCGTGTTTTTGAATTCTTTACAACATTCTACTTTGTCATCTACTCTTTGTCTTTTATTTCCGGCCCCGGGCGTGGTTAAACCTCTTGGCACAAAGTCTTGTCTCGCGGGACGTGAAAGTGTCTCTCTTCAAAAGATCATGTCTTGTCGCAGGATAAAAAAATCTTGTCTCCCAAGATTTTTTTATTATAATAGAGAGAAAGGTAGTTTTAACATTAGGCACTTGCTATGTTTGTAATTTCTATGGCCCAAACTTAACTCTCATTTTTTGTATTACTATTTAGTAATGTTAAAAAATGAAAATGGTGCCAGTACAAAAGCCAACTGAGGAGATTGCCTTGTTGCCTCAATCCACGCGCCAGGATCTGACTATCTATGGTTGCCACTTTCCTTATCAATATATGATAAAAGTTTCTGTAAATGATTAAAATGATACAAAAAGATGCCACAGTCATAAAACTTACAGCATTCTACTTAACGAGTGCTCCACTTTTAAATGACAGAGGAAGAAAAAATGAAAATATTTCAAATGTCTAGAAAAATAAATGTCATTGTTTGACACCTTTAAAAATGTTCAAATAAACTGCCCTAAGGCGTTGAGGATATTTGAGTGCAAGTCTTTTTTCAAAGACATTTAGCACCGAGATAGATCAACCATAGTGCGCTTCTTTCCTTGAAAATCTTAATGAAGTGAGTAGGTGTGTAGTAAATAGATTCAATTGCATACAAAAGTACATAAAATCTATCTGTTATTATTATAAATAGTCCATATTGATGTTATTACACTAGTGAGATACAAGAAAAAAGTGTGATGTAAATGAATTTCTAGTAATAAAGCAGAAAAAGGCATTTTAAAAATTGTCAGTTACGGTCTGATTCTCATATTGATGAGTCGCATACACATATCTGTAGTTAGAATCATTACATAAAGCATCAATTGCACCTTTTAGGATAGCCACAGGGTATCCGTTCCTTAAACATATGATGGATGTGGAAGCAGGCATTCATTTGGGAAACCTGTATCTGGCAAAAGCAGCTTGCCTCCTGAAACATTATGACAACAGCTGAACTTACTTTTGCATCTTGTACTTTATGTCTCTAATGGGCTTGCCTATTAAATGGGGTTGATCTGGCTGGTACCCCAAAACTTTGTTGTTATCAAACAATAATACATACATCAAAACACACACACTGTATGTAATATGTAAATAAATACATATAAATACTCTATTGATAGTAGTTGAAGCCAAACACTGCCAAGTCAACTATTGGCAGCAAAGGTCAGACCATTATGCAAACATTTTGCATTTCTTTGAATTTGTTGCCTTTCTGCATCTGTTTGTAATGTAGAGAATCTGGGAACGGCATCTGGGAGGTTCACATAGTATTCCTTCCATTAAAGCATTTCAGTAATATTTCTGTGATGTTTTCTGTCCATCGTAATATCCATGCAATTTTGGATACTTTTATGAAGTTGCTGTTATTTAAAAATATGTAAAATACATTTATCCTTGATCAAAGTTTTATCAGAAATTCTTCACCATCTCTGTTTGACCAAGTTTGGACATCGCAACACTGAATGTGATATGAAACTCATTCTTATTTGGATGCTTCTCTAAATACCCTGGCAGTTTCAAACTGTCTTGTGGGCTGAAAGGCAACTGCTAACTAAGCACATGCAGTGGTAACTTACGAGAAATTTAACTGTGACCAACACCTTAATAACATTCTGTAAATTTTTAAAATCTTACACAATGACAATCAATTGACATGCAATATATAACAATCAGCAAAATGAACACCAATATCAGGTACTGACATGTACCTTCAAAAAATGCATTTGCTGTTTTCATTTACTTTAGATAATGTTTTTTTGGCTTATGAAACATTACAGTTGCAAAAGACTTCAGTTATTCAAGAATAGTGGCACCACAACACCCAGTAAAGACTGTCCACAAGTCACTGAATCACTTTAATGTAAGGAGTCCTTTCTAAATGACATGGATGGATGAATATGTTTAGTTCTATTGTGCCATCACTGAGGTTCAAAACTGGGTGACCCCCTTATGTACCAGAAACTGGTTATTAAAAACACAATACAGGTTTGCATATACTGTAAATGTAAATTCCAGTCAAACTAGAAAAAACATTTTGTACTTACCACTCTGAAGTATGTTCTTGTATTTAACTTTCTCTTGCTGCCAAGTGTGTTTCGCACAGCTCACACTGACACTGAATACAAGTTTGACAAGCCATTAAGTATGAAATTCATAAAGTAGGAGGGTTACAATCAAACTGAGCTCATTCAAAAGAAACCTTTTAGTTTGAACAATAATGAAAAATGTAATTATATAATCTAAAAATTCAAAACCATTTAGTCAGTGTGTTATATATTGCTACACTGCCTCCCTTGCTTTCTTAATACCAGGCTTATTTCCCTGTTGAGTTATTACAGATTTGTACTGTTTGTGCGTTTCAAGTATTAAAGTATTCTTCCGCTGCTGAAAAGACCACCTATTTCTGTCTGTGTCTTTTTGAGCAATAATAGATGTTCTCAATTATCGTTTCTTGGTGCTGCTTAAATACAGCGGAAGTGTACATAATAATGGATTGCTTAAACCCATCTTGAGTTATTGAAAAGCACTTGTCACCTGTGGAACCATTTCAGCCTGGATTGTAAAATCAAGCAAGAATTATTCTGTTAAATCTCAAATTCTTAAGTATGTTTCATAGAATACCCTAGGACTGTCATTCAAGTTAGCCCCTGGCACCATTTAGGACAGACTTAGTACTTGATGACAAACAATTGTACATTTTTTTTAACAAAGGTATAAAGTTTCCTTATGAATTGAAATGATGAGAGGTTTATCTCTTCCATGCTGAGATTTTCCATGTTTATGAATGAGAAAGGATTAACAGAAACTTAACGATGTCAGATTGGCTCAATTTCCTTATAACAGCTACCATACCGCCTTCTGAGACTCCCAGAATGCATTTTTCATTTTTCTATGGCAGGTAGGAAGGAGTCAAGAGATTCTGGTGAAGGCTGGAGTATTGTAGGTAGGTAGGTAGGAGAGAGGTTCGCATTTTGTCAGAGAGAAGAAATTATCTTAAAATTGACATTAAATTTAAAAGCTTGCACATCACCTCGATTATGTTGTGTTTCTAGATAGCGCAGGAGGAGACGGTGGTTGAAACTGGTATAAAAAGACTGCATTTCATAAAAGGTTTTGTGAATATGAATTACTTAAAGTACTACAATATATTATTAAATATTAGTAAAGTATTTGTCAAAAACGATGGGCAAAACCCACATTAAAAAAGGGTACATTTTGTTCTAGACTTTGATGTTCTCATTGTAACTGACAAATTTGCTTTTGTCAAGTGGCTATTTGTGCCATGGTTCAGCAAGTTTCCTAAGATGAATGTCCAAACAAAGCTCCCTCGTTCTTTGAGTATTTTGAAAACATTGTTCTTCCACTCCTTCTACTCTTTCATTTGTTCTTTTTGTCTGGTGTATTACTTTGAGGATCTGAGTTTTGGACTTTCAGAGATTGGGCTAGGACCTCTGTGCACACTCAGTTTGGTCGACCTTTATGCTTAAATTCATTCTTGTTGTAATATTTATGAAAATCATTTTATTTTCACCCTTAAAAGACACCTTGAATTTGAAAGAAATACAGATGACACGTGCCAAATTAACATCTTTCTGGGCAAAAACTTTTTAAATGCCTATCAAACAACCTTGGTATCCCAATCCCTCCTAATCCATTAACAGCTGTGTTTGGTGTAATCTCAGGTGGACTTAAAGTGGAGAAGGACAAACAAACTGGAAGAACCCTAACCCACTTCTTTTAAGTCAGTGGGTAACTGGTGTTATATACTATTTGAAATTGGAAAAAATCAAATTCTCACTTTGAAGATCTGTGCAAAAGTTTTTGGAAACCTGGCAGGATCTAATCAATAATATTTTAAAATAAGCATTTATATTGGGGCAAAAGACTCCTTTCTCTCTTTACTACGCTCAATAGTTCTACTCTGGCTGTTGTTCTTCCTCTCTTCTTACTGTATGGAATGTTATATGCTTTTAATAAAAAATAAAAATAAACAAAAAAATAAAAATGCAACCACACAAACATATGAAAGCGAATTATATTGTTTTATATTTTTTTCTATATCTAAAAAATTCGAATGTGAAATATATGTACTGTATAAAATAAAATTTAAGTTATCTTAAGCAAAACACAATAAATCGAGCGTCATTTTGAACTTTATGATAAAATACATAATTTAATGTATACATATCTAATATACAGAATATGCTATAGAAAGATTTACAGAAATCAAAACAGTGTTGTAAAAATGTCCAGCAATTATACTTCTAAACATCTCAAATATATTCAGTATTTTCATATACATATAAAGCACAGATTTGTTCATTTTACATACATTGTTCAGACAGACATCTTGACTCCCAAACTATTGGTCATCATGCATTTTTTCACAAGTTCAATGATAATCTCCCAAACCAAAATAAGAAATAAAATAAATGTAAGTTGTATACAAATGACGAAAAAAAAGGAAAGGAGAATAAAATTTCTTAAAAAATAAAAAAAATTATACAATATGGTTTGTTACATTTTGACACAGAAGACCAAAAACATCACTAGTATTGCTTTACCTTCTGGAAATGTCCATATGCATAAAAATAAAATATAACATGATTCTGCCATTTAAGGAGAAGCACTACTCTGTAACACAACAGAGACAGTGCAATGCAGAGCAAAAAGCGTCTGCAAGTTTTACAGCAATGACCATTCACAAACTAAAATATGGAATTTAATATAATCGTAATGGCAATGCTTGAGCAATACTGCAGTACAATGACTTTGATTCTTATTCTGGGAAATTCCTAAGCACTCTTGTTTGTATGCATAGTCTTTCATGGAATATAAATTTTTAAGTTATTCTGCCTTCCAAACCATTGCAATAAAATCGCAATCCTCTCTGAATTAACAAGTGTTTATACTGGCAATAACATAAAGGGCTGTAACACAGCATTTAGAGTGCTGCATTATAATTACAACACCAGAATTTACAGCAGATTATGTCAAGGTTATTTTGTGCTTTAGCGGAGGCCTACTTACATGAAGAAGAACTAATAAAAATGATTTCTGTATTGGTTGGGACTGAAGTTTAAATCATATCTCATCTCAACATACCAAAGTCTTTAAAATTAACTGCTTGTGGTGTCTTGCTCTGCATAAGGAGACAGGTCTTCCTTATTTCAGGATTATGCCATCGTGTAACCATAACTTCCGCAATGTAGAGCCACCAGAAGTCTGTCTTTTAGGACCTCTCTGGTTGGATATTCTGGGAGTTTCAACATGTTTATACTAGAAAGAAAAGAAAAAAAGGAACATAGCATACATACTATATACATTTATTCACACTCATCGCAATTTCTGTAACTGTGAGTTTTTTAATTTAAGGATAAAAAATTATTTAAATCGCAACAGAATGAAATAATATTATTAGAAATATTACAATCATAATTAATAGATAATGCAATCTAAAGCAAGTTCTAATATCCATTAATAAGGTAAAAAACACTACATATTATTTTCTCTTAATACAATACAAAATTGAATCTTCCTTGGCAACTTTAAACTCACCAAATTCACTGCTTTAAAGAAACAGTAAAAACTGCAATATCTGGAATCATATGGATATAAAAATCTGCCAGATATCAGAATATTTCACCTAATACACACCTTCATGCACAAGTTAACAAACCTATAGATAGCCTCCCCAGGCAAAGAAAATTAATGACAGGAAATACATGGAGTTAATCTGCCATATAAAACAAAATACTGTAAAACTTGGGAGGCACTGATCAATCAACCGCTGGATTAAGTGATTAGTTGATCAGATTATAACAAGAAAACTATGTTAAAAAAAGTGAATTAACTGTATGAGCAGTAACAGAGTTTTGACATTCTACTAAGTGAACAAACAACTAAGAAAATGTCTATTGTTTAGCAAGTGTGCCAAAAAAAAGCAACAGTTTAACTTTAATAGAATGAGTAAGGAATCTTCATTTAATCAGACATTCAAACAGCAACTATCCCTGCCATTGTTTGTTGTCTAAGACTTTAGCAACCTAACAAATAAACATGTTTGCAAGCCCACACTACTGTTCCATAATTCTCCCTTCTCTCCTCAGTCACAACTACTTTGATGACTGTCATTTGAACAATCATGTTGCTCCCAGGCAGGAGTGGGCTTCTTGACAGGGTCAACCCAATGTGTCCACTACAAGAATGTGTTCTCATTCAGACCACAGTGAGCTTGCGTAATATCTTAGCAGAAATGATGTATAACCAGTACTGTTATGTAAAGGGCTATCTTTAAAAATACAACAAAATCAATGGTCTTTTAAGTACCTGATATTACAGCTGTTACTTTATTATAAAAAACATAATCGGTAAAGGACTGTACAATATACAGATATAAGCCAAATGCTGAAAAAATTCAAAGGCTTTCTCATGTCATGCCTCTGGAAACTGGACTTAAAGAAAATGATGCTGTTTTCACGGCAGGCATCAATGCCAGCAAGCACCTACCATGATTAAAAATAAGGAAAGGAGTGCCTGAAAGCATCAAAACTGCTACTCCACTCATACAATCATATCAGATGCTAATAAGGCTAGTGAGTATCTACATTTACAGTTTACTGGAATAGACAAAAGAGAAGGACAATTTACCATGTACTAGATGTTGGAAGCAAATTGGATGTGTATGGCACAGCAGCTACTGTAAACTTTTGCAGTCCACTTCCACCCATTAGATATGCAAAGCCTCCGTGAGGTACTCTAGAGCTAAAAAAAAAAAAAGACAGAGGAAGTTGCAATGGGAAAAAGCAGGATCAACCAAAATAGGATGAGTTGAGAAATAAAACAAATCAGCAGGAACCAGTACCACTAAATGTCCTTGAATTATAAATTTAAAAAGAAAATGAATATTTATTAATGGTGGTATGAAACCATCTATGTTAAACACTTAATTATAACAGAAACTAAACATTCAAACAATATCCAACAATACAATAGTTTGTGAATGTTCCCAAAATATTTAACAACAATAATCTGTTTCACCATTATTTTTGTCTATGATTTATTTCTATCTGTTTCATTGTTTTTGTGAGTGTTCTGTATATTTAGTTGGGATACTATTGAGTTAGAGAATTTTTATTTGGGTGAGTGTACTTTTTTTATCTTAACTTTCTGCGTGTGTAGTGGTGGTGCTGCACAAAAGGTGGGACCTAAGTGGGAGAGAGAGCTTGGCTGTTGTCACCAAGAAGCACTCTACTTGCATTGGTTGCAGGTAGTCTTAGCAAACCAGAGCACAGGAGTTCTCTTATTGTAAAGGAACTGCTTCAGAGGGCCCATGCAATCCAGATGTTGCGGGTTTGGTCTAACCACCAAAAGTTAGCACTATGCAAAATTAATAAAAATGAACACACACCCTTATTGTGTGGGCTATCCATTTTTAACATGTATATATATATAATTATACATAATATACAATTACATATATAATGTATATATTATTACATATATATACTGCATATGTATAATATATACTGTATATGACATATATGTATATAATTACTATTATATTACAGTAATCCTTCGCTACTTCGCGGTTCACTTTTTGCGGATTCACGACTTCGCGGGTTTTTAAATACAAGTGATTGCCCGCCTATCGTGGAAGTTATGTTCCAGACCCATCAACAACAGGAGAAAAATCCGCGATATAGAAAGACCATATAAATAAACATTTTTATAGTTTACGCCTTAAAATACCCATCCCACATGCTTTAAACACATGCAAACTTATAAAACACACTTTGTTAACACATATGATATGTGGATGTCGGGCTAAGGATATGAGTAACATCTCACTATTATAAAACATTTTAACTTCATGCAAGACAAGACAGTGAGACAGGAAAATAGGTGCTGTACAGGCTTTTAAATTATTGACACGCAGAGCGACAAGCAGCACAAAGCCAGCACAAAGTCCACTTCTCCTTAGCGTTCATTCAGCTCCCCACCCCCGTGACAATGCAAAGTGGCAGGAGCGTACTGCGCCTCCGGGGAGGGGGGTTTGAGCGAACGTGCGTTCAGCCCTCACACACCCCCACTCCTCCTCCTCCTTCCGAAAGCGCAGAGCGACAAGCAGGCTTTTTGGCAGAAGCAGCACAAAGTCCATTTCTGCTCAGCGTGAGTTCAGCTGCCCCCCTTCACAAAGCGAGTGCAGACACATCGACGTCTGATTGCTGTGTGTAGTGTTGGTCTGAGGTGTTTAAGAATGTAGAAAGTGTTTAAGCGCATAGGAAGTGTTTATAAGAGTGTGGGAAAGGTTAACAAGAGAGTGAGAAAGGTTTATAAGAGTGTGGGAAGGGTTTATAAAGCCTTAAAATATGTATAAATAATAAAATAAATATAGGTCGCTACTTTGCGGATTTTCACCTATCGCGGGGGGCTCTGGAACGTAACCCCCGCGATAGGTGAGGGATGACTGTACTCCCAAATTGGGAGTCTGAATACTCAATGTACTCAATAAGAACTTTTTCAAATGATCAGTGATAATTCATTTGCTTAGCTAATGGCTAGCTTGTACCAATGTTATCAAGTGACCTGGGTTTCAAAAACTGACTTGGTATTTATTTCAAATTTCTAAAGTATTTTTGTCTTGAATTAACTTCTTATTGTATTGATAAAGGGGATAAGACATAGTATAGGAATCATGTGGAGAAGTTTGTTTCTTGGTGCAAAGAGAATTGTCTGCATCTTAACATCAGCAAAAGCAAGGAACTAGTTACTGACTTTTGCTGCACCAAAGAGCCTCTATATCCTATCACTATTCAAGGAATGGTTGTAGAGGTGGTCCACTCCTACTGGTACTTGGGGGTCCACATTAATAACAAGTTGGACTGGTCTTGGAACATAGCGGAACTGTATAAGAAAGGGTAGAGCAGGCTCTTCTTCCTTTGGAGACTGCATTCCTTTAATGTGGGGCGTGACAACCTTCACGTCTTCATTAACTCTATGATGGCTAGTGCAATAGTCTACTCTCTGGTGTGCTGATAACTGATCACTTCAAGAGAGGCCCACTGAATCAACAAGCTAATTAAAAGGGCAAGCTCTAGACTAGGACTGAAGTAGAGAATTTGAGTGCTATTATGAACAATGCTGCATATCCTCTCTCTGACATACTAACACTGAGCACTTTCAGCCAACAAATTATTCAGCAGAAGTATCTCAAGACACACTACTGGGGCTCCTGTATACCAACAGCAATATGTCTGCATAATGCCCTACTGTGAATGTGACTGCCAAGTCAGAAAGTTTCTTTCTTTTTAATTTTCTTGCTTTATAGTCATACTGGTGTGTGTTCAGACCAAAGTGTGTGTGTATATTTATTTACTTACTTATTTACCTATTTATGTATTTACCTATTTAAAGTGCTTCTGTAAAAAGCCAAATTTCCCCTGGGGCCAAATAAAGTTCTATCTATCTATCTATACACCTCCCCAAGTGTACTTGACTATGTGATTTACCATTCAGTTGATAAAATTTTACTGGATCTACTCATCAATGCAATAATCATTTCTGAATACCTCCATGTATCCTTCACTGTAAAAGACTGAGGATATGTAGCACCTTTATGTCAGAGTAGGACATGTCCTTTCATCCAATGATGCACATAATGGTAGTTGCTCTTTTCTGCACAGCTTTAATAGCAGCCCTCTTTTTGTACTGTGGTAACAAGAGATGCATAGACAACTCCAAATGCCGTCTTATCAGCGCATTATACACCTGGAGTATACCATTCCTTGGTTTGTATTCAAATGTTTTTACAAAATAACCTAGCATGTTAGCATTTTTAATTGCCTTTAGGTCATTATGTGCAATTATTTGTCTTGTTTTCAAGACTTTCCAGGCATTTCTGAACTGCTACTGTTCACTCCTCAGTATGTTTTCATCAGTGCATTTGTAAATTGCTGAAGTAGTTATTCGCTTAAAATAATTATAAAGAGTAACTACTGGAACAAATTAACTCACTCGATGCCATACAATTCTGTACTTATCTGTATATTATATTTTTTGCTCATTACCAGCACAGTGTGACGGTACATGTTGGCCCGGGTCCCACAGTGATACACTACAACCAGCCACCATTGATAATATAAGTGAATGAGCTTGGCCAATGAGGACAAACACACCAAGCAAGGGGACGGTAAAATGTGCTTAAGTGCTTTTATTAAAAAAAATCAACCAACAATGTCCAAACAGTGTTCCAAAAGTGCAGTGCTCGTTCTATAATAAATAATCCATAAAAACAAAGTGCAAGTGGAGGTTAAAAATGCATTTAAATAAATACATAAAAGCAAGGTTAAAACTCAGGCAAGAAACTATCTTTTTGTTCAGTGAGCCTCAGTGCCTCTTTAAAAATCTGACTTCTCTTCGGTTTGTCTTGCTGCCCGAGGGGAAGTCCCCAAGTAGGTGCAGACAACCTTCTTCTCCTGACCCATGTCACCACTGCCAATCCTACGGCGCCTGTGGGGAGCCACAGTGTCCTAATCCGCACCCACTGCTGTCTTTCCAGGCTCCACCTGGTGAAAGCGTGCCCTGTCCTCTTGCCGCTGCTGATCTATTGGGTCCTCCTGGTGAAAGCACACTCCTGAGCATAATGGTTGCTCCTGCTACTTGGTCGCTGAGCAGGAGTGACATTTCAGCTCTCTCTTGATCACTGGCCACACATGCTCCTCTGTGGGACTCCATACCTGTCATCCTGCTTCCTCTCATTACACCTGCTCACTCTCTCTCACACTCTTGCCTCTCTTCTTCTTTTCTTTAACCTCCATTTTCACTTCTTATTCTTTTCTTTCTCCTTTTTCTCTCTCTTTTCTGTTCCTGTTTCCTGTGCTCCCCTTTTATATGCAGGGGAGCAGTTGCAGGTACAATCACCTTATTGTCTCCCCGGGCTGATATTGAGACAATCAGTACGTGTTGGCAAAGCAACGCACGGTCAGCCAACAACCTTGCACCAACCCAGAGACGAGCTGTCTTCTCCACAAATTGCTTGCACTTGCTCCACTCCCCAGTGCGAGCGTGTTCATTATTTATTTATTGAAATCGGCCAGTCTTTTTGAGCAGCTGACCTGCTATACCACACACAGAAGAAACAAGCTGAATTCTTTCATTGTTGTGTGTAGTCATGTGGCAAACAGCAGCACAGCAACAGTATCAATCCCTCTATAAAAGCGGTCTCAGAAATGCCCTTATTCAGTCAAAACAATGATAATATTGTTTAGATAACCTCAATCAATAAAGGCTTTCTATTGGAGTGATAACTATGAGCTTATAGTTAATCTATTAAAATATATACAACATATAGACTCACCAGCCACTTTATTAGCTATACTTATTCAACTGCTTATTAACGCATACATCTAATCAGCCAATCACATGGCAGCAACTCAATGCAAGGCATGTAGACAAGCCAGATGGTCTGAGTATTTCAGAAGCTGATGATCTACTGGGATTTTCACACACAATCATCTCTAGGTTTTAAAGAGAATGGTCCAAAAAAGGGAAAATATCCTGAGCTCTAGTGAAAATGCTTTGTTGAAGCCAGAGGTCAGATGAGAATGGCCAGACTGGTTTGACCTAATAGAAAGGCAACAGTAACCCAAGTAACCACTCGTTACAACCGAGATGCAGAACAGCATCTCTTAAGAGACAACACTGGGTGCCACTCCTGTCAGCTAAGAACTTGCAACTAAGGCTACAATTTGCACAGGCTCACCAAAACTAGACAACAGAAGATTGGAAAAACGTTACTTGGTCTCGATTTCTGCTGTGACATTCGGATGGTAGGAATAATCAAATTGTGGTGTCAACAACATGAAAGCATGGATCCATCCTGCCTTGTGTCAACAGTTCAGGATGGTGGTTGTGGTGTAATGATGTGGGGGATATTTTCTTGGCACACTTTGGGCCCCTTAGTAACAACTGAGCATTGTTTAAATTGTTTATCTACTTGACTAGTGTTGCTGTCCATGTCCATTCCTTTATGACAACAGACTACTCATCTTCTGACGGCTATTTCCAGCAGGAAAATGTGCCATGACACAAAGCTTAAATAATCTCAAACTGGTTTCTTGAACATGAAAATGAGTTCACTATTACACAAATGGCCTCTACAGTCACCAGATATCAATTCAAAAAGAGCACCTTTGGGATGTGTTGGAATGGGAGATTTGCATCATGGATGTGTAGCTGACAAATCTGCAGCAACTGTATGAAGTGAGCATGTCAATATCGACCAAAATGGCTGAGGAATGTTTCCAGCACCTTGTTGAATCTATGCCTTAAAGAATTACAGCAGTTCTGAAGGCAAAAGGTGGTCCAACCTAGTACTAGTAAGGTGTACCTAATAAAATTTGCTGCTGAGTGAATAAACATGGTATATGAAAGAAACAATAGTCATCAATTGAGCTTAGGACAATAAATGGTTTCCCCATTCTCCATATTTCTTCAAGATGAATATGGTGCTTCCTACATTGTCTCAACAAGGCATTTTATCCCTGTGTTCTCAGAGTCTTGTAATAACAGAGATCAAAACGAGCACAAGATGTCTAGCATTCCAGAGAAGCAGCTGCTAGTGACTTGAAGTCTGCCTATAAGCCATAAGCATGAACAAAAAGTCTATCTTAAGATCCTGTAAAACCTTCCTGCCACAACAGTTTGCAATTTAATTTATATGCTTAAGCCAAAATTATCTGTTGTGTAGAGACATTTCAGACCAGCAAAGTATGGTTCATTATTTAGTTCCTTTGTTGCATCTCCTGGTTTATTTGTCTCCCTCATGTTCACATTATCTAGGCTTATCAATTTGCTTTTAAACATACAGTATTCCAATGAATTGTAATACTCTGAGTGCTAAGGCAAGCTGCACAATATATTCACAAAAACAATATAAAACATTTTCATCATCTCCCTTGAATCATTACTTCTAATTTTTAGTTCTTTCTTCATTTTTAAGTGAAGTTCAAACATTTTGCTACAATTTTAGCCAACATTACAAATCTATATTCTTCACTGAAAAATGTGATGGAAAAATGCTTAAGAGCTTCTGCTTGTCTGAAGGACGATGACAAGGTTAACTGAACCAATTACTAAAATGCTGCTGCTAAAAAAAAGTCAGGTGCAATTTGGAAATAAAATACATATTCAAAGAAGAAGACACCCCGTACCACACACTCCTTTTACATTCTTGTCTTTTGTACTAGATCAAAACTTGTGTGAGTTGAATGTAGCATGCTCAACAAGGAGGCTTCTCTTAGCTCATAGCATGAAAAAAGTGCAATTTTTTATCATTAAATACATATGTATTTTTAGACTCGCATTTGGAAAAAAACACACACATTCTCAAAATTCAGAATTAGTATGTTAATATTAGATATTTTCTAATTCAAAACATATCATATTGTCTACAGTGGTGTGAAAAACTATTTGCCCCCTTCCTGATTTCTTATTCTTTTGCATGTTTGTCACACAAAATGTTTCTGATCATCAAACACATTTAACCATTAGTCAAATATAACACAAGTAAACACAAAATGCAGTTTTTAAATGATGGTTTTTATTATTTAGGGAGAAAAAAAATCCAAACCTACATGGCCCTGTGTGAAAAAGTAATTGCCCCCTTGTTAAAAAATAACCTAACTGTGGTGTATCACACCAGAGTTCAATTTCCGTAGCCACCCCCAGGCCTGATTACTGCCACACCTGTTTCAATCAAGAAATCACTTAAATAGGAGCTGCCTGACACAGAGAAGTAGACCAAAAGCACCTCAAAAGCTAGACATCATGCCAAGATCCAAAGAAATTCAGGAACAAATGAGAACAGAAGTAATTGAGATCTATCAGTCTGATAAAGGTTATAAAGCCATTTCTAAAGCTTTGGGACTCCAGCGAACCACAGTGAGAGCCATTATCCACAAATGGCAAAAACATGGAACAGTGGTGAACCTTCCCAGGAGTGGCCGGCCGACCAAAATTACCCCAAGAGCGCAGAGACGACTCATCCGAGAGGTCACAAAAGACCCCAGGACAACGTCTAAAGAACTGCAGGCCTCACTTGCCTCAATTAAGGTCAGTGTTCACGACTCCACCATAAGAAAGAGACTGGGCAAAAACGGCCTGCATGGCAGATTTCCAAAACGCAAACCACTGTTAAGCAAAAAGAACATTAGGGCTCGTCTCAATTTTGCTAAGAAACATCTCAATGATTGCCAAGACTTTTGGGAAAATACCTTGTGGACTGATGAGTCAAAAGTTGAACTTTTTGGAAGGCAAATGTCCCGTTACATCTGGCGTAAAAGGAACACAGCATTTCAGAAAAAGAACATCATACCAACAGTAAAATATGGTGGTGGTAGTGTGATGGTCTGGGGTTGTTTTGCTGCTTCAGGACCTGGAAGGCTTGCTGTGATAGATGGAACCATGAATTCTACTGTCTACCAAAAAATCCTGAAGGAGAATGTCCGGCCATCTGTTCGTCAACTCAAGCTGAAGCGATCTTGGGTGCTGCAACAGGACAATGACCCAAAACACACCAGCAAATCCACCTCTGAATGGCTGAAGAAAAACAAAATGAAGACTTTGGAGTGGCCTAGTCAAAGTCCTGACCTGAATCCAATTGAGATGCTATGGCATGACCTTAAAAAGGCGGTTCATGCTAGAAACCCTCAAATAAAGCTGAATTACAACAATTTTGCAAAGATGAGTGGGCCAAAATTCCTCCAGAGTGCTGTAAAAGACTCATTGCAAGTTATCGCAAACGCTTGATTGCAGTTATTGCTGCTAAGGGTGGCCCAACCAGTTATTAGGTTCAGGGGGCAATTACTTTTTCACACAGGGCCATGTAGGTTTGGATTTTTTTTTCTCCCTAAATAATAAAAACCACCATTTACAAACTGCATTTTGTGTTTACTTGTGTTATATTTGACTAATGGTTAAATGTGTTTGATGATCAGAAACATTTTGTGTGACAAACATGCAAAAGAATAAGAAATCAGGAAGGGGGCAAATAGTTTTTCACACCACTGTATGTATTAATAGAAAACATTAATATAAATCTGTGAATAATTAATGTGCTGTGCACACTTACAGATGAAGAATGCAATCATGATAAAAAAATTAGAGACAGGGAGCAGGAGATGAAATAAAACAAAGGGAGAAGGTGAAATTAGTGTCAATATGGGAAACTAATGCACCAAAACAGGCTAAAATTATTTGGTTGAAAAAGTTAAGAGTAAAAATTAATAAGGCAAAATTAATAAATGGAATTTCCTAACCAAATTGTTAGAAGCTTGCAAATGAAACATTTTTTTGAATTACCTGAAAACTAGGGCTCAAGACCTACTTTCGTTACCTCCTTAACTGTTGCACTTATTTTTTCAAAGAATGACATGGGCTGAATTGGAAAACTCATCTACAATGACCATCAGGGGAGGACAAATCAGTGATTACGTCCATTGTCATTTAACCCCAAGGTCTGATGGGGTGAGCACTGGTTGTAAGAGAATGATAGGACTTCCAGAAGGTGATTTTGCCCTGTTGCAAATCTCATAGGCTTAAATCTATTCTTTTATTACCCTTTTCATGTATGGCTACCAAAAACATCCATGATTACAGTGCCTATAAAAATTATCATTTTCTGTTGATCAGGGTCAAAAAAGCCAAATTAAATCTACTGAGATTCAAAGTGAAAAGTGGTCTAAATTAATTATAAATAATTAATATATAAAACACAACATAATTGACTGCATAAGCATTCACCCCCTTCAAGTCAGTATTTAATAGAAGCACATTTAACATCCATGACAACCTAGAATCTTGTGTGCACAGGTCTTTATCAGCTTTTCAAATCTGGACACTGACATTTTCCCTCATTTTCCTATGCAAATCTGCTCAAGCTCTGTCAGGTTGCAAGAGAATTGTGAGTGAATTTGGCCACTGCAGAACATTATCACTGTTTTAAAGCCATTCCTATGTAGCTTTATCTTTATGCTGGAGGTAGTTGTCTTGCCACAAACAAAAACAAATCTTCCAACACACAACTTTTTTCCAGACTGCATCATGTTTCCCTCCAGGATTTACCTGTATTTTGCTGAATTTATTTTACCTTGTACCCTCACATGCCTTTCATAGCCTGCCAGAGTGAAGCATCTCCTAAGCATGATGCTGCCACCACCACACTTTACAGTGAGGATGGTGTGTTTCTGATAATGTATGGTACAGCATTCAAACTTGGAGTTAAGTCTGCTGGCCAAAAAGCTCATTTTTGGTCCCATCAGACCACAGAACCTAACTTCAGGTGACTTTGGAGTCTTCTGTGTGCTTCCTGGCAAACTCTACATGAGATGTCTTCTGAATTTTTTTCTTTGCCACTCTCTCATGAAAAAGCGAATGGTGAAGCCCCTGGGCTACAGTTCTAGCATGCAGAGTCTCTCTAATTTTAGCCACTGGAGCTTCAGAGTTTTCATAGGTCTCTTGGTGACCTCCCTCACTAGTTGTCTTCATGCATGATCACTCAGTATTTATAGATGGCCTGCTCTAGGGCAGAATTACAGTGGTGCCACGCTTTTTCGATTTCTTAATGACTGATTTAACTGGACTTCAAGGGATATTCTGTGACCTGGATATTTTCTCACATCCATCTCCAATTTCAGCTTTTCAATCATCTTTTCACAGAATTACTTGCAGTGTTTTGTCCTCACAATACTTACTCACTACAAGTTGCCCTACCACATACAGGTGCATTTATACTGCACTCAATCGAAACCCCTTAACTACAAACAGGAGATCTCCAATGAAATAATTGTGAATTCTAAAACCAATAGGCTGCACCAGTGATGATTTAAGTGAGTCATATTTGAGGTGGTGAATACTTATGTGATCAATTATTTTGTATCATATTTGTAATAAATTTAGATCACTTTGCAGAGATCTGTTTTCACTCTGACATTAAAGAGTCTTCATCTGTTGATCTTACGTCAAAAAAGCCAAATTAACTCCACCATGACTGAGTGTACAAAAACAAAATTGGGAAAACATCCAGGGCCGTGGGGGAGGATATTTTCATAAGCATTGTAGTTTATGAATTGTCAAGATACCTGAATGTCCCATCAATAATTAGTCATGCACCCAAGACAAAAGCTTTTGCTAAAGTTCCACTGACATGAGAAAAATATTCTGGTCTAAGGATACCTTTCCTTGAGTTTGTGATTTCATTTAAGTGGTCCCCAATGTCAATTACAATTTCTTAAAGATGAGCAAACAAGTGAATATTACAGTGTAGTAATTGTTCCTCTTTATATTCAACAATATCTATACCATAAAGATTGCACATTCTATAGAAAGGGGTAAATGAAAGGGAACATGACAAAAGAAAACTAATCATTTATTGTTTTCACACAAATACAAATATTTTAGAGCTTCTTAGAATAAGAGAATAAAAAAGACATTTTAGTAAACAATGAGATCAGTTAAAAGTAAGAATAATGAACTGATAACAAGGGCCAAACAGGACTGAATTTGGGAACTACTGCTTTAGAAAATGAGCAATAAGTCATCTACTGTATAAAGTTAAAAGTTGGACAATAAAAAACATGTTATTGTGCTGCAGTGGTTTGTTTACTTCTAATGCACTGTAAATGTGTTTATTCAAAATATTTCAATAACTAAATATTTTATGGATAAGCAAATATCGCTTACTTCTTTAAGGAGCAATTTAATGAAAATGATATGTTATTTTTTTATTTTGATAATTAACATATACTTAAATTCATTTTTTAACCTGTCAAATCTGGCTTAAAATAAACAGAAAATAAACAGAATAACAGCCTCCATTACTTGACACTGGCAATTAAGATCTGATGCCTGTAAAGAGTAAAGCCAATCATTTGTCAGTGAATATTGACTTAACCAAAGGTGTTTGTGGGAAAATTTAAGTAAAAATATTTTTATTGCCATAACACACCATAAAGAGACTTCCAACTAGTAAAACATACAAATAGATTACAATTTGGTTATTAGACAAACACTTATAAAACTATTAACAAACTAATGTAACTATTTGTACTGTTTTATAAACTACTATTTAATATATTTGTTGAGCAAAGTATATAAAATATAAATTTGCAGGTGTTAGATACAGTTTATAGACAACAATAGCCAATGAGAAAACATTTAACACTGATGCAAGTACAATGTACTTGAGACTGGACACAAAGACAAGCAATAATTAATAATAAAAGAAACAGAACTTGCGTCACACAAAGGGTAACAGAATGCAACAATGAAATATACCACCTTAAAATGTATACTTGTGGGTCTAGATGGGATACCCCGTCTATATTATGGAGCTGTCATTGCTTTGAAAAAAAAATTACCATAACTATAACATGACATTAAGCTGTTTTACATTACATTTAACCTGACAACGGCTGGCCTCCTTCAAATTGTACGGCTCTAAAGTGAGCAACCAATCCCTGCTGCTGCATTGCCACATGCTACCTTGCTACAATATCAAAGTAAAATTCCAAAAATGCATGCATATTAAATTTACAAAAATAATGTAGCAGCTATAATACAAATGCTCCGAACAATGAGAGTGGTTGGGATTTGTTACCTTTTGGAAAGAGACCCTATGCTGACACCTGGTTGATTTTGCTGTTGCAGAGTTTTTAAAAAAGAATATACCCTACAACAGCTTAAAAATGTATCATTTAAAAGCTTTCTTTATTAAAGCAAAACACCCCAGTGACACAACTGAAATTGCTTTACTTCATAAAACATCAAAATCTGTAAACCACTTGACTGTTCCTTACCTGCCAGTGACAAACTGCAACAGAAGGACTCGCTCTTCTTGTGTAAGGCATTCCACCACCTCCCAAAACCACTGAAAAAAACATTTTATTTTACTCAGTATGGGAAAAATGTACTGCTCATTTGAGTGACAAAATTTGTTGAAAATAAATCAAAAACATCTATCAGAACATCCTTTATAGTAAGAAAATATACTTTGATAGATAAATGGTTATAGTAGCTGAAATTGCAGCTCAAGAAACTGATTTTGAATCTCACCATGGCTACTGACTGAGGAGTATGCACTTCTAAAACACATACAAGCTAAGTTGGTAAGCAAATAAAAATGTTCTTTGTACAAGTGTGTCCTTCAATGGATCGGTGTCCTGTACAGATCTGGCTCCTACATTGTATTTTACAACATTATACAATGTTGGAAAATATATAAAGGTATAGAATTAATCTTGCTATACCTAAGAGTTATGGTGAGCAATAAACACAAGTAAAATAATGTCATATTTTATTAGGAGATTATGCTGAAGCTGTAATTCTGATTAATGTTCATACACTTGTAGTAGATTTGCATATTATGAGACCATACACGAAAATGATAAGCATTATGATGATGCAAATTCCACTTTCATCCATCAGACTGTATCTCTCCATTCAGGATCATGTAGAGTCATAGTCTACAATGGCACCAATAGGTAAAGGAACCAAACCTAGGTGGAATGTCAGTCAACCATACTGTACAAAGGGTGATCAAAAATTTTAAGTCTGAACCTTGAAACGGTTCTGTTAACATTATGATATTGGTGTAAAGGATCTGTCATATAAATAATAAGGATACTATGCATTAGTCTGTCACCATAATATGTCAACCCAGCAGGATGCACAAAGGCAGTGGCAGCCTTTATTTACTTTATCTTTAATAGCATTTTTTTTTTACTTTTTTTTTCCCCCAATGAATTTCAAGTTCATACATATTTCTACATACCCTGCATTTCATTAAGTCATCAGTCATTATCCAACCCGCTATATCCTAACACAGGGTCACAGGGGTCTGCTGGAGCCAATCCCAGCCAACACAGGGCACAAGGCAGGAACAAATCCCCGGGCATGGCGCCAACCCACCGCAGGGAACACACACACACCAAGCACACACTAGGGACAATTTAGGATCGCCAATGCACCTAACCTGCATGTCTTTGGACAGTGGGAGGAAACCGGATCACCCTAGGAACCACGCAGACACGGGGAAAACATGCAAACTCCACGCAGGGAGGACCCGGGAAGTGAACCAAGGTCTCCTTACTGCGAGATTGTAAGCACTATTTATAAAAATAAAATATCTTTATATTAATTTTATTTTACAGATATTACCACACACTCTGATATGTGCATGTCAGCCACAGTGTCAAAAGAAGAGAAATACAAAACCTACCCACATATTGCATGCACACTTAAGTAGGTATTTATTTTTCTTTTTTGTTATTTTTGTTATTTTCTCTAGTTTCCACAAACATTGGCAGGGCTAAATGCTTCTTTAGCAGAGAACGTTTCAGAGGATTTTGCTGGACCCCCATCTGGGCCTGCAGCTTTCCCACTCTGCAGATGGCTTACTGAATCTTAAAGATCAGAGAGCATTACGGGTCTGACTTTTCTGCACAAGTTGTGTTTAAGGGTAGCATTTGCATTTTATCAAAAAAGCATTAACTTGAGCTTCACATTTTTTAAACTTCATTGTATATAAAGATTTACAGTATTTCTTATAGATATTATTACTTTATTTTCACTGATAAAGATTTGTAGAATTCCTTACTTTTTTAAGTTATTTTTTATGTTTCTTGTTTTTTGTTCCAACTGCTTGGTTAATTTCTTCAACTGAAGTACACAACTATTTTAATTGTCGTCATCTTTGTGTTTATAACAATAATAGCATGACTTGAGTTGTTCTGTTTCACTAGTAGTCAATGGGTTAAGTTCTATTTCTGTTTGCCTCTCTGGTAACGTCTTAAACTGGTTTTAGCCTTACTTAACAGTTAGAAAGTTCTTTGTTAGTTGTGGTGATTATATTGTGTACAACAAGGATCTATTCTGGATCCACTGCTCTTTTCGATCTATATGCTTCCATTAGGTCAAATTATCTCAAAGCACAAGGTGAGCTACCACAGCTATGCAGATGACACACAACTGTATTTATTGATAGCGCCTGATGACCCTGATGCTCTTGGCTCTCTGATCCTGCCTTTTATTTGTATTTCCGATGGGATGAGCAGTAACTTTCTCAGACTAAATAAAGAGAAAACAGAAATCTTAGTTATTGGCAGAAATGGATATAGTGAGGGTATCAGAAATAAACTTGATCCCTTAGGCTTAAAAGTCAAGTTGTAGGTAAAGAATTTAGGGGTAACAATTGACTCTGACCTAAATTTTAAATCACATATTAATAAGATTACTAGTAATGCATTTTTTCACTTAAGGAATATAGTTAAAGTCAGACCTTTCATAACTTTGCAAACAATGCTTTTGTTTTCCTTCGACTAGATTACTATATAGCACTCCTTACGGGACTATCTAAGAAAGGCATCAATCAGTTACAGGTAATGCAGAATGTAGGGGCAAGAATCTTAACTCGAAAAAGAAATCTGAGCATATTACACTAGTTTTAGGTCATAACATTGGTTACCCGTGTCATTTAGAATTGACTTTAAAACACTACTAATAGTTTAAAACGCCTTAAATAATCTTGCTCGGTCCTATATTTTGGAATGTTTGTCTCCTTACACTCCAAGTTGTAACCTCAGATCTTCAAATGAAGATCTGCTTATAATTCCAATAGCCAACCTTAAAAGAGGTGGTGCAGCAGCCCTCTGCTGTTATGCACCTAAAATTTGGAATACTTTACCAATAGAAATTCGGCAGACTAATACTGTAGAATAATTTTAAAAAACTGCTAAAAGCCCATCATTTTAAAATGGCTTTTTAATAGCTACATTTTAATCGTATCCCTGTTAGTCTATATGGGCATTGAATTTTCCTCTGGATACTGCAGTTCCCTACTAATTCTAATACTAATTCTCTGCTGTCGTCATTGGTCCTGTGGTGGCGATCTGGGACACTACCACCACCTGATCAAGGTACCATGCTGCACCCTATGTTTATGGATTGAATGGCGGGTGTCCCAGATGTCCACATGACCATCATCATCCATTTCTTCCATGTGAAGCCTGAAAACCATGAGGACTGATTATATATCTGTGTTAGGTAGAATGTGCAGTGGGAGCTGGGTGGTCTTTTGGCCTTGGAACCCCTGCAGATTTTGTATTTTTTCTTTCCCAGCCAGTTTTTTTTTTTGTTTGACTTTGTTTTTTCTGTCCTCCAGGCCATTTGACCGTACCTTTTTCTTTGTTAAATACTGTATAATATTATTGCCTAATCTTGTTTATGTTTTATATTAACTTGTTTTTATTTCATTTTGTAAAGCACTTTGAACTACTCTGCATGAAAATGTGCTATAAATAAATGTTGTTGTTGTTGTACTGACAACCATTTAAAGTGCTTCATTTGATAATACTGCATATTTTTGATCAATCAAGGAAATCTTGGAGATGAACTCTTGTACCCATGTGGTTTGTAATTTTTATGTGTGTTTTAAGCTTTCCCATATATACATATTCTCCATAAATAGTTACAGAAGAGACAGAGATTCCCGTAAGTATTCTCTAAGGGCAGATTTCTAGCTAAAAATAGATTAATTTGTAAGGAAATTAATTTTATAAATTCCCTATCTTCTAGCAATATTGGATTAAAATATGGCTTATACTAGTAAGGCTAAATAATTGCTATTATCAATAAAAAGGCAGGCATTCTGCAAAAATGTACACTGTAATTAAGAAAAAAAAAGAATATATTGCAGAAATTAGGTGAACAGGATCAGCAAGCTTGTTGGGCTGAATGGACTATTGTCATCAAAGTTAATAACGTTGAAAAATAAAATCCATTAAATTTTTCCTGCTTTTTCTAAGAATTACATTAACTCCACCCATGTTGCCTGGAGGAGATGACAGGTGTGAGAAAAAGAAAATACGAGTGAGGATCAGAGGACAAACCGTTTAGAACAGGTAGTGTCAGTTTTGCTATTTGGGGAATGGTTTAGTTTTACCCAGGAAGACACAATGTAAGCAGTCCTTGTTTAAAAACTATGCCAAAAAGAGGTTGCAACAAAGGCTGGCAACACAAAACATCTCTTTAACATTGAAAGATAAAACACATTACTTCATATTAGGATGCCATCCAAGTATGTGATGGAGTGGTAACGTGCTCTCTCCTCTGCCTGACAAAACGTGTCCCTGCTAAACCAATGTTCATTGTTTCATTGCATACTGTATGTGCAGACAAGCAACAGATTGTATGAGATAACAGCTGCAGTGATTTGCCATATTGCAAAACACACTTTCGATCATTTAACATGCACTCTAAAACACAGTTGCATTTTGTTGGTGGTCAGATAACTCCACTAACAACTAATTAACACCAAAAGTGACATGTCTGTGCAGCATAAGCACTCATCCATCCAATTCACACTGACTCTATCTCTTTTCTGTGTTGAAATGCTACACAGGGGAATAAAAACAGCACATTTCTAAGATTTTACACAATCTTTTGTGCGATCCTCCTAATGTCTGTGTATGGGGTAAAGTGCATTAGTGGCCATTTTATTTTTGAGTCCATGTTGTTAGTTTAACAAGTGAACTGAGTTTCTTAATTACAATAGTTGTACAGTACATATTCCAAACAAAAATAGTTATAAAAATATTTTTTTTAGCTGATTGTCTCACTGAGTCATATCTTTTAATGAAATTAACCTATTTCCTTCTCTAATATTACCGGTACATAAAATTATTGTGAGAAAATGTACCAGATTTTGGACTCTGGATAAAAATGTCTATAAAGTAAAGATCTTTAATTCTCAAGTTGTTTGTGAACATATAGAGAAGGATACGCTATGCCAATGGGGACTTTTTTAACAGGTGTTTCTAATAATAGGTTAGGCTCAAAACGTTTTGAATACCCCTTTTATGCTCATGGACACACAGACACACATTCATAAAAGTCTAATTTACTAACATACATGTCTGTGGGGTGTAGGAGGAAGTTGCAATACCTGGGAAAAAAAACCCACTCACACACAGGCACACACATGTCAACTGCACAGAGCTTACATACCACAGAATATAAACCCAGTTTTCTGGAGCTGTCAGGCAGCAGTGCAAACCACCTGCCATTTCAGGTTTCCTAATTAGTATAATTTATTGTTTAAACCAGTACTATTACTATAACAACTGCTGCTCCTATTAACTATTTAAGCACTTAAATAGGAAAGATACAACTAAAATATGAACTTTGTATGAAAAATAACTTTCTATATTTTTCTTCACCATAAATAGTTTCTACAAAGTGAAGCAAATACTCATGTTAATACCACAGACATTATGCAATTGTGGCTATTCAATATACTGTAGATACAAGTTTGATTTTGTACTGTAGAGCATTTTTTGAACATATCACTTTATAACTGCTAGAATCCATGCTATGAGGTGGAGACATTTCATAAATGCATCTTATTTACGAAATAAAGTCTTTCATTCAAAATAATATTAAACTTAATTATAATATGTCAGTTTCATTCTGATTACCTGGATAACCTGTTCATCTTCATCATAGCCACTGGTATATTCTGTATTTTTTTTCCAATCACATACATCAATCTCTGGCATTCCAGAAAGGAGCAATTCCTAGAGGAAAATAAAACCAGTAAATTTCACAATAAATGTAATTTTCTCATTGTTTAGCAATATTCACCTTTTAAAAGGTAGTTTACCAAAGTAAACACTCTGAGATTTTTTTTCACAATAAACTGAATACTGCATTTAAATTCTTGTTCTATCAAAACTATAGGACAGTGATATCCAAGGTAGAGGAATAAAACATGTATTAGGATTGTGATGCTTGCTTCTGTTGTTGTTATTTTTTTATATGTTAAACTGATGAGCTATTTCTTTTTGAATAATGTAAAAAAATTTCTAATTAGGTGATTACAACATTTCTCCGAACATGCCGCAATTTCTACCGCATACATACTGATAAACATCATAGGTGGCATACCATCGCAGTGGTTTGAGCTGCTGCTTCAAAGATCCAGGGCCAGTTTATTGTCCATGTAGAGTTTGCATGTTCTCTCCTGGGTGCATGGGTTTTCCTCTGGATATTCTGATTTTACTCATATACTGTCAAAGATAATGCAGGTTAACTTACAACCTGTGTGTGAGTGAACTGGCCCTGTCCAGAGCGGGTTCCTTCCTTCAGCCTGATTTTGCCAGGATGACTTGTAGGCTCACCATAACCATGAACTGGATACCGCAGAAGTTTGAGAATGTTATACGACATTAATAAGTGTCATATTTCTTTTATATCATTCTGTCATGGATAAAAACTAAAGTTTTAGTAAATATTGTGCACAGGGGATGTCCATGAAATTTATTAGATAACTTGAAAGTAAGTGACTAGTATTTCAGTTTGTGAAGTAACCTGTCCTGCTTTATAGCATCTCAGTAAACGAGATCTCACCTCATCATTCATGAGTTTTTTTTTCTGTTATTTCACTTCCAATTTCTCTGTAGTTCAGCATAACTCTGTTCATTACAGTCATGATCCAATATTGTGCAAAATACACAGGCTGTAAGCTATAACCTGTTTCTGAAGATAAAAGTGTGGGTGTGGTTAATATGGATACCTTTTAATTAGAAGAAATATCATCTTTAGCTTTTAAGATGAAAAAGTTTACACCTGGCCTGTTGAATATTTATTTATATGTCCACAGGAAAGCTGCTGTTGGCCACAGTAATACAGGCAGATTATACATCACTAGCTACAGTTATAGGAATATTTATATTTATAGGAATATTTATTTTCACAGATGGAACTTGGAATCAAAACTCTATTTTCCATTGGCTTTCACAAATAAGTTTCCCTAATTGCTGAGTGGTAAAGTCACAAGCTCTGTAGAATGAACTGCAGCACTCTGAGAAATGGAGTTTTTTCCTCTGCACATTTCACATATGCAAAGGTATAAGTGGGGGTATTATTTTTTATCAATATTCTCTTTTAGCACACACAAATTTATTTTTTATATATTACTAATACAAATGTATATATCACATTTATTAAAACAGATGGATGATTTATATGACATTAATACTGAATGAATAATGGACTATCGGTCAAGCAGACTGCAGTTTGAGAGACTCAAAGACTGTGTTTCTGATACAGATGTGACCAGCACTATCTTCACTCTGTACACTTCCAACTATAAAAATAATACCAGATCATGTTCCTTGCAGAAATTCTCAGATGATTCTGCAGTTAGGGGGTATATTGATGAATTGACTTTCACTGCACCAAAGAGCCTATATGTCCAGTCATTATTCAGAAAGTGGATGCAGAAGTGGTCCACATCAATAACAGGTTTGGCTGGTGTCAGAGCACAGAGGAACTATATAAGAAAGGACAGAGCAGGCTCTTCTTCCTTAGGAGACTGTGTTCCTTTCATGTGGGAAGTGGCATCCTTCACATCTTCTACAAATCTGTGATGGCAAGTGCAATTTTCTATGCATGTGCTGGGCTGCTAACATCACTTCAAGAGAGGCCCACCGAATCAACAAGCTAATTAATGGGGCAAGCTGTTATGGGACACATTCTAGACCTCCTGGAGGTAGTAGCAAAGGACAGAATTAAAACATAACTGAGTGTCATTGTGAACAATGCTGCACATATTCTCTCTAACACATTAACACTTAGTACCTTCAGCCAATGATTTATTCAGCAGAAGTATGTCAAGAAATGCTACTGGGGCTCCTTTATACCAACAGCAATATATCTGCATAATGCCTCACTGTAACTATGACTGTCAAGTCAGTGGTTTTCTTTTCCTTCTTTTTAAATTCTCCTTCCTTTACAGTCAATCTGGTGTGTTTTCAGAACAGAGAGTGTGTGTACATTTATCTATCTATTTTCCTTCTTTTTAAATTCTCCTTCCTTTACAGTCAATCTGGTGTGTTTTCAGAACAGAGAGTGTGTGTACATTTATCTATCTATTTATGTAATTATTTATTGAAAGAGCTTCTTTAAAAAGCCAAATTTCCCCCTGTTCTACCTAATGTAATGTAATGTAACCTAATCTAATCCAAAATTTTGCTTGCATGTACTGATTTTTTTTTTTTTTTTGTGATTCCTTAACAAATATCAGACAGTATTCTGATACAGCATATAAAACAATAATAACCTGCACAAGAATCATAATTTTGATTTTGATCAAGATAACAAACTATAGAGTTATTTGAGACTGTCACAACAGGGTTTCTTTGCAAATGCAGCATGCTCATCAGATTGTCTGTCTCCTGCCATCCTATATTAGATTGAGCTGGCTGAGTATATATAATGGCCTAACCATTTTTTATTTTTTCCTGATAATTCTCCAAACAAAAACTGCCACTATGGTTTTTGATACATCAGCTCCCAGTCTTCCAACACTTCCAATACTTGCTGGTACTGAAATCAGACTTCGGAGTGCTGCATGCTGAGGTATAGCACTGAATAATTGGCTCCATCACCTGTTATTGAAACTCTAGAAATAACGCGGGTGACAATTGCTGCAGGTACACTGATAATTATAGCCAGAATTGGAGGGAGAAACATAAATTGCTTTTGTTGAATTTATTGGCATAATAAATTTGTGACATAATATGCTTTTCTATCTTGATCACAAAGAATAAATTGCAGCCCTGTCTTGTTCAGCTTACCCATGGAAAAAATGTACATATATCCACATATACACAAGTTGTCTAACTAATATACAGTAAATGTCTGCATTCTGAATATATCTCCTGCCATTTCTCCATAGGCAGATACATAGTCACTTTTACCCCAGTGATTTATTATTGTGTGTAATTGTGTGCTTTTGATCCAAGATCATTTTTTATACATACCACATTAGAAGCTAGGCATGTTATGCCTTGCAACACAAAATGTAATGACCCCCTAATGAATATAATCAAAAACTAATAAGCACACGTTATTCATCACTTAAAAAGAAAACCCCCAGAGTGACACTGACATTTGGCTCTAGTGACTCCATACTCCACACCGGCTTGTTGTGACGCTACCTGCAAACATTCAAGGAAAAGTACAAAGTATTTAGCAGGAGGCAAAATAGTGCTAAATGATTCTGAGATGGAATTCCCCACCTCTCCCTTTCAATAAGAATTATAAAAGGTCTCATATTATAATAAGCTAAGAAAATTGGAATAAATTGTGACATGCTGTAAAGAGGCCAGAATTGCTACAGCTTTTAAAGACTCACCAGTTCATATTCATCAAACAGCTGTATCAAAGAGGGTGGGATAAATGTGTGGAAGCCATGCAGGAAAGCATTAATTTGTGGTTGTATTGCTCTGGTCATTCGCAATTCAGTCACCAGCTGGACATACTCAGCCTTTGGGAAAGGAAAAAAAAATACAAACAGTTTAATGGCAGGTTCTTTTTAGAAGTATGAAAAGCAAACTTTCAGAAAGTCTTCTGTCAGGAAAATACCACAAAATTGCACAGCTTTATTCCATTTTTCAAAGCAGACATGCTTCACAGAGCAAGTCTACCAGCTCAGCAATCATGCAGCCTCCAGCTCCCCTTGGCTGAAATGAAATTACAAAACGTATGTTACATGTCTCTGCGCTGCAGCACAATGGAAATTCGATACTTTTAGTGCTGTATGAAAAATATTTTTTTAGGTTAAAAAAGACTAAGCATTAAAAAAAAAAGAGTAGGAGAAAATTACACATGTTCTTCTTCAATTTCATTTATTTACTTACATGTACCTTTGTGAATGTTCATGCCAAGCATTACATTAATGGCATTTTAATTCAACAAAGGTATTAAAAACTATCAACTGGTCTACATCCTCTCTCTCAAACTGCCATTTGTTGTAACAAATATTTCCTAGGTACACTGCCTTTTAAAAGAGGTATTTTTTGCAGTGTAAATCAATGTTGATGTTTCTGTATACAAACTATTATAAAATCAAAACAAAATTAAAAACCTGAGTAAAAAAACTATTTATTAATTATATATTTTGTTTTTCAATGCAGATCAGCCATAAAGATAACACTGTAAAAATTACGGTTTCCATGAAACAAAGCAGCTTTCCTCAATGCTTATTAAAGCCTGCCATCTACTGGTACAGCAGCAATATAATTTTCAGACAAACTATAAACTAAAACACAGTCTTACTACAGACTTTAAAATCCATGGGAAAAACAGACATTATAGAACAGAAAAAAAGTGCCTAGTTAATACAAAAAAGAATGATGGTTCAAATCAGTTTACTGTATATTATCAGAACTGCAGTACTATTGTAGGCATTTTGACTTTATGTGATGCAGGATGAACCAGATATGCAGTATTTTGATAATCTGTTTATTGATAACATTTACAGTTTTATATTAATATTTATAAAAACAAGTGAGAAACAATACAGTGTATGTCATTTTAAGCAAGACATATCCATAAAATCCAAAATTTAGAAGTTGTAATAATTACCCACATGAAGCATATTAACCAATGCCTTGCACACTGGACTAGTTTAGCAGGTATGACAATGAATGGATAGATGAATAGAATAATGTCAGTTATCTTATACACTTGGATAAATGTATTACTGGTCAACACAAGTATTAAATACATAATGGATATGTTTCCACTGTTAAATGACAGAGTAAGTGACTTATCACAATACCATTACAATGAGCTTGGTATGCACAATAACAGCTTTATTACTTTATATTTTTTGTACAGATGTTTCCTGTATTAATCCTACACAGATAATTATCCATGATATCACTAGGGTTTTTGTTTATTGCTGTTTTAAAAGCTGCAGGGACCACTAAGAAAATCACCACATCTTCTGCATTACAGTATTGCATACAATCTTAGGGAATAAGTTAAGTATGATTTCCACCATGGACTTTGGTTTAAAATACTTAGAAAAACAGAAGAAGAGAGAAGGGTGTACGTGTTTATTTCAAACGACAATCTTTTCTTTGCTGTTGTCAGTTATTTTGAAGAAGACCTGTGTTGGAAATGTCAGTTTTAAAGTTATTGTCTCTTTATTGTGTCTATCAATTATTTTTTATTTATTTTTAGTTCCGATAGGCATTTCTCTTTTTTCGTTCGCTTTCATTCACTTTATTATTTTCACTGAAGGATGATTTGGCAGTGAAACACAATATGGAAATAAAACACACATGTGAAAAGCACACCTGGAATGGAGCTAACTACCATTTAAACTTTCAGTGAATATTATTAATAATTTTCATGCTCATTCAATGGTGTCTAGAGGTTAGTCTAGTTTACTGACATACCATAAGTCTCAGAAGATGTTTTAAATGAGAATATCAGGAGACACCTACAATCAAAGAATAAGTATTTTTTATGACTAGTTTTAAACTCAAGAGATGTAACAGGGAATAATGGAATAAACTTTATTTATTTTTTGTGCTCTTCACTAGTACTTTCCACAACATCTCCTATCCCCACAAGGATACAACAATTTATTAAGCTAAACAAATAGAAGAATACAAACTAAAGCAGAAATTTAGTTGAATAAAACACCCCACATCCTTACTCTACCCCTCTCTCCATTTACATTAGAAAAATAAGCAAACAAGCTGTAGAATGGAAAAGCAAAAAATAAACACCCACCCCACTCCTCACAATATCCCAAGTCCAGTCTTCCTGCAGGCAGTCATATAAATGAGGGTAAAGAATAAGTCATTTCAAGTTCTGAGAAAAGTATTATATTCTAAAAGTGGACTTCTTAAATCAATATATGTAGCAATTCTTGAAATTTACTTTTACTTTATAACTTGAGCAGAGGTAGTTTAAATGATTTGTGATTAACAGGCAAGGACTGATCAAATCAGTCACTAAACAAAACTGTCTGAACCTATATGGTGCCAAATGGAGTTAGTTACAGTGAGGACTGTTGTTCCTAGTTCCCATCTATTTGACTTGATGAAAGAAACATAGTACTTATGTTCAATTTAGGATACAGACCCAGTTCGATGACTTGAACTCTGAAAAGTTTACAAGTGGTCCCTTGTACATTTTTCAGCCTGAGATAGCAGAAAGACAGTTTACTTAAACTTTTATTTAAGACTTAAGTACATGCAGAAAAAAGTGACTTGCTTCCTAATCTGGGTCAGCTCCTTGCTCCCTCTTCCATAATGGAAGCCTCTTGAACCCGACACCATCACAAAAGCTGGGTGCTGTGGGATGAGCTGGCAATGGGGACCGAAGAATGGACAGAGAACAGCAAGTGGGATAGGTGTCTGAATTTTTTTAAAGAACTCGCAGGACTCAAGCCAGAAGAGGATATTTTAAATGCTGAACTTTTTAATGGACATTTAATGAAAAATTGTTTTATCGTCATTTTAAAAGTTCTTAATCTTTTAATGTCCTGGTTTTACAAGGGGACGTGGGTTGGTTTTAGTGCTTTTATTGATTTGCTTTTAGTGCAGTGACAAGTCCAAGCCACAGACCTGGGCCACCAATTGCACTGGGATGGTAGAGTCATGGAGCCTTCCTGTGCAACTGGCGGCTTAAGAGGGGAGGTATATGGTGTAGCAGGTCCATGGCTCAGAAAAACTGGGCGTTTTAATAAATAAATAATGAATGCACTCATGCTGGAGAGGGGAGTAGGTATGAACGGTCTGCCATGAAGACGCACCGTCTCTGGTTTGGTGCAAGGCAGTCAGCTGTCCGTGCGTTGCCTTGCCTGAATATGCAGGCAGTCTGATTGCCTTGTTATCAGCCCGGGGTGCAATCAGGCGATCGCACCTGCAACGCGAGCCTATAAAGGGAAGTGCAAGGTCAAAAGTAAAGAAAGAGAGACAAGAAAAGAGAGTAGAGGTTAAAAGACAGGCGAAGGAGCTGGCAGGAGAAAGAGAGAGGATGGCAGTGGTGGAAGTACAGAGCACCCGCGCCATGTAGAGCCAGGATTGGCAGCAGTTTGGGCGGAGCAGGACTCGGTGGTTGCCCGCGTGAAGGATTGGCAGTGGGGACATAGGCTGGATGAGATGCGAGACTGCACCTGCTGGTTGACGTCTTTCTGGGTTGCGAGGTACAAATAGAATAAGCCAGAGAGGCGTTAGTTTTAAAGGAAAGCATCAGTGCTCATGGATTTTAAAGTGAGTTTCCTGTAATGCATTGTTTTAACATTGCTTTTAAATAATTTTTCAATTTATTGATTTTAACATCAACATGAACATTTTTTTATGGATTATTTATTTATTGACAGTTTTGAGCACTGTACTATGGGACACTTGTTTTGTGGATTTTTTTTAAAATAAAAACACTTGCACTCTTCACTATTCCCTTGCTTGGTATATTTTGTCCTCATCTGCCAAGCTCATCTCGGTTACGGTACTGACGTTGTCAGGTTCAAAATGCTTCTAAACGTGAAGTGGGAGGAAGGAGCCGACCCGCACAGTCACAAGCACATGTCACCAAAGAATGTAAAAAAATAATAACAGAGTTTAAAGATGAAGTTACACCCAGTAATGAAAAGGATACATAACCTGTGACTCCCATGGACCAGACCAGTATGTTCCTGACACTGAGTGATGCAAACAAATACATGTTTCAAAATAGATACTTGAAAAGAATGGACTGCTTCAACACTGCTTCCAAACTTACTGTAAACTTAGGCTACAAGCTACACTATGTATAGATAGGTCTTAGTTCTCTGTGATTAAGAAATTGGAGATCTAACCAAAACTCTTACATTGCCAGCACACAATAGCTGAAACTACTCTGCTCTGTGCAACAGGGCATTGACCACTGCCTTTCCTCCCTAAAGACCTGCATACCATACTTCAGCTAATCCAAGTGTCCTTTTGCTTGACGTCTCATTGCATCCATAATGGCTAACACGGTACAACACCCTACTACTATCACACTTAATAAGGTTACAGGGTTACTTTATAGAGGTAGAGGGATCCACTCAACGAACTCTACAACCTAATAAACATCACAATTCTTGGATTGTCATTATGTCTTTAGGTTTTTACTGTATCCCATTACTCATGATAAAAAGAACATTTAGTTAATTCATAAAGCAATTTAGTAAATATAATTCTTCATGTGACATTTAGTGCACTTGAGGTAATAAAATCTCATATTACCCGCTCTTAATCTCATATTAAGACAATCACTTTTAATGATATAAATGTTCCACTATCTACTGATCACTGAAACAATCACTTTTATATACACCCATACAGTATTGGCTTCTCAAAAATGGTAATTTATTAATAAATGCTTAAAAAGAAAACAAGTTCTTCTGAAGGGACTGAAGAAGCAACATTCACTTCTGCAAAGTAAAGTTTTAAACCCAAGACACACTTGCTGAATTCCACAGAAATGAAAAATTCCTTCCCTTGTTACTGGACACAAGACTCTCAGAAACCAGAACACAATCAATCACAATAAATGACAGGGATAAACTTATAATGACAAAACTGTTTCCTAAGAAACCCCCTAGACACTTCATTAAATGATTTGGTTCATTACAGAATGTCTTAATTACAATCAGAGCAAAAAATACAGATGTGGAAGAAATTGAGGCATCTAAAGTAGCACTGTTCTCACATGCTTATAGAAGCAACTAAAAGAAATGAGGAAACACCAAACGCAGGCCAACCCAAAAAACAAGACTGTAATATTCAGCAAACATGCATACATACAGTTTCAAACCCATTTAATGCAATTAAGAGGTTTTTTTTTTTTGCTTTTTTTATGGGGGGCGGCTGTCCAGAGCCTAACCCAGGAGCACCATGTGCAAGGCAGAAATCAGTTCTGGACAGGGCAGCAGTCCATCGCAGCCCCATTCGCATAAACAAAGCCAATATGGAATCACCAATTAACCTGCAATTCATAGTTTAAATCACATGCAATCTCTACAGTAAAGTAAACAGATTGCCTGGTAATTGTCTTGGTTTTATTCATTACCAAATCTCTTTAATGACATTTAATAATTGCAAACCGAAATAATTAGATGTTGTTCTTCAACTGTTTCCTGCTATTTCTTTTGAGAAATCAGTGCAGAAACAATATACTAAAACTGCTATCATTTTCACTTAAAACATTTCAATTACTATGTCTCTGTGTAAGAAACCCAGATGCTTGGCCACAATTTCTACATTCAATTTAGAAAACCTAAAGTAAAAAAAAAATGTTATCATCCTTCTGCAATATACAAGGAGCATTTTTACTTTGTACAAGACTGATGCTTTATGCCACCAAAACATCTATTTGCCAGATATACAGAATCATTAATAAAGAGCATAGACATTGAGCAGTTTGCAACTATGGGGGAACGTATAAATCTTGTCATTTAGAAGTGGGGAAGCAGATTGAAAACATAGTTTGGAGAATACTGCTCCAGCTCAGCACTTTCTATTAATGATCAACTTTCAAACACTGCTTTGAACGATGCATATGTTGGTCTTACATTTAAAAACACCAGACAGATTTACACTAAAAATATACATGAATACACTTTTTTGGTATACTGCATATTCAAGTAGGAATGTTACAATATTATGTACATATGACAATACTTACTCTATAAACCTATAATTCTACATACTAAAAACAGACCTTTTTGGTAAGAAATCTGTTTTGTGAGAATTTTATAATAATAACATAAGACTGATTGGAGTAGTTTGGGGTACGGGTAACGCATATGAAATAATACAGGATACACAAATAGTGGATATGAAAAATATGAGTCTCACAAATGAACTGAAGAGATACACCACAGGATGAATGCACTGAAAATAATATCCTTCTGCATTCAATTCACCCCTATTATAAAACTTTCTTTTAAGACACTTAGAATACTTTAAAGTATCTCTGACATTAAACAACAGGAACCAGCTCTTGCTAAAGCTCACTAATGGTACAACTTTTATTTTAAAATCTCTTAGAAACTATTTTAAATATAGATAACACTCTGAAGTTTATAAAGAGGAACACTGCCACCTTGCTGCACATTTGGCAACATGGAAATGGATTCTAGACTTATTCACCAGTATTTAAATTTAGTAATTCCAAGTAGCAAGTAGTGCAAATTCTCTTTTAAAGTCTTTTAAGTGCTTTATTTTTAGGTCTGTGTTGCTGCTTTTTTTTATTTGCATTACTCTTAAACAAATCTATACTCCATAAAAGTACTTTTTATTACCACATAATCCTCAAATAACAAATGTTACTACAATGACTGTTTTTTTTTTTGTTATACCTGGTGGATGGTTCCCAGCTAGAAAAGAGATTTGCAGAGGTAAAGGAACAATAAGGCACTGGATAGGAAAAGAACTTGCCATGTCCAAAGGAGAGAGACAGAGACAAAGACAGAAGGGAATCTGAACTGGAAATCAGAGAGTATCTCTACAGGTCAGTATGGCTTAATGGGGCAGAAGGTCTTAAATGTACATTGTGAGCCCCGGATGTTAACTCAAGGATCTGAGCTTGACACAGTGACCCTGGAGAATAGGTTGAAACTCAGTGCATCTCCTCTGCAATCACAGATGAAAGTTGTAAGATTCCACGTAAGCTAGTTGGAGGTATTTTGCTCTTGAACTTGGAACTAAGTGTTAGATGGACAAAGGCTTACTAGCAGTGAAAAAGGAAGGGCACAGTTTAAGCAGAAAAGATGGGAGGTAAAAATGGATGATGGAGTTTGGAAAGCTGGGAAGCCATTCTACTAGAGTGTTAGGTACTAAGAAGTTCCATTGTGATAACAGACACCATCAGTTTTGCTACAGTATTTTCTTTTGTGTCCTCCATATGATCAGCCTTTTCTTTTTAGGGTGTGTTGTTTAATAAATGCAAAACTTTCATCAGATTCTCATTTTGTGGCATGATGTTTTGGGGTCTCTTTGTTTGAAGAGATACCAGGGCTGTTCTGTCAAAGCCTATTAAAATATTTTCAACATTACTTAAAAGTAGGTGTATGGTTGTTACCTTATTGTCCTGTGTAACCAGTATGCATGCACCCCCTGGCTTCAAAGGAACCTCCTCCATTGCACCAAAAACATCAGTCTCTACTGAAAATGTGAGTTCCAAGCCCAAATCACTGATATCATTGTCCAAGATCCACTGGAGATTTTTAGCATATTCAGGGTCAATGGAAGCCACATCTTGATAGTTTACTGGAATTCCTACATCGGCAAGAGAGGAGATGCTTAAATAGGTCACACTGATAGTTTATAGAGAGCAATGATTTATACAAAGCATATCTGAAAATCCTATTAAAACTTACTTCCAGATTCAATTTTGGCTAGTAAATATGAAATACAGTCATTTTTTATTGATGCTTAGGAATTTATATGCAATTTATAGTTTAATATAGAGCTTACACATCTGCATTATTTGCATAACTTAAAAAATGGACTTAGATTAAGTATTTTGGAATGGAGGCAGTGAGCTATATTTAACATCACTTTTCACAAAAAAAGACAAAGCTTAAAGATTTTTGATGATATAAAAGACTGCACCAGCTGGGTAATTAAAACTGCTAAGTATTAAAGCCTGACAGCTGACAGTGTCTAACACCACACATGCAACTAGGCTTCCATCTCCCCTATGAAACACTATAAAATCAGACTGACAAAGAAAATCTATTCCTGTTACACAAACAAGCATAGCATTGGATAAAATAAAGGCAGGAACTGAAGCAAGTGGCTATGTAAAATAATCTAACTATACAGAGTTGTTAAAACCAAACAGAAATGCACTTAAATATGCAACAGTGTTAAAATGAACACAAGATTGGAATACGCAATAATGCAAAAATGAATGAAGCACAATATGCAATGCAGTTATTTGTAAGTGCTGCTAATGAACACTTTCATGGTATGTTGATACACCAATTTACATTTGAAAATGGCAAGATTCATCTTGTGCCCTGCATAAATTGTAATTAGTAACTGATGCTTAAAAGAACGAACTGGATTTAATTTTGCTCCAATATAAAGATAGAATGTATTTTGAACTGCATTGAATATTTTGCAATATATAATTTATCATTTTGCTATACTATTATCAAATCTCCAGAAACTAGTTCTATGAATATGTTTATAGTATATATAACCTTACTATGACCTACTCTTTTTGCAACATTTATTGCCATTCAGCATATGGTACACTAGTCTGATATAAATTATCTTTATTTTTTACTTCTAATTTAAGCAGTTTTAAATAACTTAAAATAGTCACATCTTCTACAGTCAAACCTGTAGATACAGTCCATTGCATCCATGGCAGTTCTGCAACTTGCTATAACCATGCATGCCACTTGCCATCTTCTTAGTTGCAAAAGGCCTTTCTCTTAGTAAATGGTGGGAGTGGACCAGCAATGACTTTCTTGAAAAAAGTCACTAATGATTTACTGCATTTACATGTTATGGGAATTTTCTGAGCTACCATTTTATAACTTGTTTAAATGGTTGATGTGGTATTAGAACTTAGTTTTTACATTGCTTTGCCTTAAATTTACATCCCAAACTTAAATGTGGAAATAAAACAAATGTATCTGAAATTAGTAGAAATTTAATATGAAATATTACTTGATGAATATTTCATATTAGAATTCTTCCGCTGTTATAATTTGTCAAAAATATATCCATGATCTCCTTTGCAGGTTGGGCTGTACAGGATCATTGTGTATTAGTTTACTGAGTTCTTTAGTGCCTTGATATACTGTATTTCTCACTAACTATGGAAAAACCTATTATGTCGCATCTTTCAAGTGTTCGGCAAATTGAAAAAAATATATAATTACTCTAATTAACAATCTGTAGGTTTCATTCTTCCTGAGCTTCATGTACACAATATTTTTTTTCATGAATCAACAACACCTACCAGTTAAATCACCCAGTCACAGCATTTAAATCACGTGATCATAATCTGATGTTTCCATTGGTAAGTGGTCTTTCCTCATTGGTCAGTGGAATTGCTAGGTTTTAGTCTTGCAGTATGTAAAATACTGTGTACATACTAGCTTCTTCCATCGTGCTATGACTGGAATGAAGACATATTGTGAATTTCCCCTTGGGATTAATAAAGTATTCTATCTATCTATCTATTTAGCCATCACCACTGCCTTACAACATCAGGAAAGACCTAGTAAGTCCAAAAATTAAAAGAACTCAATTTTGAAAAAAATGGCAGTTACTAGGTTTTTCCATTTAATCTGAGAGCTGTGAAGCTGAGAGGTCCAACAAGCCTACCTACCTCAACATTCTCAATTTAAATTAATGTCATGTTTATCGTCATTAAAGCACTTTGAGTAGTGAGAAAGGCTATATAAATGCAATGAATTATTATTATCATCATCATCATCATCATTAGTGTCCTCACCAATTACCTATACAAATTTAGAAGAGCAGAGAGTAATGCCCTTAATCATTGTTAATTTTAAGTATTTTACTGAAAATTTTGAAGCTATCCAATATATTGTAACAGTCTTGTGTATGTAATCCAGGCTTGTTAATACAGAGCTTCTTTTAGGCATATACAGGAATGGGGGTGATTATATTATTTTATTAAGGAAATATTTTAATTTGAATGTGAGATTGTTGGAAAAACATCTTATGCAACCAATGATACTTTGAACTAAAACATTGAACTTATTCACCAATTTTATATTAAAAACCACGCCTCAATCATCTCTTCTTGATAGTCTGCTGCGTTTTAGGTAAGTCTTAAGCTATAGCAAGCCATTTGTTAGTTCTGCCACTGGCTCATTTTAAAAAAAAAGCAAATAGATAAATAAAAGCACTTTTTAATATTAACACTTCAATATCTGTATATATTTTCAATAATATATTAGCTCACAGAGAGTTATATTTAGAGAAGTTAGGTTTAAACCAACAAGGATTTTAAGAGCTGGCTATTTTCACATAAGGAAAGAGAGACCTCTAGTGACAATAATCAATTACAACTGAAAGGTAAGGAATTTCATTTTGCCATAAATGAAAACTGAAGACAACAGTACCACCAAATTGTCAAATATTATAAATTTAAACAACTTAATTTTGACATCAGCCAAAATATTGCTAAGGCATGGATGGCTTCATATAAAATCTACTTACGTACTAAGGCTAAATAATTGCTCTCAGGACTGCCAGCACTTGGATAAAATCAATCAAATTCAAAGAATTAAAAAAACACTACCCATTCTATTGGGACTGATTCAAAAAGGGTTTTTGATTTATAATTAAATATTCATTATCAAGAAAACTAATTTGAGAGCCCAAATATATCATCTGGTATTCTGTGAAGATTCTCAATTTACAATCTTATAGAAAAAAATCATCTGTGCTGTTTGTGAGGTACAGGCACTGTGTTGTACAGATGAAGTACATGTCACCTCCTATGCAGAAAAGAATACATATCTTCTACAGGTCAAGTTAAGTGCTACTTTAACAAAAATGTACTGCTTAGTAATAAACACCATCACACTGATCCAGCTAAAAGCACACAATGTTGAATTCACTATAAGTCATTTCAAAATAGTTGAAAAAATAGTACCTAGAATGTGCTTGTAGAAGGAACGTGTGAAATAAATATTAACAAGCTGGCGATGGTAAAGAGCCAGTCCTAAAATTTGACCAGCAAATCGGAAGTAGTTCAGATGGTCTGGATTTACAGAAGAATTGCTGTTTGGCTGGAATGTAGTTCCTGAATAAATGAAAAGAGAAAATAAATAAAACACATAAATTGATTTATTATAAGTGGAAGAAAAACATCATTAAAGGACCATAACTAAAGAGCAAACAATATTTTACAATGATATATACTCTGAAGTATATAGTGACACAGTTCCAAAATCTATACTTAAACCTACAAGTACGAATGGATAAGTTTATTATTGTTAAGATTTATTGTTTTTCCGGATTTGTGATGCTGTGTCATTTTTGGCAGACACTTGGCTTTGTTAAGTAAACTGAACTTAGTAATTTAAAAAATAGTAAATAATGAAAATAAACACTGGATCTTTCCATAAGGCTCACAGTTTTGGACAACAGTACAGAAATAAAAACATGAGACAAAAGTCTTAAAAGGACCAAATATTTCTGTTTGGGAGAAAACATAATGGTAGTGTATGATCCATATCGTCTTATTGAATAAAGAATACACATCATGTAAAATGATTACATTTTTTGTTCTGTCTGAATGAGTTTCATATCATTGTTGAGGCGGGTTGCTCAGACATGGAAAAAAGAATTTCACTGTTGTCTATACACCTGACAATCCTACTACCTCTACTATAACTTACTGTGTATGTAATAAATATGTCATTATCTAAAGTATTTTAGCAATTTCTACCTACCTTTCCATTTTCTAACCCACCTATCTAGTTAAAGGTCTCAAGGAGTTGGTGCCTGTCCCAGCACTGGGTGCATACAAGAAGTAACTCTACAAGTGCCTCTACACAAATGCAGGGCACACATCACATACATCTGCATTCACTATCATGAGAGCAATTCAATGTTGCCATTTCACAATAATATACAATTAATGTACAACATAAAAATTACAAACTTAATTTGATAGCAGTTCTTGCACTTTGGCTGAACTTTATTATTACTTAACTTTCAACTTTTCTAAATGTTAAGGTAAGGAAGCTAGAAAGGTAAGAAGGACACTCAGTAACAGTGTCCATGCAAATACCACTTCTGGAAAAATCTAGATGTGTCTGGCAACAAAACTAATTTCTTCCTTGACACCACAATTTGTGTTGACTGGTGGTCATGAGTTTCTACCTAGCATCGGTCATGCAGATCTGAAGACCTTTTCAGTTTTCAGAAAATAAATTGTACAAGTTGATAGAGATTGGAAGGACCAATTACGCCAATGTCATATTTCAGAGTTGCTGATTGCAGTTGCAGATGAGATCACCAGACCATATCAATTTAAATGATTGAAAATCACTGATAATGTCTTATTTACTGACCGAGTGTCAACGTTTCAGGTCATGAATGACCCTTTTTATGACAGCCAATAAATAATGTGCTGCTTTACGGGACAGGTGTGATACAAATGGTTAACAGGTATGCCAAGTTCATCTACAATCTTGGCCCATTTTCCCTTTTTTCCATGCTCTCAAGGTACATAAAACAAGACATCAGACTAACAAGCTTCTCTTATGTTTGTGTGGTCCAAAATATGTGCGGTTCTTACTTCCCTTTGCTGCATTTTATGTATTGTACTTCTGGATATGCATTCATTGGTTGGTAGCTCTCAAGTAAACAATTTCAAACCCATTTAATTTTGTCAGAGTGAGTTCTGGACAAGTTGAAATGAGATGCTGGACATGTTACATTAGGCAGCTGGCTACATGGGAGTGCACTGCCAACTGCCTCTGACTTGATAAGATTATGTAAAGTCTAAAACTGAAAATTTCTGGAAAAGCCTTCTAATGTGATACGGCCTTTACCTCTGATTACTTATGTTGTTTAGCTGGAGTGTGATTACCTGGCTAGTTAAATATTACAACGTTGCCTGAGAAAATGTGAAAAACCACTAATTCTTAATGCAGTGGCTCCATATAATTTATTGGGGTGCTACTGTTCAATCTAAGCACTACTAGCAAAAAACATTGAGATTATTTACAGCAGGTCAATGATTTTTACATTTTCTTTTCATATTCTGGAGGTGCACAGTTATGCACTATTTTATCTGAGATTTTCCGTGAATAACTTCCGGAGATACACATTTTTATTTAGATTATTTATGATTTCTTTCTGCAGGGTGCTTCCAACTGGGTCTATTGCATTGTTCACATGAAAAGTCTACCAGCACAAGTCATTGTGAATGGTGTCTATTAAAACTACCTTTCCCTCAAAAATATGGTGCAAAACATTTAGGGCACAATTATTTCCGTGTCTGAAATGTTTTCATTCTGTTGTCATAAAGTTACCTTCAAAACAAAAAAAGCACATTGGAGATTTGATGCTTCCAAGTGGACATATTCAGCAAGATGTTTATCATGCTGCTTTAGTAGAAGCAACTGTAAGCCGCCCAGAGACTTATGCAACTATTTTTATTTTTACTTTTACTAAATATAATATCACTTAGCACAGCAGTTATTAGGGGCAAATTACAATACGTCACTATTGTGAAAAATAACCTTAAAATAAATCATAAAAAATGCAAAAAACATATGAAACATAAGTGAAGAGAACCCAAATAGTGAATCGTGATCATAATGCTGGTGTAAATAAAACATAAATGCTAAACTATGCCTGACATACTAATGGTTTAAAAATAAACAAGGTATTATATTAATTTGAGAGATTTCAACATGAGTGAAGTGAACCTTCCTGGGTTAATTCCTTCCATGTGCCTGATCTATTGTATGCAACCTTGCATTGAAATAAGCAAGTTCAGAAAATACATTAATATTATTTAAAGCAATTTGCACAACAAAGCTGCTTATTACAAATTTATATTTATGGATGTCAAAATCTATCCTAACAGCATCAGCCAGCCACAAGACAGATAAACAACTCTAGACTGGGAGTGAGTCCATCACAGAGCACATTCACACACATACACCTATATTCACTTACAACAGGTGAGTTTATAGTTACCAATTAAACCAATAGATTTTTAGTGTGTGAAGAAAAAAAATGTAAATACCTTAAAGAAACCCACATGGAATAGGGAAAACTTAAGAGCCACACACAGGTGGTGTGGTGTAAGCCTCAAAGCTGACCCTGGTGACTGCACCAACTGAGACTCTAGAGCTATACCCTGTGTCATTGTGCCACCCGTGTCTTCATAACTACTGTATACCTCTCTGAAGATAATATTGTTATAGATACATATTTTTGTTATTTAGAAAGCATTCTGAAAGGTTAGAATAAAAAAAAACTTTCAACACTGAACTCATTAAACAAAAAGTCTGAAGAAAAGTCATGCTGCTCAGGTAATTACACAATTCTGATTATAGATAACCCAATAGCAATTATCTGAGCAAATCAAAAAGAGTCAAATTGTAACTATTAATAACCATACAATAGAAATACTATATTGGGATCTGGCTCACTAAGTAGAGTAATTGTCTAATTCTGTGAATCATCCATAAAAACAAAAAAACAAATAAAAAAAAGAAGAATGTACTATGGGTCAATATCATTTGCAGTCTTCTGTTGATTTTTAGAATGAAAAAACTGGTTCCAGAAAAATAACAAGGGAACTGCTATTACAGTAGCTTCACTGCCTTCTTTGGGGATAGTAATGTCACATTTCACTCTTGGAAATGCCCATTACCACAGCAATTGCTTTTTGCCATCTTCACACTAACTAATGGCAATTACTAAATTGTTACCTACAGCTGTATTAAATAAGCTCAAAGAAGCTACAAAAGGTCTGCTGCAGTTCATTAAGGGGAGGGTAGGGTCTGGAAAGTAGATGTAGGAGGATCAGTGTTGGCTATGTGTGGGAACCTGGATTGCTAAGGTTCTTCTAGCTGCTTTTTTTGCAGATTTCTGGCAAGCATGTCTCATTTTCGCATATCATATTGTGCTCTTTTCTAAATATTCCTTTTGCGCTGACAGTAGCTAATCTAAGTACATAAGAGACTTGAAATTACCCTCATCATGAAAACATGCTGGTTTCTACCCCCTGCCACTGCACTGATAATGTGTTTTTCAGGAGTCAAACTTGCTGACTATTAAGTGTCACTGTTGTGAGAATGAACAATATAAAGTTCTTGGTTTTCTTTTCCACTTGATCCAAAATAAGGGTTATGCTCATTCTCTGTAGACAAAGACTCACATGAATGATTCTGACTTAAATGGAGATAGTATCAGCAATATCTGTTAGAAATTAGTGAAGCTAGAGGACGACAAGCTATGATTTATCAACATGAATGCTCATACTCTGTACTGTACCTTCTTCTTGCTAGATCTTGCCAGCTAGCTACTTAAAACATATAACTATTTGCTCTCTATGTAATTGATGCCAGTGCTGTGATAAGCACCCTGAGATCCTGAGTCAGAGATCCTCTATCTTCTTTTCAAGCACATTGTCTTTTTTCTTAATTTAAAATCCATGCAGCTATTAATTTGACTGGTACCTTTGTTTGCATACTCCCTCAGAGTTAAACTCTAGTTCTTTTTCCCCAACGCACTACACAGTCACCCATAGATTATAACTTCATTTTTGGCACCCTTGCTTCTTTTGAATTAGAGGCCAAACTAAAAGAAGTGGGAGTTCAGTGTGATGTTTTTAGATGGGTGCAAAATTGGCTCAAACACAGGAAGCAGAGGGTTATGGTGCAAGTAACCTTATCAGAATTAGCTGATGTTAAGAATGGTGTTCCACAGGTGTCAGTGCTGGGGCCGCTGCTATTTTTAATATACAGTATATAAATGGTTTAGATAGGAATATAAGAAACAAGCTGGCTAAGTTAGACAATAAAATTTGGAATCTGTTAAATCATTACAGAAGGACTTGGATAGCATACAAGCTTGGGCAGAGTTATGGCACATGAAACTTAATGTAATAAATGTAAAGGTTATTACACGTAGGAAGTAAAAATGCTAGGTTTGAATACACAATGGGAGGCCTGAAACTCAAGAGTACACCTTATAAGAAGGGTTTAGGAACTGTCGTGGACTCTAAGCTATCAACTTCCAAACAGTGTCCAGAAGACATTAAGAAGGCAAACAAGTGGATTGAGACTGTTATTTTAAAATTAGTTCATCAAGAACACGGGGACACAGTTGGAAACTTGTTAAGGGTAAATTTCGCACAAACATTAGGAAATTTTTCTTTACAGAGATAACCACAAACACAGCTACTAAGTTATGTGGTAGACAGTAAGACTTTAGGTACTTTCAAAACTAGACTTGCTATTTTTTAGAAGAAACTAAGTGGATAGGACAGGCGAGTTTTGTTGGGTTGAATGGCCTGTTCTCATCTAAATTGTTCTAATGTTCTAAGCCTCTCCTATTTATAACAAGTATAACTGTGGCAACCCCACTTTCCTCACAGACCTTTGTGGAAATTCAATGAGATTCAATTGTACTAACTTGTAATAAACATTTCAGTGAGAAATGTCTTGTTTAACAGGATCAATTTCTAGCTTTGAATCTAGACTCAGTAGTTATAGTTTTTAGTGGAGATGTGTGAGGTTAAAGGTTTAATTTCTTACTTTGCTATTTCAACATCCTCTTACCCAGCTCACTTGTTTCTGCATTGTGCACAGTGCTGTTGAGGTAGGCTTATCTACCAACAAACCCAATTTTTTAATTAAACCAGTTCATACAATGGATGGATCAGTGGATTCATTACACACAATTCTTTTTTGACAACAAAAAAAGAAACATTACCAGAATATAGGGAATGATAAAAATACAGTGCAAAATGTATTACATATTATGAACAAACTTTTGTATTGTCTTAAATGTTGTTACAAATAAACTATCGAATTGCACTGGTAGTTACATATGGCTGATGAGGACACAGACAAAAGTCACTACGTTTAACAGATTTTTAACATGTTTATATGGTATTTTACATAAAAAAACATATCTAATAAGACCATGTGTTAACGTTTCAATTTAAGCCCATTAATAACAGTGCACACAAGGAGGATTTTACTATATTGATGAGAAAATAATAGTGAAATATTTGAAGATATGATTTACTATGTATTGTGCACAAGGAGTGATCAAAAATGTAGATCTTGAAATTGAAAGAAATATTCTACAGCCTATGAAACCAGCTAATTCCAATCCATGAACAACTCAGAACAAAGCTAGAACAGATAGACACATTGTATACTGAACGTAACTTATAAAGGGTTTACATTCCAACATAATAAACCAAACTTACTTATATTCTTTTTTTCAACAATCTGTTCAATTAAGAAACTGTACAAATATATGCATTAAAATTGATTTCTTATTATATTAACATCATGTGCCTGTTACATTACATGTACTGCCACTTCTTGCACAATAACAAAATGCATCTTTTCTTTGATATTTAAATTTATTTTATAATTTCTTCATTTCATGTACTGTAGGCATCTCAGCTGTTTACACTGTAACAAGACATAAAGTAACACAATATACCGGTTCCCCTTAAAAGTCCCCTAATGTTTTTTTGTGTGTTGGTTTTGCAAAATTCAAAAGAAAACCATTAAAATATAAAAAAAAAAATCTTCTGTTTCTAACAAAAAATAAAATCAACTATCTTAGTAATATTTATCTTACATTTGATGTGAAAAAAGTATGATACTTACCATCAGCTGACTGTGTAAACAATGCATAGTCTGGATTTATAATTTCATTTGAAAGAATGTCAAACCATTCCCGTACAACACCTTGCCCCTAAACATAAAAATAAATAAAATAAACTAAATAAATATATACATACATACATAGTAATACATATGAGATGTGTAGCAATGTCACATCTGGCCAAGGCAACACCAGACTAGCAGCTTTAATCTAACAGACATTCCTAGAATGTTACAGTGCTCATTATCTTCTGAGCAGCCAGATTACCACTGCATACTTTACTGTATATAAAAAGATTGGCTCTCAACAAGTATAATCCTCCTGTTTTGGTGACAGCAAAATAATCTATCCTATGAATTATAAAAGCACTATGATGGTATCACTGCTATGATTTCCAAGAATGTAATAAAATATATTGTTTCTACTTTATACATAACTCTTTACACTTACTTACAGCACATTAAAATTTCAAATCCTGCACACCAAAAAGTCTACACTTTCTTTAGGTTAAGTTTAGGTTTAGTTATTTGTTATATTCTCATACTTATTATATTACATTAGAAAAACTTAATTGACAACTCATCTATACCAAATGTGGCAAAATTAAAATGTGATGAATAGCTACAATTTTTGTGCAGACTATAGCAGCCCAGGCATCCATAGAAATGTCTCACTTAGTTTTACTGGTGTACAGAACGTGGATCCGGTTTCAGTTCCCATGTGAAACTGCTGCTGTGCAGAGCTTGCACATTCTGCCAGAGTCTAGTTAGATTGTAAACACAAAAATGTTTGATTTAATTCTCATGTCTGGTTTACTCTGTAGTCCTTAGCCTGTCCATGCTCTATCAATTTTCAAATTTATATGTGTCCGTATTTGCCATCTTAAGGTTACTGAGAGCTGGAGACTATCACAGCAGTAGCAGACATTGAATGGGGTACCAGTCCACTACAGGGCAAATACCTACATTCACTCTACCTCATGTTGCATTTATTAGAAATGACAATTAAACTATTGCAGATTTCATGAAAACAATTACAATTAAACTACTGTGGTCCCCAGGGGGAACTGCAACTCCCCAAACTCCCAACACACAGGCTCGGACACAAGTTCACTATTCACAAAGGCTTTTTTATTGTGGGAAACACTTCCCAAAGCAAGCGTTTCCCACCCTACAATTACAGCACACAGCAATACTCTGCTTTTCTTCCTCGGCCACCTTGACTTCTTCTCTCAAGCTTTGTCCTTCTCCTTCTAACTCTGGCTCCCAGACTGGTGGGGCTGCTCTTTTTAAATTACACCCAGAAGCACTTCCGGTGTCTCAAAGCTGTGGCTTGGAAGCATTTCCAGGTGAAGTTGGAGCCTAACACAACAGGGCTCACCAGTCCTCCCAGCACTCCCAGGCAGCACCCACGGAACTCAGCCGGGCTGGACTGATGAACTACAATTTCCAAGATGCCCTGTGGGTGACAATGCAATCCAGGGGGGCTACCATCTAGTGTTCTTGGGGAGACAATGTCCTGTGTAAACTGACTATCCGTGTCCTTCCACACTTAATACAGCTCCGGCCAGGTTGCCAGTGTGCATGAGACGTCCCTTACACAATGCATTTATACTTTGTAATTTACTTTTGATAAACGTTTCAGCAAAATAAAAAACACACTTAGAAAAATAGCATTCCAGACAATGACCTACAAGACGCAAACTAACAAGGATTTATTGAATTATGCTAAATTAGCATTCTTATCCTTAAGGCATTGTACAGAAGTGATTAAAAACATATAACATAAAATGCTTCATTTAAAAACTGTTGAACAAAAACAATGAGATCTTATACTCAAACTCTATTCTGTGACTGAATTAGTGAAACCATATTTGTGTTATTGTGTGCACTTCTTGTACAATTTGCTACACAAAAGACAGAAAAGTATCACCCTCAGACCTAGTCCACACTAACATAAAAACATCTTCTTTTTAATTAATTTTGACCTTCCTTCCATACCATAACTGCAATTTAGACCACTGAAAATGTGTAAATTTCACATTTTTGAAAGAAGTTTGCCATTACTTGTATAACCTCTTCTGTTGCTTAAGAAAAATCATATACTTAAGTAATTTAGCTAATAGCTATCCAATCAAACCTGACTTAGTAAAGGATTTCCTTTTGTAAAATTCCTTATGTTCCTTAGTAATTTCTAAAAAAAAAAACTTGTGAAGGGTAATCTTTAGGAATTCCATAACGACCCTCAGTCCAGAGTTTTATGTTGATTGGTTGATTATATATTCGACCAGTGTGAGTGAGTCCTCCGGTTAACCTGTGTCCCAACCAGGATCAGTCTCCATCTTGTGACTAATGGTGTTGGGTTTATTTTTACTGTTTTGCTATCCAATAGTGGAAAAAAATAATTCTTAACATGAATGAATATAATAAATATGTACTAAGATGGCATGAAAAACACAAACTTATGAACTGAGAAAAATAATATTAATTGAAAGCATATAATAATAGGCTTCTGAGATTAGCTCAGCTCCCTTGAAAGCTTACAATTGAAGGGTTGCTGAACAGAGAGGTGAAGTACTACAAGTATTATAGTAACAAACATCCAAAAGAGTGGCATGGTTGCAAAGGGGTGATCACTGTTGCCTGGCTGCTCCAAAGTCCTAGGTTAAAATCCTGGGAACTGTCAATGCATGGTTTGCATGTTCTCTCAGTATCTACCTGAATCTTCCTGCAGGTACTCAGGCCACTTCCTATAAATATGCATATTAATTGGCAACATTAAATTGCCCTAATGTGAATTAGTGAGTGTGAGCATAGGTGGGTTTCAAAATGGATCAATGGACATTGAAAAAACATAACCAGGACAAGTCATATAAAATACTATCTGGACTCAGGTATCACTGAAATTTATTTGTAATACCATCTTGGAAGAAGTATATACTTATAGCACATTGACCTAATGTATTGCTTGTAAATAACTAGTATACATGAGCAAGTTCACAAAAAATATTGTGTTAATAAGATGATATATTAACTGGTCCATTTAATGTATATTAGGTCTTTTAGGGGGCTTAATCATTAATCAAGCAATATAATTCAATTATGGCTATTAAGATAGAAATTGAGTTCTGGCTACAGGAAATAAAGAAAACATCTGAAAAGCAACGATTTAGAAACACTAAATTCAGTACGATGCTTCATGTACTGGGATGTTATAAAAGCTTGAAATTGCTGGTTACAAGACCACTTCTTACCTAATTGTTGAAGAACATTTTGGTTATCAGAATGCACTTTCAGAAATTATAAGATGTTATATTTCATTTACATTTTTGATATTTTATTGCACCCAATACTGTGGTAGTACTACAGTTAGATCCATAAATATTTAGACAGAGACAACTTTTTTCTAATTTTGGTTCTGTACATTACCACAATGAATTTTAAATGAAACAACTCAGATGCAGTTGAAGTGCAGACTTTCAGCTTTAATTCAGTGGGGTGAACAAAATGATTGCATAAAAATGTGAGGCAACTAAAGCATTTTTTTAACACATTTTATGCAATCGTTTTGTTCACCCCAGTGAATTAAAGCTGAAAGTCTGCACTTCAACTGCATCTGAGTTGTTTCATTTACAATTCATTGTGGTAATGTACAGAACCAAAATTAGAAAAAAGTTGTCTCTGTCCAAATATTTATGGACCTAACTGTATATCAGTAGGTATGGCCAATGTTGTCTTAAGGATTCGTTCATACCGAGACAACTTGCCAAAACAGCATAACTGAGGATGAGGATTGTAATGATGGTTTTGCATTTGATAATTCTGTTTAGCAATCAGATCTTCCTCTTTTGGCTGCTCCCATTAGGGGTTGCCACAGTGGATCATCTTCTTCCATATCTTCCCTTTCCTCTGTATCTTGCTGTGTCACAACAATCACCTGCATGTCCCCTCTCACCACATCCATAAACCTTCTCTTAGGCCTTCCTCTTTTCCTCTTGCCTGGCAGCTCTATCCTTAGCATCCTTTTTCTAATATACCCAGCATCTCTATTCTGCACATGTCCAAACCAATGCAATCTCACCTCTCTGACTTTGTCTCCAAACCGTCGAACATGAGCCAACCCACTAGAGCCCTCATTTTTAATCCTGTCCATCCTCATCACACCCAATGCATATCTTATCATTTTTAACTCTGCCACCTCCAGCTCTATCTACTTGTTTTTTGGTCAGTGCCATCGTCTCCAACCCATGTACCATGGCTGGTCTCACTACCGACCCGTAGACCTTCCCTTTCACTCTTGCTGATACCCATCTGTCACAAATTACTCCTGACACTCTTCTCCACCCATTCCATCTTGCCTGCACTCTCTTTTTCACGTCTCTTCCACAATCCCTGTTCGTCGGTACTGTTGATCCCAAGTATTTATATTCATCCACCTTCGCCGACACTACTCCCTGCATATTCACCATCCCATTGATCTCCCCCTGAATACACATGTATTCTGTCTTGTTCCTACTGACCTTCATTCCTCTCCTCTCTATCAAATACATAATATATAATATATATATCAAATAGTTCTGCAAAAACATGTAATTGTCAGTGTGTGAAGGAATTCTAGCCTTGATACGTAATATTGCAGCTGTCAAGACAATGCCATCTTTTCCCACACTCCATACATTTAACCAACATAAGCACTTACTCTTTGGAGTGACTGCTACGAATCTGTTGACAGGACTCAAGATAGGGGACAACAGTCACATTCATGGATGATGTTGACCTAAATGAGTAGTGAATATAGAGTGGTGCATGTCAAACACTCCAGGACAGAGTTACATCAAACTGCTTTCCAAAGGATTCTCAAAAACGTCTTTCTTTTTATTTTTTAAACCTGCTCTGTGTTGATGTATTTGTCTAGATATTATCATGAGTTCCCCGTAACCCTGTAGTTAGGATATAGCGGGTTGGATAATGGATGGATGGATGGATTATCATGAGTTACACTGCAGTCTTCATTGTTTGCTGTAATAAATAATAATTCTGTGCTTGGACATTTTGCAGAGATGACCTATAAATATGAAAACTTTGGAAAAAAATACACCAGATTTTTGTGTCGTATTTGTGATTAACATGGGGTGAAAGGATTCAAGGGACATGCAAGGCACATAAAGAAATAATTCAGAAGAAGAAACAAGGGTTCCAACTGTTATAACCTAATGAGAGATTCTAAGAAATCGGTGTATGACATAACAGGTACCTGTTTCTATTTTATATTTTTTGAATTACACTAACATAGCTTCTACAACTTTAAGCAGCTGCATGATGCTAATCCACATTTTTGCTTTCCTTGTACTTCTGTCAATATTCATAAACTAAGCGGAATATGAAAATGTTTACAGCATACAACAAGCACCACCTACAGTGTTTACTTGATAAATGCAAGAGTATCAGAGAGTTTAAAGAATCTGTGTATAGCCCATTTGCTGTGTTTAATAACAAAATTTTAATTTTTATCAATCCAGTTCAACCTACTGTATAATTGCCAAGATTTTCAACAAATACAGATTCAGGGCATATGGACAATTGAACATATACTAGAACAAATACTGTAGTGTCACTGTGTTGATCACCATACTTTCCTAGTACACGCTTCGTTGTCAGGATGACCTGTCTTTTGGTATGTGCTGCAGTGTCCTGCCATCTCATTTTTTTCGTTTGTCTCATCTGTTTGGTTTGATGCTGAGCTGAGGCAGCTATTGTTCTTTTTTATAACATGAGGTTATAATTAGCAATCATAATATTAGCCTAGGATGATCTGCATGGCCTGTCCAATATAGTTCATGGAGTTGCTTGTTGCCGTGGTGCCATGCCTTTCCTAGTACAAAGCTGCTCATCATATCATAGACTGTACATATCTGCAGATATCTCAGCTGAGACCACATATCTGCTCTTCATCTGTTAATCATAGCTAGTGACCATGCTGATTAAATGCTTTTTCTGCAAAGTATGGTGTGCGTCAGGCATAGTCGTGACTCTGAGGACATGGATATGTGCCGGCAATCGGAGGGTTGCAAGTCGAATTCCGTAAGCACCAGAAGTGACTCAACTCCATTGGTCCATTGGACCTTTATCCTGCAATTGCTTCATCCACTTTATGACATTAATCTACATCAAGTCCTGCAAGCAGGTCCTCCAACTTACAGGGAAAATCTGGGGTTGGTGGCACTATTCCAGTGTGGTGCTTAGGTGTCACCCACTACACTCCGGTTTCAAATGGGGTAATTCATCTTGTGTGTGCAGCAACGTGAAATCAGCGCATGCTTCCAACCTATGGTGCGCGCCCATGTTGCTCTTCTTTTTCTGTCTGCTATTGCACATGCCAGAGCCACGACTTGCCATCAGAAACACACAAAGTTCAATTATATTGGCAAGATAACCAGCACCTGTAATTGTTTGTTTCCACTGTACTTGTCATTAGCTCTCAATTAAAGCAAAGATCAAGGTTCAAGGTTCAAGGTCCACAAGTTTTTGCGTGGCGGACAGAAAACCCTTAGCATTTTATATATAGATATAATGCAATACACATTACAAAATTAGCATACAGCACATGAATACTCAAAACACATCAAGCATACAGTAAAATAAACATTATTAATTTGATTAACATGAACAAATTATGACAATATAAATTCTATTATAAATTTATAAGTGTGGATGGACAGATGTAATGAATGATTGCAAAAAGATGGCACATTGTGAAGAAAAGTAAATATTTTTGTGTACAAGTGCCATAAATGTTAAGGTCAAATGGTGACTGTAACACCAGTATCTTAACCACTAGGTCATACTTTTATCTATTATAAAAACATGGGAGTCTCAATTAATTCTCTCATAACATTTCCCTTTTCTTTTCACATATTTATGTACAGTATGGTGTATGAGACATTTTCAATGCACAGTCTGTCTACTTGTAACTTGTGTGATATTTATTGATACTTTTTTTAACCGTTTTCTTACAAACTGTAATGACCTAAACAAGATGTTTATATTTTAACCAGATTTAGCAAGAATAAGTATATCACGGAGTATTTACAAATTTTCTGAAGCACAAATACACAATCTCTGTCTTTATTTCTTCTTCTTCATCTCCTTAGTATTATTATTAATATTATTATAAGGTGTAGCTGCATCCTTTATAGGTTCCCAAAGTCGACCAGCTACTGGGTTGGCAAGGCAGGATCCAGCATGATTCAAACGCATAACAAAGAAACCTCTCAATCCAAAAAAGCTTGTTTTAAAAGTTTAGTGACAATTTAAAAAGGAACAAATCACAAACATTCAGAAAAAAGTTATTACACATGCTGAATAAAAGGCAAAAAGGGAAAAATATTTCTTCTCTGTTTCATTGCAATCAATACTTAAAAGTTGTTACTTTTCTACAGCAAACTTATAGGCTTCACTTTAGTATATCAGTGAGTTCAATACATTCAGTACAGTTTAAAACTATTTACCTTCCATCTCTTAAAGGCAGATCCGACTGCAAGGCAGATCATAAACTGAACTAGCCTGTAGTCAGAATGACAAGAAATAATTAGAATATACAATTTTCAGTTTAGTTTGTGAGGATTACAATAGAACCTCCCATTGACTATGCACTAATATATAGACAAACATTTTAACATAACTAAGAAAATACGTCCATCAATTTAACATAATCTGACTAACTACCAAATGGTCCTTACATTATTATTTAGCAGATGCCTTTATCTAAGGCAACTAAGAAAAGAAATGCTGGCCAAATGATTTAAAGGTCACACCAATGTCTGAAAAATTATGTTACAAAAACTGCATAATCACGGATCTAAACAGATTAAACTTCATTCCTGTGGCATTTACAAGCAAACTGTTAAACTGCTTTCATTACTGATATACTACAAAGACATTTCCCGGTAGATTTCCAAAAATACTGACACTTCTAAACTACTATGCACATGCTGTAAAATCATGCTAAAATATTACTAAGCATATAAATACAGTGTACCATGCCTAAAGCTACTTTAAACTGAAAAATGTGCAACTCTTTGGCTTGTTTTCTTAATATAACTTCTTAAAGCAAAAAAGCAATCAAAAAATTAAAAAAGATGTAAACCTGATATAAAAGAAAAAGAAGACTTAGAAACTAAGAGTGATAATTTGAAATTTAAAGGTGATACACCAAATTGAAATAACGAAAGACAACGTAGATTTTTTTGAATTGTACCAAAATGCAGAAAATACAAGTGACAGACCTGCTATTTAAGAAGCACCAATGGTAAATATGAGTTGCTTTGCATTATTCATTTTTATTACTATTGCTATTAAGACAGAGAAATCTAATAGCATCCTTACAAGATGAAAACTATTCCAAAGGATGCTCTGCTTAAAATACATTAAAATGAAGAGTACAATTCCACTCTTTTCACAGTAATAACACTTAATTAAATGTTTAAAAAGAATATTCTTTCTTAAATGTTTTTTAAGAAGTGATGTATATGCCAAGGTTTATTCTGAAGATAAACAGAAAACATGTTAAGCAAAACACTGACATTGAGTTAAAGACTGATAGATTCTTCACATTGTTGCCTAGCGACAAAATACTCTAAATACTCTAAATAGGGCATAAACAGGTTTGAAGGTTGGAGAAGACAAAGCCTTACAGTTTTAATATTTAAAATCTCCCACTTTCTTTTGGACCTCTCTCTTCAACTCTCATTTGTTCTATTTTTCTCTTCCTACAGTATTTATAACATTCATTAATTTCAACCTTCATTTATTATTGTTATCATTTTTAATATATTAAAAGTATTGCCTACTATTAATTTCTTTGCCACTAACTACACAAAAAATAATAGATAATCTGAACCTAAGATAGCTGTAAAATGGAATAACTGTGTTGACAGATACTTCAAAAAACAAGCCATACTGTAAAAAAAACTGCAGTTGCAGTGCAGTTGGCAGGATAAATAATTTTATGACATGACATAATATTATATCTCTGACACATTGCAGAAACATTGAAATTCTGAATAATCATGATAACAAAAGACAGTATCAATTGGACTGACTTATATCATATAAAATTTGGTTAAGGTCCTGCAAATAATTAAAAACAAATTCAATTAAAGCCAGGTTGAGTATAGTAATTTGGAGGCTTGAGGTTGAGACAAGTGTGGGGCTGCTGCATCCTCCATATCTCCAGTAAAGCGCTCCTTTCTCTTCCTCCATTGGAATCCTACTGTCTAAAAATTACATAGGGGTAGGCTTATAACGGGTTCAGTGCAGAGACTGAATGTTGAAATAGAAAACATATTTCTGCATCTGCAGTTAGTGAGAATAAAGATGATCAATCTAGATTATGGGATATCTACAATTAGGGGCTCAAAAGTAATTGGACAATTGACTCAAAGGCTATTTTATGGGCAGGTGTGGGCAAGTCCGTCGTTATGTCATCATCAATTAAGCAGATAAAAGGCCTTGAGTTGATTTGAGGTGTGGTGCTTGCATGTGGAAGATTTTGCTGTGAACAGACAACATGCGGTCAAAGGAGCTCACCATGCAGGTGAAAGAAGCCATCCTTAAGCTGCGAAAACACAAAAAACTCATCTGAGAGATTGCTACAATATTACGAGTGGCAAAATCTACAGTTTGGTACATCCTGAGAAAGAAAGCAAGCACTGGTGAACTCAGCAACGCAAAAAGACCTGGACGTCCACGGAAGACTACAGTGGTGGATGATCGCAGAATCATTTCCATGGTGAAGAGAAACCCCTTCACAACAGCCAACCAAGTGAACAACACTCTCCAGGGGGTAGGCGTATCGATATCCAAGTCTACGATAAAGAGAAAACTGCATGAAAGTAAATACAGAGGGTGCACTGCAAGGTGCAAGCCACTCATAAGCCTCAAAAATAGAAAGGCTAGATTGGACTTTGCTAAAGAACATCTAAAAAAGCCAGCACAGTTCTGGAAAAACATTCTTTGGACCGATGAAACCAAGATCAACCTCTACCAGAATGATGGCAAGAAAAAAGTATGGAGAAGGCGTGGAACAGCTCATTATCCAAAGCATACCACATTATCTGTAAAACACGGTGGAGGCAGTGTGATGGCTTGGGCGTGCATGGCTGCCAGGGGCACTGGGACACTAGTGTTTATTGATGATGTGACACAGGACAGAAGCAGCCGAATGAATTCTGAGGTGTTCAGAGACATACTGTCTGCTCAAATCCAGCTAAATGCAGTCAAATTGATTGGGTGGCATTTCATGATACAGATGGACAATGACCCACAACATACAGCCAAAGCAACCCAGGAGTTTATTAAAGCAAAGAAGTGGAAAATTCTTGAATGGCCAAGTCAGTCACCTGATCTTAACCCAACTGAGCATGCATTTCACTTGTTGAAGACTAAACTTCAGACAGAAAGGCCCATAAACAAACAGCAACTGAAAGCCGCTGCAGTAAAGGCCTGGCAGAGCATTAAAAAGGAGGAAACTCAGTATCTGGTGATGTCCATGAGTTCAAGACTTCAGGCTGTCATTGCCAGCAAATGGTTTTCAACCAAGTATTAGAAATGAACATTTTATTTCCAGTTATTTAATTTGTTCAATTACTTTTGAGCCCCTGAAATGAAGGGATTGTGTTAAAAAAATGCTTTAGTTGCCTCACATATTTATGCAATCGTTTTGTTCACCCCACTGAATTAAAGCTGAAAGTCTGCACTTCAACTGCATCTGAGTTGTTTCATTTAAAATTCATTGTGGTAATGTACAGAACTAAAATTAGAAAAAAGTTGTCTCTGTCCAAATATTTATGGACCTAACTGTATATACCATCTGTCATGCACAGTCGATCCTCAACATTCCTGACTTCAAGCGTTCTCATGATTATACTAGTAACCTCATTTTTACCTTCGCATTCACAGCCACACACATTCTAGGGCTTCCCAGCTAAGCACAACAGAGAAAATAATGAGAGGTGTGATGCACTCAAGTTTAGGAAGTGGCTAGTATCATGTTAGGTGCACCATTTCCCTGTAAAGAGCATTTGTTGCATATTTTCATTGTTTGTTTATAAAAATCAAGTTTTGTGTTATAACTATGTTCTGAAAGCTTAGCGCAACTCCTTCATTTAAAAATTGAGTTTTTAAATTAAAATGATCACAGTACAGTTTTTGCATTATTTACAAAAGTATCTCTGTTCATACTGAAGCACTCAAAAAGGCATATGACTTTCACCTACGATGGGCATGAGCACATTGGGCAGAAAATCCTTGAAGGAACTGTGTATTGAAAAATTCAAAGCCCTGTGAAAATCATACTCCCTTAGGTTCTATGCTATTTTAAGTATAGCATAGAACTTTTGTAGAATATCCAAAGCATATATAAAACAACAGAAATTATTAAGTTAATTATTAAATGTCATGTCAATGCTAATTGCACTTGAAAGTAACAGTGTCTTCAGATATGGCCGTGGTCGTATTGTCATAAAAATACATTGCAATTGTTAAAGAAAAAAGTGATCTGCTCTATGGTCAATTATGAGAAGACTTATTATAAGCACTATATAGCAATTGAAGAACATCTTCTAACAAACAACATTTGTAAAACTAACTCAATTGAGAAAATTAGCTGAGTGTGTCTAGATAGATAGATAGATAGATAGATAGATAGATAGATAGATAGATAGATAGATAGATAGATAGATAGATAGATAGATAGATAGATAGATAGATAGATAGATAGATAGATATCACTTTTAGAAAACTCTGTTTTCGCCCATCCAAATTACTACGCTGATGCTGTGTTTACAAAATTGTCCAGCTCTGGAGAGCGTTTTTGGAAGTCTTCATTTCCAGGGGTTGAAAACATGGACTAGTGAGGACGAAAGGCGAATACTGAAACGAATCCCTGCATCTTTAAACAAAAACATGGTACTGTGGATGGAGCCTAAGCCCAAACGTGCAAAGTCAGTGATGATTCATTATATCCGCAAAAAAGAGGAAAGTAGAGACTGGCTAGAGACACTGAGGCTGCCAATCTCATCATTGATCAGAGCCTCAAGGATAAACATCAACTTGCCTCTACTGTGCTCCCATACTTTGGAACCCTTTAAAGATCTCAAGCAGCACACAAAACAGATGTCACTAATGGATTATTTCAAGCTGGTGCAACCATTAAACACAGAGTGTTGGAGGTGATGTCAACACCTTGTCAGTCTTATCATCTTTCGATATTTGTTATAAAGATGTTAGCAACAAAAGGTCACTTCAGCATTGTAGATAATAATTATGTCTTTTAATCTGAAAATATTAAAATATCTAATGTAAAGTTGTATCACATATTATTTAAAATGTTCACATTCTCTGGAAAAAAATGTTGACAGTAGCAGAGTTCTTTATAATACTGATTACACAGGTTAAAGTATTAAATCCTGGGGCCATTAGAAGATGTCATTTTGAAACATAATATTCACTTTTGCTTGTATAATGAGGGCACTAAACTACGGTATTTGTTTTTATGCACAGCTTTGTTTTTCAAGACACAAACTTTAAATTTGGTACACAGGTACTTCCCACCATACATCAAGTTGCACCAACCCCCAAACCCAAACATGGAAGACAACAGGGGTGCTTGGGATCAGAATGAGTGTCAAGAAATGCTGCAGCATATCCTATTGAAAGAGACACAGCACTCTACACCTGTCTATCAACCTAGAAATCTGGTTTAAGTCCCAGTGATTGCATTTAACTTTTTCTTTAATCGATTATTCCTCACACTGCTGTTGATGGCCCCATGCCCCCTGGGTAGGGCCACACTTTCTCTGGGATTTTTTTATTATAATTTGGGGTTCTTTGCATCAGAAAGAAAAGCCAAAAATACTATACTGTATATAAATAAGGTTTTCAATACTAACAAAAGGTATGAGGTAAATGTAACATGTATAAGGGTAATACAATTGGAAACATTTAATTTAAAATTACATTTACCTTTCCAGGTTCTTATCCAAGAAATGCTGGGTAAACCACACAGCTTTTCACTAAAAATTATTTATACATAATTGATTATACTGTATTAATAAAATTGCTTTAATTAAGTGAAACAAAGAATAAGTAAAATGTTTTGGTTTTAAACTGAAAAAATAATATTTTTAGTAGATGGTAATTTTGCATACAGTAAAGCATTATTAATGACAAAATTATTTGATAAAAGCTTAAACTTTAGCTTGGCTGAATCCATCTGCAATTTAGATACCCATTAATGACCTAACTACTAATATCTGTGAGGGCTAACTGGTTTCAACGTTTAAATCAAGACTGAGAAGTCATTACTTTAGTATAGCATACAATCATTATAGCTGTTGCTGCTGTGGCTGTTTATTTTTTTAAATAATTGTGTCCATTGTTTTGATTGACATTTTACTATAGAATACATTTCCTTTTCCATTCCTTCTCGGTATCCTGCAGTGAAACTTCATATCACTACTATTTAGATCTAAGCTATTCTCCTTATCTTCAAATGAAATCTTAAAGTGCCTGTATCATCGCCAGAGTCCAGGCCAATACCAGGCCATTGTGGTATTTTGTTCCTATGAACATTTTTTGAGTGTAACATGGCATATTGCAAGGATCCCTAGTAGAGGCTAGATAGACAAATGTGTAGAATGTTTGATTTACAGCATTAAAATATCCATTAGAATTAAAGAAAATAAGTATACATACAGTATATGTGTTTGTATATAAGTAAGTTATTTTTGTATACATTTGTGCTTTAATTCAACTATACTGTGTTTGCAATAGTGTATACTGCAATGAGGGCACCCGTAAGCATAAAGTGAGATGAAACGAATTAAACTATTTGCAGGTGATGCATCTAAAATTACTGTTATTTAATTAAAATCTACCAACATCATTCAATTTGACAGACATAAAAACTTTAAATTATTGTGAAACTAACTTTAAAAAGCCACATTAAGAGGTTTATCACAGAAAAGGCTAACTTGTTTTAAAGTACTTTAACATACTGTACAACAATAAAAATGCAGAATTTTTACATCTCTTAAGGAATAAGCACATGTAAATTACTGTAATTATCTGAAGTGCCAGCTGACATTTGAATTACTCAATTACATCTTTAAGAAAACAGTACTACCGGTGCAGATTACCCCCCACTGTCTCCTACTATTCCATACATCAATCCAAAGATCAGAGATTAAAATGCATAATTTTAAAATCCAAAAAAGACAACTTTTAAGATTAAAAATTATAATTATGTTATGCAATGTCATAATAAAGAAAACCCTCGTCTTCTATTTAGCTAAAATTGACAATAAAAGTGCTTATGTTTTGTCCACTTACATGAATGAGCTCCAGAAGCAACTAACACTGAAGCACTGATAAAATGTATCATACAGAGAAAATAAGTTAACTGATATTAGTGAATACAATTATTCTTTGGATTGAAGTATGCTGTCCATAGAAGAAGTCGCAGTACAGCTTTTCTCTATTGTAATCCAGAGGTTCTGTGCCATAAAATGCCCTTATCAACCAGTAAGCCTATCAAAAAATAATTAAAGATATCACTATGCTACGCTATTATTCTATGAAAGGACCGGGTAACATGCATTTTAATTATATACAAGGCAGAAGAGTAAAACATCTACATTTATGAATGAAATTTTACATTTAAATCATTGATAATAACCCTTCTGTTAATGCTGAATAGCTTTCTGGATAAGGTTGCTTCTATTCTGCTAAAATGACAAAACAAAGTTTTTGATCATTCCCTGTGTAAACCCTGATTCATTAATACGCACAATTGCTAAGACTGACCATATGAAAAAGACAAGAATACTTTATATTATTCATGGTATCTGCTTTGAGAAGGTGAAGATCAAACTACCAACCTTACAAGGAAAAACTGAATGGTTTTTGACAAATTGGCTAAGACAGCAGTGCTTCATTTTTTTCATACACTCCTTGAGGACATAATTAAGACAGCTGTTGTGGAAGAAATGTGAACTTTCTAAACTATTAGAGGATTTGCAGCTCTTTCACAAATGTATGCCTATAATTTTGTCTCTTGTACATTTGCTGTGTGTCAACCTTTCCTGTCTTTTTTTTTTTATTTAGTACGCACCATTCCTTCTTCTCCATGGAAACGCACTGCAATTCCTTGCTTCAGCTTCTCATTACTTGATTTAGACACAACTTCACAGCTGCTACGAAAAAGGGATTCTGCAAAAACAAGAAGATTGATATTCTCACATCATTGTAAAATACTTCAGACAAGAAAAAATAGCCATCTTTACATTAATGCACTTGTACACTGCTCAGATCTTAAACAGTGGAGCCAATTTATATTTAAGATTTAAAATAAGGTTTAGCAAAGTAAAAAAAAAATCACTACAGTGAGGCACTGTGTTTGTGGAGAACTTCTGCCGTTTTGAAGTCTTCACGTTAAGTGATGCAGGGTACTATCAGGCTACTTAGAAAGCTTCTAATCCAGCATGCAACTCTTGTATATGATCCTTCTTATGATTAATTTTCTTATATTATCTAAATGTACTACATATAAAAGGAGTGATAAAAAAGATTTCAGTATAACCCTGAAAGGTTATTCTATGGTGCCAATTTTGCAATTCACCAAAATGACTCTTGTGTGATTTAACAGCTCCTGGCATTTTTGGTTTCTGTTTCCTGTTTCAGAGCGCTATCAAAATAGATGTCAAAAGTACTGGGCTATCACTGAATTTCTAGAGAACAATAAGCCTCCAGAGATTCATTCTTCCTTAATCAATATATACCAAGATCAGTCCCTTCATGTACCACAGTCAATAGATGGGATGCAGCATTCCATTGGGACAGAATGTCTCTCAGAGATGACCCAAGGTCTGACCAGATTTCAACATTAAGTTCAGATAAAAGTGTTGCTACCATGCCATGACTTACAGTGCCTATAAAAAGTATTTACCCCTTGGAAGTTTTTAGATGTTGTTATACAACATTGAATAACAGTTGAATTAATTATGGATTTAAAAAAACAAAACTCTTTAATGTCAAAGTGAAAACAGATCACTATAAAGTTGTCTAAATGTATTACAAATATAAAACACATAATTGACTGCGTAAGTATTCACCTCCTTCAAGTCAGTATTTAGTAGTTGTATCTTCTGAAGCACTTCCACCCATGAGTCTGTGTAGATAGGTCTCTGTCAGTTTTGTACATTGCTCAGTTTTGGACACAGCAGTTTTTCTCTGTTGTTTGCAAACCTGCTCAAGCTCTCACAGGTTGCATGTGAATCACGAGTTAAGGGCCTTTTCAAGACCAGCTATTGATTCCCAAATGGTTTGAGATCTGAACTCTGAAGGCCATTTCAGGGAGCTCATTTATAAAACTTTGCATTGATCTGAACATAAAAATACACACAGCCCAAAAAACAGGATATTGTATACAGTAAAAAAAAAAAAAGAAAGCTGCCGTACACACATTTCTATGCAATTTACCATTTATAAATCACAATCACCTCCAATGCCCCACTGAAACATCCATACGTGAAGCATGCTAATCAACCTTATATACATATGCAATCACAATGCTCCAGAACTTCATTGGTTGGCACAGCAGCTCCCTCCTGATGCAGCAAGACCCCTCCACTAGCATTCAAGAGTATCTGGCTGTGCCCTGCAACAGCAAGTGCTGTTACAATGAATAGTGCAGGCCATATGAAACACTGAGGGTTCATTTAATTACCTTACCCACATGCCAGCAAAAACATACAGTACCAAAGCTACTTTGTCTCAAAAGAAATGAATCACGGATTAATAAATGTCAAGCCATCTCCAAGCTTAGAACACAGATTCTTCAAAACTTTTAAGGAACATTGAAATATCTTCGTAGTACGTTTAATTATTCCATCCATCTATCCATCCAGGGTTGCGCAGCCCCAGCAAGCATCGAGTGCGAGAAAGGAACAATCCCTGTAAAGGGCACCAGCTTATACCTTCCGCTGTCCACTGTATCCACACGTTTAATTATTAGCAGTATACATTATTTAAATGAAGTTAAAAATGTATATATATATATATATATATATATATATATATATATATATATATATATATATATATATATATAATGTAATATACATACTTTACTGCATTTCATCTTAAAAATGACTATCAGGAGCTCCAAAAAGATAGTGCTTGGAAATCTTAATTGACTTAGAAAACGGTCGTCATCATATGTAAATACGTGCTTTCTTCCATTGAACTGAATTGAATTTCTTTATTGTTATTGTATGGTACAATGAGATTCAATATGCAAATACTCCATAAACTTATCTATACTAATAAAAGGCAAAGCCCTCACTGGCTCACTGACTGACTGACTGACTGACTGACTGACTGACTCACTCATCACTAATTGTCCAACTTCCCGTGTAGGTGGAAGGCTGAAATTTGGCAGGCTCATTCCTTACAGCTTACTTACAAAAGTTAGGCAGGTTTCACTTCGAAATTCTACGCGTAATGGTCATAAATGGAACCTCTTTTTTGTCCATATACTCTAATGGAAGAGGCGGAGTCACGTATCGCGTCATCACGCCTCCTACGTAATCACGTGAACTGAAAACAAGGAAGAGATTTACAGCACGACTCAAACGCGGGAACGAAGGTAAATGATGTTAATTGTTGAGTGTCTTTTAATACTGTGTAAGCATACATATTAACACATGTGCAATTAAACGTGTGCATTTACGGGGTGATTTCTCAGGCTTAAAAGCTCGCCTTTTATTAAAAAGGTAAATGCAAACTGTTTTCATTCTGAAGGGTACAAACCACGTTGGATTTCAGCCGTTAAACGCGCAAAAATGTTGGTACACCAGATAAATAAGAGCAACATATTATCAGTTGTATTGTATGCTTACAACACATATACAAATGTGTTAATCGTTAACTAATAGTATGGGATGGTGTTTTTCGACTCGCGCCTTGACTTAACCGATTCCATGTCTTGGTGGGTTTGCGTAGCTTATTGTCAATATCTTTACACCTGTTTTTAAGACTTATTGACTGAAACGGGCTTTCACGAAAAAACTTAGGGCTTTGCTACAGGATACACCCTCCACAAGTTAAGGAAGTAAAAATAAAGGTATATATTTCTGTTTTATTTAAACCTTTTAAGTTCGTATGCATAGCCCCATTTGGCTGTTTTAGTTTTTTTTTTCTTTCTTCAGTAATATTTAATCTCCTTAAAGAACAACAACATATGCATTTTACTTTTTTTGTATCTCTTTAGTAATATTTTAGTGTAAAAGGATAACCAGTATTTAAACCTTTTATGTTACTTTATAAAGTTATTTTACACAATGTTGAAAAATGAATAAGAAAGCTACATATTTTGGCAGCTGCTGCTTTAATTTTCAATGAAATGAAAAAAGCTCTCCAAGAGAAAACCTCAATGAAGAAGAAACAGTTTGCACTATCTAAAAAGGAGAAACCCTCATTTATAAAGGTTTGCTGCAGATGACTTAACTGAAAATAAATGAATAGTTCCTATGTGTATAATACATATTTATCTATTTGACTTATGCCTTTATTCTAGCAAATTCCAACATCTGATGGTACAATTTGTTACATTACTTTTGTTTTTTGCAGCACAGGCAGGTGAACTGACTTCCTCAGGGTCACACAGTGGTGTCAGTACCAGGATTTGAACTGACAAGCTCCGGGTTTGCTGAAATATTACTGAAGAAAGAAAAAAAATGAAAACGGGCAAATGGGGCTATGCATACAAATGTCCATCCATCCATTATCCAACCCGCTATATCCTAAATACAAGAGCCAATCCCTGCCAACACAGGGCACAAGGCACGAAACAAACCCCGGGCAAGGTGCCAGCCCACCGCAGGGCGCACACACCCACACACACCCACAATTTAGAATCGCCAATGCACCTAACCTGCATGTCTCTGGACTGTGGGAGGAAACCGGAGTACCTGGAGGAAACCCAGACAGACACAGGGAGAACATTCAAACTCCACGCAGGGAAGCGAACCCGGGTCTCCTAACTGGCACCTTTCACTGCGCCACCATACCGCCCGCATACAAACTTAAAAGGTTTAAATAAAACAGAAATATATACCTTTATTTTTACTTCCTTAACTTGTGGAGGGTGTATCCTGTAGTAAAGCCCTAACTTTTTTCATGAAAGCCCCATAAGCCTTAAAAACAGGTGTAAAGCTAAACTTGCAGCACCGCTATTCAATTACACTTGCCTAACGCCTCTCCTAAGGGGAGATACTGTGGGATCTGGGCATCCGTCAAAGCACCAATCACAGGCACGATTAGAAAGCGGGAAGCTGTGATTTGTCGTCTCCCTCCCATGTAACAATCACAGCCCGTGTTACAATGCACTATGTATGTATGTGTATATGTATACATGTGTGTGTATATGTATGTGTATATACGGTATATATATATATATATATATATATATATATATATATATATATCTATACTAATATAATAAAAGGCAAAGCTCTCACTCACTCACTCATCACTAATTCTCCAACTTCCCGTGTAGGTGGAAGGCTGAAATTTGGCAGGCTCATTCCTTACAGCTTACTTACAAAAGTTAGGCAGGTTTCATTTCGAAATTTTACGTGTAATGGTCATAACTGGAACCTCTTTCTTGTCCATATACTGTAATGGAGAAGGCGGAGTCGCGTATCGCGTCATTACGCCTGCTACGTAATCACGTGAACTGAAAACAAGGAAGAGCCCCAAAGAGCGCTGAAGAAAACATTCATTACACAATTGAGAAGGCACAAGACAGCGGCTCACGTGAACTAACTGAATGCAGCACGAGTGATCACTTCGATACAGCGGAAACAAAGCACGGTGTAAAACGTAAGTTTAAATTAAGTTTATAGAAACGCTACCGCTGCCTTTTGCAATACCATATTCGTGAGATACAAGTTTAATGAGAAACGCTCCCGCTGCCGTTTGCAATACCATATTCGCGAGATACAAGTTTAATGAGAAGACACGAGGTATAAACGATACTTTGGATGACTTTGTAACGGATTAAAAATTGCTGTAGCGAGAAACTTTTAAGTGCCGGGTCTTAGCTAACATTAAATAAAGCCGTGGACATCGCAACATCACACAAGACAGCGGCTCACGTGAACTGACTGAACGCAGCACGTCGGAAACAAAGCACCGTGTAAACCTAAAGTTTAAATTAAGTTCATAGACCTACAAAAGGTTGCCATTGATTTGAGGCAAGATTGCTTTTCTCCTGTACACTTATACGTTGCATTCTCAAGAGTGTGCTTGCACGGCTTGGTCATATTACAACTGGAGTGCTGAACTGACAACGTGGTATACAAACAGAACTATAACAATCGTAATAAACGAACAAAAAAAACAGCGAAGAACCCGTGGATTAAATAAAAAGGCTCCTTCCTTGGCGAAGCAAGGAAAAAGGAAGACCTTATATGGCGTCTATGTGTATATATATGTAGATATGTATATATATGTAGATATGTAAATATGTATATGTATATTTTTGTGTCTGTATGTGTGTGTGTATATATATATATATATATATATATATATATATATATATATACTAGCAAAATACCCGCGCTTCGCAGCGGAGAAGTAGTGTGTTAAAGAGGTTATGAAAAAGAAAAGGAAACATTTTAAAAATAACGTAACATGATTGTCAATGTAATAGTGTTGTCATTGTTATGAGTGTTGCTGTCATATATATATATACATACACACATATACACATATATTATATATATATATATATATATATATATATACACACATATATATATATATATATACACACATATCTATAATAATAAAAGGCAAAGCCCTCACTGACTGACTCACTCACTGACTGACTCACTCATCACTAATTCTCCAACTTCCCGTGTAGGTGGAAGGCTGAAATTTGGCAGGCTCATTCCTTACAGCTTACTTACAAAAGTTAGGCAGGTTTCATTTCGAAATTCAAAGCGTAATGGTCATAACTGGAACATATTTTTTGTCCATACACTGTAATGGAGGAGGCGGAGTCACGTATCGCGTCATCACGCCTCCTACGTAATCACGTGAACTAAAAACAAGGAAGAGATTTACAGCACGAGTCACACGCGGGAACGAAGGTAAATGACGTTAATTTTTGACTGTCTTTAAATACTGTGTAAGCATACATATTAACACATGTGCAATTAAACGTGTGCATTTACGGGGTGATTTCTCAGGCTTAAAAGCTCGCCTTTTACTAAAAAGGTAAATGCAAAACTATTTTCAATCAGTTTATTGAAACGCTCCCGTTAAGGATTGCAATAACATATTCGCGAGATAAAAGAACGAAGTAGGGGGAAATGGAGGAACAGCCGCAAACAGCGAAGAGCAAAAAATTAATTAAACAATTGAGAACGGAGCGAGTTAAGCATACAAGCATGTTCATAAGGGAAACAAAGCACGGTGTAAAACGTAAGTTTTAATTAAGTTTATAGAAACGCTCCCGCTGCGGATTGCAATAACATATTCGCGAGATAAAAGTTTAATGAGAAGACACGAGGTATAAACGAACCACACGCCGTGGCGCAACGTTAGGGGCAACAGTTTCAACCATTCTATGATCTGCTTCTCGCAACTGAAAGACGGCACATGGCGGATGTTAGCTGACTTGCTGACCGCAACGTTAGGGGCTTCAACTATGGCGCTGACGCCATATCTCAGTGCCAACACTTTGCAGACTGTACTTAAAAGACACGCCCTCCTCACTGGACAGTTAAAAACACCAATCAAACTAACGATGACATCAAGTATTACCCAATCAAAAGTAGGAAAGGAGGCATCTTCATAAAATGCGTGTGGGATGATTTGCATGAGACGCTGCTTTAAAAAAAAAATAATAAAAAAAATACGGGATAAATCCCGTCCAGTATTGATTCAAAACGGGACGCGCAATTTCATTCTCAAACGCGGCACGATTCAGTATTTTAAAGGACGGGTGGCAACCCTACAGTGCCAGGTAACCACCCATACAATCAGATTGTGATTCAGACTAGGAATGCAATGAATGTAATTACCCCGATCTACATACAAGGCGAAAGTCTTGCAACATTCAAAGATGATGGTTTGGGATAATTAGTACTTATTAAGTACAACATTGAACATAAAAGAGCTTATGAAGCCTTGAACCGAAAAAAGCAAGATCTCACAGATCGTAAAAAAAAAAGAAGGAGGTAATGTCGTTTTACTCGCTGTAGATTTTACTCAAACATTACCAGTTATTCCACGAGGGAGACCAGCAGATGAACTCAACGCGTGTTTAAAATCCATGCTTCTCCCACGGTCGGTGATATGTCGCGTGTTCTCGGGTAGGTACACCAAAAAATGTATACATTTAAGCATGTAATGGGCAAAGAAAAAATGAGGTATACCCGAAGGCACTACAGTAGTACTCAATGTAACTTTACTTCTTAAATGTTAATGTTTTACTGTTTAATAATTTATATGCTTCTTATATATTGTTCAAATTCTTTTATGAAAATACCAGTGACAGCGCAATGCACGATAACATGGAGTGAATACACCATACGCATCTGCCCACGGCCGCCCTGGTGTGCGCAGATAGGAGTTGATTCTAAAATAAAATAAACATAAAAACAGTAATACATTCATCACCCATAAAGCGGATAGCAGACGTCACGTATTATATGTGTACCACATTTCAAGTCAATACGTGAAACGGTTTGCAAGCTACATGTGATTTAAAATCCTGGACAGACCAACGAAAAGCCACGGTAGCAAATTATTGAAGAAGATTTTACTGTTTAATAATTTATATTTATATGAAATGTGCTTCTTATATATTACTTCATATTCTCATATGATAATGATGTTAATGTTGTTTATATTGATTTCTATGTTATTGTAAGTGCATCTATGTGTGTATATGTATGTATGTATGTGTATATATATATATAAAAAATATATATATTAAAAATATATGTGTATATGTATATATAATATATCTGTATATGTGTGTGTATATGTGTATATGTATATATATATGACAGCAACACTCATAACAATGACAACACAATTACATTGACAATCATGTTACGTTATTTTTAAAATGTTTCCTTTACTTTTTCATAACCTCTTTAGATAGATAGATAGATAGATAGATAGATACTTTATTAATCCCAATGGGAAATTCACAAAACACACTACTTCTCCGCTGTGAAGCGCGGGTATTTTGCTAGTATTATATATATACATATATATATATATATATATATATATATATATATATACATACACACATGTGTATATACACACACATATTATATATATATATATATATATATATATATATATATATATATATATATATATATATATATATATACATACACACATATACAGATATATATATATATACATATATTATATATACATATACACACATACATGCACTTACAATAACATAGAAATCAATATAAACAACATTAACATCATTATCATATGAGAATATGAAGTAATATATAAGAAGCACATTTCATAGAAATATAAATTATTAAACAGTAAAATCTTCTTCTATAATTTGCTACCATGGCTATTCGTTTGTCTGTCCAGGATTTTAAATCACCTGTAGCTCGCAAACCGTTTCACCTATTGACTTGAAATCTGGTACACATATAGTACGTCACGTCTGCTATCCGCTTTATGGGTGATGATTGTATTACTCTTTTTATCTTTATTTTATTTTATTGTAGAATCAACTCCTATCTGCGCACACCAGGGCGGCCGTGGGCAGATGCGTATGGTGTATTCACTCCATGTTATCGTGCATTGCGCTGTCACTGGTATTTTGATAAAAGAATTTGAACAACATATAAGAAGCGAATAAATTATTAAACAGTAAAACATTAACATTTAAGGAGTAAAGTTACATTGAGTACTACTGCAGTGCCTTCGGGTATACCTCATTTTTTCTTTGCCCATTACATGCTTAAATGTATACATTTTTTGGTGTACCTACCCAAGAACACGCAACATATAACCGACCGTGGGAGAAGCATGGATTTTAAACACGCGTTGAGTTCATCTGCTGGTCTCCCTCGTGGAATAACTGGTAATGTTTGACTAAAATCTACAGCGAGTAAAAAGACATTACCTCCTGAGATCTTGCTTTTTTCGGTTCAAGGCTTCATAAGCTCTTTTATGTTCCATGGTGTACTTATCCCAAACCATCATCTTTGAATGTTGCAAGACTTTCGCCTTGTATGTAGATCGGGGTAATTACATTCATTGCATTCCTAGTCTGAATCACAATCTGATTGTATGGGTGGTTACCTGGCAGGTAACGCTTATGCTTGGTCATCAAATCGTCTAACATCCGCTACGTGCCCTCTTTTAATTGCGAGAAGCAGATATATATAGCCAAATTGTCGCGCTTCGTTGCGGTGAAGTACTGCTTTTAATTTTTTATTAAGAAGAAAAGAAAACCTTTTTAAACGGATCGAAAATAATACCAATAACAATTTGTTAAGGATCTGTTTTTTTGTGAAGCTCCCTTTTCACAGCTGTCGCGCTACGGCGTGTGTTTCGTTTATTTGACAGTATGTAGATCGTGGTAATTACATTCATGGCATTCGTTTTCTGAATCACAATCTGATTGTATGGGTGGTTACCTGCCAGGTCACGCTTGTGGTTTGTCAGCAAGTCGCCTTACGTCCGCCACGTGCCCTCTTTCTGTTCCCAGAAGCAGATCATAGAATGGTTTTAATAGTCTACTTTCAAATAATGCAGAGTATGTGACATGTTTCTCCCTAATTCTGGGCTCATCAGGCGTACACACTCACTGCATCCCCTCTCGGGAATCGAATCTCTATCGTCAGCGCCAGAGGTGAAGCCCCTAACGTTGCGCTATGGCGTGTGATTCGTTTATACCTCGTGTCTTCTCATTAAACTTTTATCTCGCGAATATGTTATTGCAATCCGCAGCGGGAGTGTTTCTATAAACTTAATTTAAACTTACGTTTTACACCGTGCTTTTTTCCCTTATGAAGATGCTTGTATGCTTCACTCGCTCGCTTCTTAATGTTTCGCTCCCTTCTCAGTTGTTTAATGAATTTTTTGTTCTTCGCGGTTTGCGGCTCTTCCTTCATTTCTCCCTACTGCGTTCTTTTATCTCGCGAATATGTTATTGCAATCCGCAGCGGGAGCGTTTCTATAAACTTAATTTAAACTTACGTTTTACACCGTGCTTTGTTTCCCTTATGAAGATGCTTGTATGGTTCACTCGCTCGCTTCTTATTGTTTCACTCCCTTCTCAATTGTTTAATGAATTTTTTGTTCTTTGCTGTTTGCGGCGCCAGAGTTGAAGCCCCTAACGTTGCGGTCAGCAAGTTGGCTAACATCCGCCATGTGCCGTCTTTCAGTTGCGAGAAGCAGATCATAGAATGGTTTTAATAGTTCACTTTCAAATAATGCAAAGAGTATGCGACACGTGTTTCTCCCTAATTCTGGACTCATCAGGCGTACACACTCACTGCATCCGCTCTCGGGAATCGAATCTCGAACATCAGCGCCAGAGGTGAAGCCCCTAACGTTGCACTACGGCGTGTGGTTCGTTTATACCTCGTGTCTTCTCATTAAACTTTTATCTCGCGAATATGTTATTGCAATCCACAGCGGGAGCGTTTCTATCAACTTAATTTAAACTTACGTTTTACACCGTGCTTTTTTCCCTTATGAACGATGCTTGTATGCTTCACTCGCTCGCTTCTTATTGTTTCGCTCCCTTCTCAGTTGTTTAATGAATTTTTTGTTCTTCGCTGTTTGCGGCTCATCCTTCATTTCTCCCTACTGCGTTCTTTTATCTCGCGAATATGTTATTGCAATCCGCAGCGGGAGCGTTTCTATAAACTTAATTTAAACTTACGTTTTACACCGTGCTTTGTTTCCCTTATGAAGATGCTTGTATGCTTTACTCGCTCGCTTCTTATTGTTTCGCTCCCTTCTCAATTGTTTAATGAATTTTTTGTTCTTCGCTGTTTGCGGCTCATCCTTCATTTCTCCCTACTGCGTTCTTTTATCTCGCGAATATGTTATTGCAATCCGCAGCGGGAGCGTTTCTATAAACTTAATTTAAACTTACGTTTTACACCGTGCTTTGTTTCCCTTATGAAGATGCTTGTATGCTTTACTCGCTCGCTTCTTATTGTTTCGCTCCCTTCTCAACTGTTTAATGAATTTTTTGTTCTTCGCTGTTTGCGGCTCCTCCTTCATTTCTCCCTACTGCATTCACAGTCTTTTCACGTGATTACGTGGGAGGCGTGATGACGTGACACTCAACTCCTCCTCCCACGGCCATCGAGCTGCCGTCCATTACAGTATATTGTGAAAAAAGAGGTTCCAGTTATGACCATTACGCGTTGAATTTCGAAATGAAACCTGCCTAACTTTTGTAAGTAAGCTGTAAGGAATCAGCCTGCCAAATTTCAGCCTTCCACCTACACGGGAAGTTGCAGAATTAGTGATGAGTCAGTCAGTCAGTCAGTCAGTCAGTCAGTGAGGGCTTTGCCTTTTATTAATTAGTATAGATATATATATATATATATATATATATGTGGATGTGTATATGTATATATATATATATATATATATGTATATGTAGATATGTGTATATGTAGATATGTGTATATATGTATATATGTTTATGTATATATATGTTTACATAACCTCTTTAACACACTACTTCTCCGCTGCGAAGCGCGGGTATTTTGCTAGTATATGTATACAATAATCCCTCGCTATATCGCACTTCGCCTTTCGCGGCTTCACTCCATCGCGGATTTTATATGTAAGCATATTTAAATATATATCGCGGATTTTTTGCTGGTTCGCAGATTTCTGCGGACAATGGGTCTTTTAATTTCTGGTACATGCTTTCTCAGTTGGTTTGCCCAGTTGATTTCATACAAGGGACGCTATTGGCAGATGGCTGAGAAGCTACCCAACTTACTTTTCTCTCTCTCTTGCGCTGACTTTCTCTGATCCTGACGTAGGGGGATTGAGCAGGGGGGCTGTTTGCACACCTAGACGATACGGACGCTCGTCTAAAAATGCTGAAAGATTATCTTCACGTTGCTACCTTCTGTGCAGCTGCTTCCTGAAGCGACATGCTGCATGGTGCTTCGCATACTTAAAAGCTCGAAGGGCACGTATTGATTTTTGATTGAAAAACAAACTCTGTCTCTCTTTCTCTCTCTATCTCTCTCTCTGCTCCTGAAGGAGGGGGTGTGAGCTGCCGCCTTCAACAGCTTTGTGCCGCGGAGCTTCGCATACTTAAAAGCCAAACAGCCCTATTGATTTGTTTGCTTTTCTCTATCTCTCTGACATGCTCTGCTCCTGACGCGCATTCCTTTGAAGAGGAAGATATGTTTGCATTCTTTTAATTGTGAGACGGAACTGTCATCTCTGTCTTGTCATGGAGCACAGTTTAAACTTTTGAAAAAGAGACAAATGTTTGTTTGCAGTGTTTGAATAACGTTCCTGTCTCTCTACAACCTCCTGTGTTTCTGCGCAAATCTGTGACCCAAGCATGACAATATAAAAATAACCATATAAACATATGGTTTCTACTTCGCGAATTTTCTTATTTCGCGGGTGGCTCTGGAACGCAACCCCCGCGATGGAGGAGGGATTACTGTATATGTATATGTATATATATGTTTACATAACCTCTTTAACACACTACTTCTCCGCTGCGAAGCGCGGGTATTTTGCTAGTTTTCCTATAAAATGATAAAATAATAATATAATAAAAAATATACAATATGAAAGTAGAAGTGGCACAGGTTGTGAGGTTGTGCAATGTTACAACTGCAGTGCAAGTTTACAGTGAGGTACTTATTACCTTACTTATAAGTTCAAACAGTTCTACCAGGAGCACTTGATGAATTGATTGAGTGTGTTTACAGCTTTTGGGATTAAACTGTTTCTGAACCGCGAGGTCCCTACAGGAAAGGCTCTGAAGCGTTTGCCATATGGGAGATGTTCAAATAGACTGTGCGCATGGCTGAAGGTGCACTGAGATTAACAACGCTAAAGCAGCTATGGAATTCAGAATAGTTTGGCCATTCTGTGCATCATTGTATTGTTACAAGTTGATTTCAATCAGATGCCTTAAACTAAAAAACAATATGCAGTTAATTTCAGTGTATTTGAAAAGGCTGTGTCAGGAATGTGAATCTAAAAAATAAAGGGAAACCACACAACAAGAACAATAACTCTGCTTTGATGAAGGGTGCCGCCAGTTTGCAAAACTCAGTTGAAAATGTGCGTACGCAATGGTTTGACCTGCCGTGAGAATGTGTGTGGCTTTACACCAAGTTTAGTTTTCATACATCGCGATGTGACCGTGGAAATGGGCGTATGCAACATTTTTATGCGTATGCACTGTTTACACATGAGGCCCCTGGTCTTTACCGAGGTGTTCATTGGAAAACTTTAGTCTTGCCTTGATGTTCTTTTTACGCAGAGATCTAGTTGTAGATCTCTGTAATCTAATTTGCACAGTCTCTTTCTAATTGTAGACTCATGCACTTTGACATCAACAATGGCAAGACCTACCTGTAGGTCCTGTGATGAAATTGTGGGATTCTTAGAGACTTCTTTCAGAATCAGGTATTCTGCTCTCCATAATCCTTAGGGTAAGATACACGTCCACCTATAACTGTAATTTATTGCAAACGATATCAGGTTTCATGCAGTTAAAGGCTGATAGAAAGTCAATAAACACAATTCTCACCTATGAGTGTGGTTTCTCCAAATGTGTATAACTAGTATGAAATTATGACCAAATCCTCCATTGCACATTTCTGTATGTATGCAGACTACAATGGATCCAAAGAGGAGCCATCCTTTAAAATAAGGCACGCAAGAACATGTTGCTCCAGACATTTTACTATGAGTGACGTAAGGGCCACTGGATGATAATCATTTAATTCAATTTGGTAGTTATTTTTTGGATTTGGGCAGAATTCACAGCTCTTCCAAGGCTTTGGCACTCTGTACTCTTTAAGAGAGCAATTGAAAAGCTGACAAAACATTCTTAAGAGCGCTCCACATTATTCTTTAAGGATCCTTCCCTTAATTAGATCACTTCCTGGATGTTCTAATCATTTGAACCTGATGTGATGCACCTGACACTAATTTTAGGCATTTAAGGTAGAGATAAATGTAGGGGTCTACTTACTTTTTCCACATGTAAAATTTGCATTTACGTTTACTTCAAATTATATAAATAACTAAAAAATATAAATGTAGCATGATGTTTGCTCTAATTTACCATCTTTACCTACTGACACTGTTTAAATGAAGATGAAATCTTAATATGTCCACATATGCTAAAAAAAATAAAAACATTTCATAGGGTGTGCTTACTTTATAACATTACTTCATACAGTACATATACTGTATATACTCCCCATTTGTTACGTTACACTATTTGTTCTTATAATTGACTGTTTAGCAATCTAACAACCTGTAAGGTCATACCATTGAAGGCTGGTGTTTATCAACATTAAAAAAAGAAAATCATCATTTAAATACTGCATGTTTTCTATCTTAAAGATGTCATATTTTTTAAATCAATTTCTTTTTGGATAGCTGCAACTTTCCAAATTGTTCTTTTTAGGTGAAGTTTTAGTCTTTTTTTAACTCTATAAACCAAAAAATTGCAAAATTAAACTAAAAAATAATGGTTTAATCCTAAAATGAAAATTGACATTTCTCACTTCTAAATATTTTCATGCAGACACTTTTTCCCTTAATTGCTTCAACTGTTGCCCTTTGACAGTTCTGTCAGATTAAACAACACATTCACCTGTCTTCTTACACCATACCCCTCTTCATTACACAATTGCATGTGGGTTTATTGAAAAATAAGCCAAAAGAACATGAAGAGGCTTTCTCAAGGAGATAATTGATAAAAAAAAAATGAGAAGCAGAACACCGGTTATATTATCTAAAATGTGTGTCCTTTATGCTTCTAAACAATTTCTTCTAGACTGATTAATTCGGAGTGTTTTGAAGTCAACAATATGTTACTCGTTTGTTTATGTACTGTTGTGAACTTTTAAAAATCGCAACATATAAACAAACTGACACCCAACACCAGGATGTTCATAGAAAAAGCTAACGTTTTCTAAAATAAAAGGGGGGAAAATGCATACTTTATTTGATATGTTTGGTGATTGTGGTGAAACTGCATATCACATTAAATAATTATCTGTCACTTCTAAAATGTCTTAAATTTCTAAACGGTTTAGCTATTTTCCATTTTTTTCTTGAAACTATTAATCATGGACAGTTTTGGTTTAATATCTTCAACTATTTTTTATCCTTAGCAAGTATAAAAATGTAACAGTTATAAACCAAATTTCAAGGAATAAATAAGAAAGTTCTAATGTCAGTATTATTCCTCTTTCCACCTATAATATTACAGCATATTACATTGCACACACATAGATCTAAGCATGATTATGCTGGGTGAACTATGATCATAATGATTATGGCAATGGGATTGTGCAGAACCTAACACCAGTGTGAAAAAAAATGCTTGACCATTCCACGGTAATAAGCTTTAGAAGTAAAATCCAGATGATGGATCGGAGTTTATTTAATGTACGTATAAAAGCCATGCCGCACCAAGAAACCATATTTCATTTACACTCCCTTAAGAATATACTTATTGATAACTATATTTCCTAGATCTATCAGTTTTAAAACAGTGTGATAGCTGGTTATTTAAAAATAACTATTAATTTATAATAATATATATATATATATATATATATATATATATATATATATATATATAAAATTTCTATTACATGAAATCTCATGTGTCAAAAGATCAGCCCTAGGCACAACACAGCATGTAACTATGACATCTAGTATTAAAAAAAAAAATCTTTTTCAAGGCATGTGGGTTAAATACCTATTTCATTCACACAATACTGGTTCTCATAGAAGTGTAAGATGGGAAATTATTTTATTTGAGCAAAAGTGATTAACTTTCATTGTGCAGAATGGCTAATACAGAAACATGTGCTGACTACCCAAAACAATTTATTCCTTAGCATCATTTGCAAAGAAAATATAAAAAAATAGACAAAATAAAATTTTGCAGGCAAGACTGAGAGGGGCACTGATCTTGAGAAAGACTTTAAATGATGTAATATTTAATTCCAAGAATCAGTACCTTGTGAAAAGGTATGATCATTTGTTTGTACCATAATCATACAATAACAAATATACATCTGCATTTACACACACACTGTCAGTAAGATAAATAAGTCACGGGCTGACAAAGGAGACAGTAATATTGTTATTTATTATTATCACTTGCCTGACGCTATTATCCATGGCAATTTACAACTTTTGGGATACAATTGGTTTGACTTGCTCATGGTCACACAATTGCAGTAGTGGAATTTGAACCCTCAACCTCAGGGTTTGAAGTCCAAAGTCTATGCAACACTGCTTCCCTTTGGCATACTCACATAAACAAATATCTTACATATATGCAGATATTAAGAACTAAGTAGATAATGGTAACACAAATCAATCAGAACACAAAAATCTGTTACCTCTATCAAAAATAAATTAAGAAAAATACTTTATGCATTGCAACAGTCCTATACTAAATTAAGCTGGATAAGACAGTGAATGGATGGATAGATGTTATGCAGGAAAATTACTTCAGTCTTCAAGATTATGCAGGTACCATAACATAGGAGCAACAAGCTTAGTCATCTTTTGCAATCTTTTTTGAATAACAATACTGGATCTATATCTAAGGTTTTACATAACAAACACCTACTTTCACAAGTGTAAATATTAGGCCTGGAAAAGTTAAAATGTTACAATTTTTGTGATCAATGTGGCCTGTTTAATGCATTAAAAAACACTGTCGCATCCAGGGCCAGCTACAGAGATCTTTTTTAGCGTGCCAGCAGCAAAGGCGTAGGTAGAACAGTGTTTTACAATTGTTTTTCTGTGGTGGCACACCTTTTGTAACCCAACAAATCTCAAGGCACACCACAGTTTTATGAATCAAAAAAGTATTAAATCTCTTAGATGTGTTAAACTATCCGAAGGAGTAGAACATTGGGTGGCAAAAAGTGCAGCTTGGAGATTGACGCTCTCAAAGACAGCTCTTGTATAGAATATAATTTTCAATCGTTGAAAGTGATGAACAATTGAAGATTGTATTTGCAGAGTTTTAACACAAGTTTTAATGTATGTCCAATTAAGAGAAACATATTCTTTCAGTTAAATCAGTCTTTAGCAGTGCATTCAAAGTTAAAAGTCGTTTTGATCATTTCTTTCTTTGACAGGTCTATGTTTCATATGCTATGCCAATTTGACAATTAATACACACCTTGTTTTCTTATTGCGTTCTTTTCAACTTACCTTTTAGGAATGCATTCAAATTCAAGTTGTACTTGCTCAAGTAGCACTTTGTTAAAGTTCAGGTTTAAGAACATTGATTATGTTTTAACTATGCCATTCATTTTTTTTTAAATTCCTTTGCATTGATTCTACCTTAAATTTGTGATTCAGTGTGTATTTACTTCATGATTTATGTATTCATTTTATAATTACATCTTTTAATGTTAGATGCGATTAATTACATACACTTATGCAATTAATTAATTTTTTTAATCAATTCTCAGCCCCTAGTAAACATAAATATTCTTTAGTTTTAGCATTCATACTCCTTAGACATTTTTATTTATACTTCTTTCTCATAAATTTGATATTGGTCTAAATTCAAGGAACAAGAAGCAGATTAGTACAGTATGCTCCAACAGAGTCTCCTCCGAACAATACACCCACGTTGGAAGTTATACACTATTATATAGCATTACTTTGTACATTTTAATAGTAATTAAGAGAAATTGTGATATATGTTACAAGGGGCGGCACGGTGGCACAGTGGTAGTGCTGCTGTCTCGCAGTTAGGAGACCCAGGTTCGCTTCCCGGGTTCTCCCTGTGTGGAGTTTGTATGTTCTCCCCGTGTCTGCGTGGGTTTCCTCCGGGCGCTCTGGTTTCCTCCCACAGTCCAAAGACATGCAGGTTAGGTGGACTGGTGATTCTAAATTGGCCCTAGTGTGTGGATGTGTTTGTGTGTGTCCTGCGGTGGGTTGGCACCCTGCCTGGGATTGGTTCCTGCCTTGTGCCCTGTGTTGGCTGGGATTGGCTCTAGCAGACCCCCATGACCCTGTGTTTGGATTCAGCGGGTTGGAAAATGGATGGATGGATAGTTATTATAGGGGCGGAATGATGGGTCTGAGGTTAGGAATCTGAGCCAGCAATCAAAAGGATACCAGTTTGAACCCCGTAAATGCCAGAAGTGACTCCATTCCGTTGGGCCCTTGAGCAAGGCCCTTAACCTGCAATTGCTTTGTCCTGGGTATGACATTAAGCAGGTCCTCCAAATTAGAGGGAAAACTTGGGGGTTGGAATGCAGGATTGGCACTCCAGCCATCATAAAAAACCTCACACTGTTCCAGTGTGGTGCTTAGGTTTCACCCGTTGTACGGCTGCACTTGGGTCCCAATCTGGGTTTTTCATCATGTGATGGGTGCAGCATACTCCCAACCTCCCCCCACCTCTCTCTCTTATTAAAAATACAATGCCAACAATATATTTCCAATAACTATTACAGCCAATGGAAGCAATGGGAGGTGTTAATAGGTATTGTATGAAAAAGGCTATTTAACCAAAATTAAAACTTGTCTATATCTGTTCATTTAATTCTTTAAAAAAATTATCAATTCAGGATTTTAAGACCTGCAAAAATTACTTTGTTATACTGCTTTAAAATTTCTTCCATCTGTTAATTATTCTCTATGTGAAGAAATACTTTGTAATATTTGATTGAAATTTATACCCAGCCATCCTCCATCTGTGCCTTCGTGGTCTTGCTGAAAAATTCATATTAACGAAATAGCAGACACTGACCATACTAGTTTACTTCATAATTTTAAATACTTTTTATCATGTCATCTATCAATTGTTAAACTATATCTTTTGTAAAAATCACAAAGGATGAACCTTCTACTTAATAATGCCAGCTTTGACATATTGCATTAATAAAATTGAATGTTGTTGCATGTCAGGTTTTCTCATTATAATCATTTCTATCCATATAACCTCAGGCTCATCCAATATAAAAATTCACTTTTATATGTTCCCGAAAGAGTAGTGTACACACAGGTCTTTTTACCTAATTACAGAGAGATATCAGAAATGTTCAATGAAGAAAAATGAAAAATCAAGGTGGCTAGCACATTTTAGCAAAACTGAACTTGCAGTCCTATAATTTTTAAAGGTTATGTATGAGGAAGTCGGGAGTGGCAGAGAAGTACGTAAGAGTTGTACATGATATGTACGAGGGAAGTGTGACAGTGTTGAGGTCTGCGGTAGCAGTGACTGATGCATTCAAGTTGGAGGTGGGATTACATCAGGGATCGGCTCTGAGCCCATTCTTATTTGCAATGGTGATGGACGGGTTGACAGACGAGATTAGACAGGAGTCCCCATGGACTATGATGTTTGCTGATGACATTGTGATCTGTAGCGATAGTAGGGAGCAGGTTGAGGAGACCCTGGAGAGGTGAGATATGCTCTAGAGAGGAGAGGAATGAAGGTCAGTTGGAACAAGACAGAATACATGTATGTAAATGAGAGGGAGATCAGTGGAATGGTGGGAGTAGAGTTTGTGAAGGTGGATGAGTTTAAATACTTGGGATCAACATTACAGAGTAATGGGGATTGTAGAAGAGAGGTGAAAAAGAGAGTGCAAGCAGGGTGGAATGGGTGGGGAAGAGTGTTAGGAGTAATTTGTGACAGACGGATATCAGCAAGAGTGAAAGGGAAGGTCTACAGTACAGTAGTGAGACCAGCTATGTTATATGGGTTGGAGACGGTGGCACTGACCAGAAAGTAGGAGACAGAGCTGGAGGTAGCAGAGTTAAAGATACTAAGATTTGCACTGGGTGTGACGAGGATGAATAGGATTAGAAATGAGTACATTAGAGGGTCAGCTCAAGTTGGACGGTTGGGAGACAAAGTCAGAGAGGCGAGATTGTGTTGGTTTGGACATGTGCAGAGGAGAGATGCTGGGTATATTGGGAGAAGGATGCTAAGAAGGATGCTAAGAATAGAGCTGCCAGAGAAGAGAAAAAGGCCTAAGCGAAGGTTTATGGATGTGGTGAGAGAGGACGTGCAGGTGATAGGTGTAACAGAGCAAGATGCAGAGGACAGAAAGATATGGAAGAAGATGATCCGCTGTGGCAACCCCTAATGGGAGCAGCCGAAAGAAGAAGAAGATTGAGTAAGCCAATAAAACTGACCAGAGGATCCCAGTGGAAGGAGTCTGCAAACAAGGGTCAAAGACTTGTTATAATGTGTAATCAGAATATAAGTTTAATGTCACTGTGCTCTGTACAAAAATCCACTCACATGTACAGGCCAGGCAAAAGTTAGCACATAGGGGCTCTCAGCATTTACAACTGCTAGGCAAGCATTTGAAGAGAGAAAGGTACAACTATGAAAATGGGCATTGTACTATTTCTGTATGTTAGAGAGGAAATGGAATCCTCTCCTGCCCTTGTTTGGAACCTAAGTAAGGGCCTGCATGTGGAGAAGACAGTATAAAACACTTGGACAGCAGCCAAATACTTTAAAGCTGATGGACGGATGGGTGATATCGTCATCTGTCCTGAAAAGCCTTCCAGTGCAGCGACGAAAAATGGCAGACTGTATAGATCAAGATCCCACCTTGGTATTTGTCTTGCTATGGCTTCCCGTCTGTAATGCCGTGTAAATCGTCAGTAAAGAAAGCTAAGTTATTTTCTCTTATATGATTTTTACCGCTGTATCAATATGGAAGAGGTATCGCCTTTTAATATCATATCTATATAGTTTTCGGTTACTTAAAACACTGCAATTACAAAAGAACTTATTCCAACTAGGGAGCTATCGCCCCCTACAGGAACAAAATGGCACTGTGAGCAGGGTTGTGGCTAAATTAATAACTGTATGGTATTTATAATGTATCATATACGCTTCAGATAATGATGGCATGGAAGGTCTCGGTCAGATATTGAGTATATCGGGATGGTCGCACGCACTGTCATGGACTCCCGTGACCGAGTTATACTGCCTGAAATGCCTGGCCCTAACTGGAATAGGGATACTAATTAATCCTGAAACAGTACAGGAGGCGGTCTTGAAAATATGGGATACAGTGCATAGGCAAAAACAAATAAAAACAGATAGCTGTTGGTAAATGCAGTTTCTGCTAATTACATTATGCGGGTTGGACTTTAAAGTCCAAAGCATGATAACAAAATGTGGGAATAAAAGACAAAACTAAACCGGACAAAATAAATTGTCCACAACAGTTTTAAACTTATAGACTCAAGACTGGTTGTCCAGAATAAAGTGAAACGGCACCTGAGTGGACAACACAGATTAATCAGCTGCCGTACGAAGTCCAAAACCTGCCAGAGAAGTAATGCCGTGTTGTGGAACACTGTTATTACAATTAATTACATCTTTAGCCATTAGGAACAGTATTTTGTAAAGCTATGAAGAGCTGCGCATTATTAAGAGTTGATGCATGCAGGCATGCATTTACCTTATCATCTGACGATTCATGCATCCAGTGGGTCTGGCAGTCAGTTACTTAAAGATGAACCGTGTCAATGTCGATAAAATCCATAAAGGCTTGATCGCGCTCTCTAAAATAATTGTAGAAATCTGTAATGGCATAATACTGTAGCAGCCCGATATAATCCAAAATACACGATTCGTCCGCCTGTTAAAAAAAGAAGTTTATGAGCCATGCAGCTGTTCCTATCACTTTGCCTAAAAGGTTAGAAGTTAAAGGTTTTGGGAACCCCCATACCCATCCATCCATCCATTTTCTAACCCGCTGAATCTGAACACAGGGTCACGGGGGTCTGCTGGAGCCAATCCCAGCCAACACAGGGCACAAGACAGGAAACAATCCCGGGCAGGGTGCCAACCCACTGCAGGACACACACAAACACACCCACACACCAAGCACACACTAGGGCCAATTTAGAATTGCCAATCCACCTAACCTGCATGTCTTTGGACTGTGGGAGGAAACCGGAGCGCCCGGAGGAAACCCACGCAGACACGGGGAGAACATGCAAATTCCACGCAGGGTGGACCCGGGAAGCGAACCCGGGTCTCCTAACTGCGAGGCAGCAATGCTACCACTGCGCCACCGTGCTGCCCACCCCCATACCTATACTGCTAAATTATCATGCCGTGTGTTAAAACACACAGCAACTAATTAAATTAGTCATCTTATAAGTATTGCTTATACAAACCTACATTATAAGCTAGTGTTTAAAAAGAAACTGTAAACGGTGTACACAAATAACACCAAAATGTAAAAGAGCTCTAAATTAAATTGGAAAACGAATAAATACATTTGGTTTTAACTTTGCAATGAGAAGCATGCCTCTGTTACCTTCCTGTAAGTACTGGCCATACTTTTAAGAAGGTATTAATTGGATAAGTGTGGATTTAAAAAATGAGACAGTTTCTCACATGACAAAGAAAGATAATTATCAATATGTATAATTGGGTTAAAGTAAATAAAATGTCTCCACTTTTGTTTAAAGCTTATCATAAATGTGCAAAACATTTTGCCTTTCAAACCCTGATCAATTTTAAAGGAAAATGCTCTTTTCATAATAATAAATGAGAAGGGAGACAAGTTCTTGCGAAAAGCAGAATGTGCCTGATTTGCGTGAATGAAGGTTGTGTATTTTAGGAACTATAAAGGTAAAGAGTATGGTGGCGCAATGGTTAGCACACTTGCCTGGTGATAGGAAATAAAGGTTCAAGCATGTATGTTTTCCTTGTTGAGTCAGGATATTCTTTGTGACTGCGTAACTTTTTCTGTGAATGCTTTCTTGTTGTGGAATTGTGATGCATGATTTCCCGATGGGTGGATTCACCTTGTTGTCGCTGAATCAGATCGCCGCTGAAATAATTTTCCTTGATTGTCGCGGAATTGGTTCACCACGGAGTTTTCATGATCTGGAGACTAGCGCCGTATGAAACTGAGGTAAGATGTACTCCTAATTTAATGAAAGTAATACCAACTTGCGTCCTGAGAAGTTGCTTGATTGTAATGATAAGCATGAAGGTAAAGAAGTAAGTTGTTTGATGGTCGTGATAAGTAAATAAGCATGAAGGGAAAGACGCGTTAAAGTGCATTGAACGGTGAAACCTTATAAATAAAATAAAAAGCACAACCTCGAGTGAATTTATAGCACATGTGATAGAGATCTCTGTGAATGAAATACAATTGTAAAAGAACTTTATTCTGTGAATGAAGTGCAATTGTAAAAGAGAACGGGAGTATCAGAATATGTGAATATATTTGAAAGAATGAAGCAATTGCTAAGTGTGTTGAAATGACTGCAAAGAGTGAAAGCTGTTGGTTTGTGAACAGCTGTTTTCTCCAGTGTGCTGAATGTTGTTTAAAGAACTTCTGCATTAGCCAAGTAATCTACTTGGGCATGGAGTGGGATAAAATCTAGCAAAGAAAAATAAAAGATGAATTACTCTTATTCAGAGTCTGGGGTGGCAGATGCTCTTACATGTCATTTGTAAGTCTGTAACAGTCTGTGCTTCTGTGTTTGTCAGCTGACTAATTAATAATGTGAAGGAAATCATAAATGAAATGGGGGACACCTCATATAATAACCTAATAACATAATAGTAGGGGATCATATCCAAGTTTAATTGTATTAGTAATACATGTGAATACCTAAAAATTCTATAGCAAGTAAAATCAAAAGTGATCATAAGAATAAAAGAATTGGTATTGGTAATGCATCCTGTACCTAGTCAGTGAGCCTGGAATGTCTTTGAAGTCTACAAACAGATGCAGTGTTAAATAAAGCCATGACTTATTGACCTAGACGAATCTTAGAAAATTTTAACTGATGGCAGAAGGACAGCCTGTAGCGTGGTCAGTTAAAGAGTTAAGAATTTAATCTGAATTTCAATAAAAGTATTATAAGTATAAAAAATTATATAACTTCAAAACTATAGATGTTCTTTTTCTCCAGATTCAGCAAACCCTGTGACCAATAGATGAAACACACAAACTATTTTTCTATACAAAGCTGCAAGAAATAAGTTTAACAGCAAGTTTGGGCAGAGAAATTAGATATAATCTGACCAATGAGGTGGTGAATGTTTGCTTATCAATCATAAATTATTGAACAGCAATTATTGGAATTATTTCCTTGCATACTGAATAGTTGTGCAAGTGTAAGGGTATGACATCCTGTATAATGTTTAAATACAAATAATTGTAAAGTACAAACAGGCTAAATGTTGCTATATTAAAACTAGACTAATTTCTTTCTTTAGTCTTCATATAAAATACAGTATAGAGGGTTTACATATTTTGATGTATGTCAAATGATTATTATTATTATCACTTCAGTAATTATGAAATGTATTAGAACTGAAATAAATGTATGGATTTGTATCTGTTAGTGATTCATTTTATGAAGATTTGTTGTTACATCAATGTATTAAGGTTAGTGCTCAGTGATAATGCACATAGCTAAATGGATTGTTAAGTCAGTTATACATTAGGAAATTTATATTATATGGGAATAATTAAAAAGTTTACCATTAGTCTATATAAACTGTGCTGTTGTAATATCTTAAAGACATTTAAGAGATTTGTCTCTTGATAAGATAAGCTACAGTTTGTTATATAGTATAGATGTTATAAGATTTTTGTTTTAGACAAAAATGAAAACACTTAAGTTCAAATATGTAACATCTTGTTATAATTTAAGACATCTGTGACGTATAACTGATGCAATGTGTTAATTTTGTTTAGTGTATTATACTACTGAAGAAACATTTTCACTAGCCTGGTTTAAATGTATTAATTTATCTCTAACTGTTATTTATGATATGAGACTGAGAACTGAGAGTCTAGGATTGTCATTAATAGTGCTGTATTGCATTATACATATATGATTGATAAAGCATTGTTTTATGTTATGTATTTGCTCTACCCTTCACCCTTCTTTATTTAGCATAGTAAGAATTTTAGTTTGGCCACTCAATTTAGTGGTTGTTAAGGCCTCTCCAACTCAGTGGTGGAGCTTTATTAATGAAGAAAAGGTGGTGTGCTACAAACGAAGACTTAAAGTGACTGTACTGCACTAATGGCTCTTGGTCTGCTGCACATACCTGATAATAGCTGGTGAAGAAACGACTCGCTTATCCAGAGCAGAAGGAGTGCGGAATCAAGCAAAGATTGTAAGTCCAGCTAAGTAAATCTGAAGCCATGATATGGTTGTGCAGACATTTGCTGCAGAAACAAAGTTTTTTTGGACTTTAACAGAAACAGGCTGTGAAATGCCACTGAAATGAGATGACAGCTGTTGAATGCGAAGGGTTCCCTTGATTGACTGCTGTATCCAGTGCAGGACAAGTGAAGTGTTCCTCTGCTAAAAAGGACAGTCACCATGTGTGCATCTCATGAGCTCTCTAATGGCAATCAGACTGTTTAGTTTCTGTTCCAGTACTGGCAAAGACTAAGTCCTGTACCAGCCACACGTTTGTTCGGAGGGATCTGCAAAGCCACCAAGCAAAAGACTTTGTCTACAAACCACTGGGTTGGACAAGGCATGTATATGAAAAGCTTACTTGAAAAATGTTATAAGAGGGGCTCAAAGGTATGAGGATATGCATAATTTACCACCAATGATGTTAAAATTGTAAACTGAAAGGGAATAGAACATCTGATAGTGAAGTTGGGGAGGAAACAAAATAATGTACAATTATGCAATAATACTAGTTAAAAACAATTACTAATGATAGCAATAGATCTAGAATAGCATCTGATTTATGTTACAACTATTGTAACTCATATAAAAGGATCAGACACCAAAGGGTGGGGCACATATATCAACATACTGTAGCTAGAAATGTTATGAGTGCCAAAGAATAGTGAAGTCCATCAAAATGCTATATAGATTTATAATGTAATCTGAGGCTATGGTACCCACTGCATGGGCTCAGTGATATTTAGTTACAACACTGACTATGTAAGACATAACAGGAGATCTCCACCTACATCACTTCTGGGATACAATGATCACTACTTAGTAACACCATGTTAAATGTAACTGTTCGTCCAAGTGTACTGTAACTTCCATCCATCCATTGTCCAACCCGCTGAATCCGAACACAGGGTCACGGGGTGTACTGTAACTTATCAATTAATATTTATTTACGCTAGTGTATTAGATGAATGAAACAGGACCTATAGGGGCACTACACCCCACATTTCCACAAACGTTCTTGAAGAACTGTCTACACTGTGAAGGGGGATTGAGTACCTTTTGCTTTGTGGATAAGACCTTCAAGTATTGTTTTTGTCACAGATACAGTGACAATGGGTGGATTGTAATCAGAATATAAGTTTAATGTCACTGTGCTCTGTACAAAAATCCACTCACATGTACAGGCCAGGCAAAAGTTAGCACACAGGGGTTCTCAGCATTTACAACTGCTAGGCAAGCATTTGAAGAGAGAAAGGTACAACTACGAAAATGGGTATTGTACTATTTCTGTATGTTATAGATGAAATTGCATCCTCTCCTGCCCGTGTTTGGAACCTAAGTAAGGGCCTGCACGTGGAGAAGACAGTACTGTATAAAAGACTTGGAAAGCAGCCAAATACTTTGAAGCCGATGGACGGATTGGTGAGATTGTCATCCGTCCTTAATAGCCTTCCAGCGCAGTGACGAGAATTGGCAGACAATATAGATCAAGATCCCACCTTGGTATTTGTCTTGCTATGGCTTCCCGTCTGTTATGCCGCATAAATCGTCAGTAAAGAAAGCTAAGTTATTTTCTCTTATGTGATTTTTACCGCCATATCACTATTGGAGAGGTATCACCTTTTAATATCATATCTATATAGTTTTCGGTTACTTAAAATGTCGCAATTACAAAAGAAGTTATTCCAACTAGGGAGCTATCGCCCCCTACAGGAACATAATGTAGCTCACACACTCAGCACAATGTTTTTTCTTAGAGCAGTACACATCTGATATCTCGCAGCTTTCAGTGCATTAGTATTTGGGTGTATAATTTGAGGCACTGTAAAAATGCAGTTAGAAGCATCAATCCATTATGTAAGATGTCGGCTAATAATGCAAACAACATTAAATATTGCAGTATGGAAAATAAAATCAGATACTTGTACGATGGGCTTCTTTCTTTGGATTAGCAAAATTACAAAGAAATAGCAAACCTGAACTGAAAGCTTACTAATATGTTAATGAAATCTGAGGTAAATGATAAAAGGACTGACATCTTGGTGTTGGATGAGGGCACTAAAAGTCATAATGATGTCCTGTCCATTGTGTTCAATTTATTTTTATTTTTTTTTAACACTCTTTCAACATGCTTTGACAATGTTTACAATATCAATGCCCCATTCTAGCACTGATGAGAACCCCGGTGTCCTGTTTTTCATGCTCACTGGGCAAGAAGAGAGAGGAAGCTGCATTGCATACCATTTCAAAGACACTTTCAAAGATTACGAGGGTTGTCTGGGTTCCACGCGGAATTTTATCGTTTGTCGAGTGTCAGCCTGTCGAAACCTGTTCTGCTGTGTAGAGGGATTATTCAAGTGGTTGCATGTTTTTGTTCAGATGTTTTGCTCCCTCTCTTCCTTCAGAATGAACACGAGAAGCAAATGAACTGAGAGTGCGCAGCCGGCGGTAGCGGCGAAGCTCCCGACTCCATGCGTGCGTGACTTTCGAGTGATGATTTTTTACGACTTTTCTGATGGTTTAATCTGCTCGGTGGAACGCACCATGTTTGCCATCTTTTTCAACATCGATGGCATTGTCGCGTCAATTCCGCTGATGGAGGGGACAACTGTCACCTCTGAGTGGTACACCACTCAGTGCCTGCCTGATGTTTTTTCTGCGATGGCTAGAGGCTGGTCCAAGAACTTGTGAAGGCACTTTTTGCATCATGACAATGCGCCAGCCCACACGGCTAATGCGACGAAGCATTTCATTGAAGACAGTGGTGTCAACGTTTTGAACCCGCCACCCTACTCGCCTGATCTTGTACCATGTGACTTTTGGCTCTTCCCGAAGGTGACAGAACCCCTAAGAGGCCACAACTTCGAAACTCGAGAGGAACTGATTGCAGCTGTCAAAGAACAGCTGGACAACCTCCCAAAGACAGCCTTTCGCGAGTGTTTTGCGGCGTGGGTCAGAAAAGCCCAAAAGTGAATTGATGTTGGCGGTGAATACTTGGAAAAAGTTTAAAAAGGATCAAAGTACATGAGAAAAATAAAAAAAAAAATCCTTGGCTACTTATTTCGAGTGATTCCGCGCGGAACACAGACAACCCTCATATCTCTGGCTTCCTTGGAGAGAATACTCTTTCTTTGTTTTGATTCAGAACACATAATCTGTGTGTAAAAAAAATGAGCTATCTGATATGTACACCAACATCTTCCTATTGCTAATATGACTGCATCAAAATGTAACCCACCCATGGTTTAATGATTCTATATATCTCTTTGTACTTGCTGATTTTGGTTTTGATGCAAATAAATATCATTTGTGAGTGAAAGCTTAAAGCCAGTCTCTTTATTTAGCTGCGACTAGCGGGGCAGGAGGTGAGACTGCTCATTCCTTTTCTAACATGTGTGTGAATGAGAGAGAGGTCAGAGGAACGGTGGGGATGCAGGGAGCAGATTTGCCATAGGTGGAGAAGTTTAAATATTTGGGATTAACAGTACAAAGTAATGGGGAGTATGGAAGAGAGGTGAAAAAGAGTGTGCAGGCATGGTGGAATAGGTGGAGAAGAGTGACAGGAATGATTTCTGACAGACAGGTATCAGCAAGAGTGAAACAGAATATATGGGTTGTAGACAGTGGCAATGAACAAAAAAACAGGAGACAGAGCTGGAGGTGGCAGAGTTAAAGATGTTAAGACTTGCATTGGGTGTGATGAGGATGGACAGGATTAGAAATGAATACATTAGAGCAGTGGTCCCCAACCTTTTTGACAGCAAGGACCACTTTATTAGATGCAAATTTTTCCATGGACCGGTCGGGGGGGTTGGTTGGGGGTGGGGGCAGTTTTATACACAATTTACATAACATTTCTATTATTATTAAAGTTATTAAGCAGTTCGCATACGTTTACAATCTGAGATTTTTCTTCTTTTTTTGCATATAACAAAGACATATGCTTTACATTTACCAATCCAACAGATTGCACATCACAAACATTAACACTGCTATCTTTTTTTCGTGTCTGCCGTTTCTATAGGAGGGTGACAATGAGTTCAGTTCCAATGGATGTTTTTCAAATGTTGACAAGCAATAAGCAAAAGGAATCACTGAAAACCACAGACAACAAAAACAGCAAAAAAAAAAAAAAACAGTACGAGGAAAGTTCGAAAAAAGAGTTTTTTTTACAATGTTTCTGTTTGGGGATCGTTGTGCAAACGTGTACAACTGAGCTGCGACCACAGATCTAACTGCTCTGTGGATGATTTGTTCAAGCATTTCAAGGTCACTTCGTTGTAATGAAAGCATCTGTTGAATGTACTTCGTAGTAACATGAGTTCTATAGACTCATGTCATATGGGGAAACTGTCGGGACCATAAAAATACTTTGTTGTAATATTCTCTCACCTCGGTCTCTCTCCTCTCTCTGCACCGCTGCAAAGCCCCGCCTGCCAAGCGTTCTGAACAGTCTGAGTGAGTCGCCGTTGCCGGCAGTTCTCTCGCGGCCCGGCTGTCAGATGGCTGTGGACCGGTAGTGGGCCGCGGACCAGGGGTTGGGGACCCCTGCATTAAAGGGTCAGCTCAAGTTGGATGGTTGGTGTGGAGACAGCAATGAAAACAGCATTACTGACTGCATACAAAATGCCTAAATATGGTAAATTCAGGAAAACATTATACTGCTCCCTGAGGTAGCCATGCCCTCCTTTTCATTTCAGCTTGACTTGAATAATCTAGTAAATCACTAATTCAACAAATTCAATTTTTTTCTCATATCCTTTAACATATGAAATTAAAGATGCATTCTGTAAACAATAACAGTAATCTATAAAAGCTAATTCACCAATGTCTACCCTGAAATGAAATCAGACATTACACAGGTAATCAGTGTATAATTATAAACTTCTACTAACTGATAAAAATTGTACTTGTCACAATAGTGTTGCTACTCCGAAACTAGACACTAAACCAAAAGGGTGCAGTTTCATCTTATGCAGTTGGCCTACTGTGTAACCCTGAGCAAGTATCTTAATCTGCTTTTACTGTAAGTATAAAAATGTGCAGTATATAAACCATTCTATAATGTATCCGCAAATTACCTTGAGGTGGTGTTCAACAAAGACAGCCTCTACAACAGCTAAGAATGTTTGTTTCTTTAGTAAATTCATAGAAAAACCACATTTAGGTCAGAAAGGTTTATAGACTAAAATATTATAACATGAAGACACAAGTTTACTTATCTGTAAATAAATCTCACCTTGTACATTAAAAAACCCTAATTACACAAAAGTGGAGCCCAGATAGTGAAATGTCCAGCTTGTAAAGACAACTGGTAGAACCAGTGACAATTTAGGTATGTCATAGTAAAAGAATAAACAATTGTAGTTCTTAAGGATCTGCAGAAATTTCCTTTCACTTTAACATTCTAGTTTTTTTTTTTTTTGCTCTGATAACTAGAAAACTGTGTGAAATACACAATGAAAAGTGAAAGGGCCCAATAATTTATTGCCATTTTAAGATGCTTAAAAACTCTTGCTCACATTTGTCTATAAGTAATTGTAGCCCTATATACAGAAAATGATCCATTAAGCTCTAAACTGTTTGCAAAATCTATTTTATTCATGCACTGGCATACTTTCAAGTAATTAACTGGCTTAGTAAAAGTATTTTTTATTTTATTCTTCAATAATTGAATCAGTGTAGCCTTTATGAGCATTGGAACAATCAATTAATAAGGTGCTTGAATAGGAGTTTTAATCAGTACCTCGGTGAACAAGAAGGATGTCATTTTCATTGACAGGCCTGTGTACCATGTCAGAGTCTGGCTGGCCTGCTAGAAGGTGCTCGTAGAACCACTCACATCGGTCTTTGAAGGGCTGCAGAAACATTAAGATGAAACATGACAGCTAATTAACAAGTTAATTCCCTTGTTGCAATTTCTAAGTGAGCCACTTATTTTTTATTACTAACTAAAAATATTTAAAGCAGTACTAGATAAGTAAAAACAGAGATTGTCTGTCATTTCCTGCACTAAACGTAATGCTTTCATTTAAAAGAAAATGAAAATGTAATGTTAAAAAATAATAATTCAGGTTGATTTTAAAGTAATAAAGCTGCACATTTCCCAAATTTGATTAGATACTGGACTGTAAAGTCAGGAGAACTGTAGAATAAATGATGAGAGAAATAACATAATCAAGTTTAATGCTACAGTATTTTATATTTTTTTCCTGTTTTATTTTTTTTTTCAATTTATTCTGCTCAGCCTAATCATTTTACTGAAACTTCTAATACTATAACTTATAACTATATACAGTAACACATACAATTTACTGGAAGTAAAGGAGTGTCTATGTTAGTAATTTAAGTAGTTTTATTGTCATAATAATATCAGCTTCTTGAAATTTGATTCAGGAATATTCACGTAAAGAAGATATAAGAACAGGCGCAACAAACTGTAATAATTTTTCCCCAACACCCCATAATCTAGTATAAAATAAACACATTTGGACAAATTCATCAGATTTGTGTAGACAATACTTAATGTGAAGATGTTAAGTTCACATCCCTAACAAGTTATGGATAAGTTCTTTAATGAAATCTGACATCTTTGGTCTTTAATTGACACAATTCAGTTACCAGATGAAATCAGTGCTCCATCATATTGTTTTTATGAAAATTAGCCTTAAAGCTGCTATGAAGAATTATCATGTTACAGCATGTGCTGTAGATCAGTGTTACATCTTGTAGCCCCTCCCCTAGGCACAGTCTTTGTGGAATCTGCGGTTTCTCCCTAACTTTATGTTAATTTCTCACTGGGTACTTCAAGTTTAACTCTTGCATTCTGTGGATATGAAAGTTAGGTTTATTACTGACTTTAGACTGGCACAGTAGGCATGTCCTGCACTAAAATGGCACCTTGGCTGGTAGTTCCTGTCTTGCATGCAATGGTGAGGAGAGGGATTTTGACCCCTAAAGCTGAATTTCATTAATTCATTGAAAATAAATGGACATAAGGATTGTATGACATTAGAAGTATTTCTTCTGAGTCAGAATAGCCAAATTACTGTGTTAAAATTATGATTTTTCCATCCATCCATCCATTTTCCAACCCACTGAATCCGAACACAGGGTCATGGGGGTCTGCTGGAGCCAATCCCTGCCAACACAGGGTGCAAGGCAGGAACCAATCCCGGGCAGGGCACCAACCCACCGCAGAATTATTATTTTTCTTTTTCTTTAAATCATTTTTCATCAATCATCAATTTTTCTTTAAATTATTTTGAGTGTTTTATAAAGTGGAACATTATGTCAACAAAAGTCTAAAGCCTCTTGAAGTTCCAAGTCCAGAATGCTAGATACTCGACTACAGCATTTGCTTACTAACAGATTTCCATTTAATTAATACTATGTAAATAATGGGCCATCTTGCTTTAAGTCAAGTCAAGTCAAGTTGGGGAGCATTCACTGGTACAGTGCATTGCCGCACCAACTACCCGATCAAACAACACGGGATCCTGGTTTGCAACCCCCCAGGTAGACACGCGGTCCAGTCCCACCCTGCGGAAATGACCCTCTATCTGCCGCAGCCAGGTTTTACATGGGCAACTCCTCGGCCTGGTTCAGCCACTCGGATCCCCAAGAATTAGGATCCTGCAAGCCAGATCACCCTCTGGGAAACGTGCCACCTGGCAGTAGTGCCATAACTGACGCTTCCTCACAATGCAGGTAATGTGCCTCATTCGGGACTCCATGAGCAACCGCTCATTCGACACAAAGAAAAACCAACGGTACCCAAGGATTTTCCGGAGAGATACATGTACCAAAAGAGTCCAGTCTTCGTCTCAGGTAACTGGATAGTGTCCATGTCTCACAACCATATAGCAAGACAGGAAGCACCAGGGGCCTCATGTATAACGCCGTGCGTAGAACTCACATGATAACATGGCATAAGCACAAAAGCGGGATTGTGCATACGCACAGAAAAGACAATGGGAAAAGCACGGGGGAAATATAAGAATTTCAGCGAATACCAAGTGGAGGAAAAGGAAAAATATACTATTTGTTGGTTTAAGCAGTGGTATAATCAACAAAAGAAAGTTGATCGAGTGACAGAGTGTCGGAGAAACTCGAAAGATCCAAGTTCACAAAGTTGCACAGTGCCCGAAATAAAAAAGAAATCACATATCAAAGTCGCCGTGAAAAGGCGAGTCGTAGCCCACCGTCTGAGTGTCATATGAAAGCTTATCAGGGTACAGAAAAAAAAAATAGGCACACAGTGGGGAAAAAAGCACGAAATGTCAACTTTAATCTTGAAATTTCACGTAGTTTATTTTGCCATTAAAGTAGAACATCATAAACTTCATCTTAAAATCGTTTATTTTACTAGTTTCTCAAGTAGCACGTTAAATGCTTTGTTCTGTATTTGATCTTCTATGTGCTCTATGTATGTGAATCACTACGTGCTTCCGTTCTTTCTCTTTCTCCGACACAGAATCCATTACATTCATGATATTACAGCTCTCTGAATAATTAAAATACTGACATGTATACATGATATCATTTTCATGATGATAGGAATGAAAGCATGTTATTAAACATGGGAACATGGTGGCGCAGTGATTGTTCATATCTCACGCAAGAGGCTTGCTGCGCCATGTGCGACCTTCGATGAAATAATTTATTACAGAAGTACTGTCTCTTTCAAACGTACTAACCTCCAATTCCTGTCCTTACTTTTCTTTCTCCAAATGACCAATCGCCACACAATCAGCTCTGTAATAGACGTTAAGCCATCTGTAAGCTTAGAACGCTGAATCTTCAAAACTTTTAAGGAACATCGAAATATCTTTGTAGTACATGTTTAATTATTCTATCCGTCTATCTTTCCAGTGTCGCGTCAGCGCAAGAATACAACGCAATGCAGGAACAATCCCTGAGCTACCTAGCGCTGCGGCACCGTGTCCTCACATGTTTAATTATTAACAATACAGATTATTTAAATGAAGTTAAAGTTTTAGCTGTATAATATAATCAACATATTTTGCTGCATTTCATCCTAAAAATGAATACCGTCATCATATGTAAATACGCACTTTATAAAGTGGCGCAGGTTGTGCAATATTATAACTGTAGTGCAAGTTTACAGTGAGGTGATTGTACTTATAAGTTAACAGTTCTACAAGGAGCACTTGATGGACTGATTGAGTGCGTTTAGAGTTCTTGGGATGAAACCTTTTCTAAACCGCGAAGTCCGTACTGGGAAGTCTCTATAAAGCGTTTTGCCATGGCTCAGGCAGTGTCTGCTTCATGCTGTATACCGATATTTCAGCTGCTGCTGTGATTCCCCACTCAGATACAGTGATATAAATACTCCGAGTGGTGCAGCGAGAGTAATATGGAACAAGATGATCTGCTGTGGCAACCCTTAACGGGAGCAGCTGAAAGAAGAAGAAGATGCAGTGAGAGTTACAACGCTAAAGCAGTTATGGTATTTGGAATACTATGGCTATTCCCTGGACCATTATATTGCTGCAGGTTAATTACAATCAGATGCATTACACTAATAAACAATATGCAGTTAGTTTCAGTGTATTTATAAAGCAGCGTCAGGAATGTGGATCTAAGAAAGAAAGGTGATCACACAGGAACAGTAGCACTGCCTTGACGCTGGGTGCCGCCAGTCTGCAAAACCGATCAGAGAAACTGCGTACGCCAAGGTATGAGTTACCGTGGAAATGTGCGTGGCTTTACGCCAAGTTTAGGTTTTATACATCGCGATTTGAGCGTGGAAAGGTTCGTACGCAACATTTCTGTGCATACGCACCGTTTATACATGAGGCCCCAGGACTCTAAAGACTTGGACCTTCGTCCTTTTGCATAGATATCGGGAGCGCCACAAACCCCTTTCCAGCGACCTCATGACCCCCCCATGCTCTCCCAATCCGTTTATTGACTTCATAAGAAGAGTCACCAGAGACATGAATGTCACTGCCAAGGTAAGTAAACCTCTCAACAAGGTCGACACTCTCTCCACAAACAGACACACTGCTGATGGCTGTGCCCAAGAGGTCATTAAAGGCCTGAATCTTGTTTTTTATCCAGGACGCTCACAAGCACAGACACTCAGACTCCTTGCTCAGTCTCTCAAGCGTCTCGATCAGAGCCTCCATTGACTCTGCGAAGATCACAGCATTATCAGCAAAGTCAAGATCCGTGAATCTTTCTTCACCAAAAGATGCCCCACAGCCACTGGACCCCACAATCTTGCTTTAAAATCGTCAATATTATCCAAAGCAGGCTATACCATCCAATTTTTGTTTTTGGATAAACCCTTCCCCTACAAAGTGAAACGGTGTTAAATTCAGTATGGTATTTTTAAATACTTGTAATATTTTAGTGCTAAATCTCCACTCTTAATCCATTATATAAATTTACAGCTTACTCCTGAGCCAAAGATTTACACAATATTAAATTTGTTGTGAAACGTACAGTTAAAAAAGAATTGTTCCTTTTTTCACAGTTTCTGATTTGTTATCACCATCTTTGTATAGACTGCAATTTTGCAATAAAGGTGAAATAAGTTCTGACAGATTTCTCTTGGTTTTATTTTTTAATCACACAAAACCTGAGTGTGTAGATTTTGTATATCCACTCAACATCAATGGTACTACTATGAAAATGTGCCTTCAATAAAATATAGAACTCACATATATTAATAAATTAAGGTAGCACTTCATTAACATTAGTAAAACTATTAAGTAATTTACTCTTAAGTAACAAGACCTTAACAAAGGCTTCTTTGGGGGTTTTTAACAATTACAAAGTATTAGTAAAGTTCTTGTTCATCTGTCCAACGTGGCCTACTAAAATAAATTCAATTGGGAATGGTCAGAAGTGGCTTAAGTGAAATATATTTATATTGCTATTGCATGGTTCAACGTAAGACCTGTCAGTACTTCATATTCATAAGTACTTTTACCAGCATAGTCTTAATATGTCACACTGCACAGAGATGAAGGAATACAGAAGAATAAATAGCTAACTGATGCATTTTTGCAGTAACTAAACTAAGTGTTACATAAACGAAATTCATCTTGTGCACTATAGTCATAAATATCCAATCAATTTTACCTTTATAAAACATATCTCTGGTCCATTGTGTCCTACATATTTTTTGGAGTACTTAAATTTGGTTCATGGAACCTTACCAACATACAGAAAAGCAAGCAAGAACAAGAAACCATAATTAAAGGCACAATACTTTTCCCCGCTGCACCTAAAATCTCTTCCCCAACGGAAAATAACAGAGAATGAAACATTTTTCCTAACCAAGTGTATAAATTTATTTGAAATTGAATTTTGGACAACCTATACCAGTCTCTCCCAAAAAGAAAAGATGTAGCAATTACAAGATCCTAATTGTTTGTGATGCAAATTGAAAACAGCTACTTCAGGCCAGGGTGTCATGGTGACACAGTGGACAGCACTGGGCCCTGTCAGCAACAGAGGCCCAAATTCAATTTCCTGCACATTCATTTGTATGGAATTTACACTCTCATTATGTTCAAGTGGGTTTTTTCCCAATACTCTAGTTACTTCACATATAGGGAAACAAGTCTGAGGTTAATTTAACTACCAAATCTTAACTGAGTGGATGCATCTGTGGACTCTGCACTGGACAAGCAGGGTTCATGCCTTACTCTTAGAAAAGGCTCTGGCTACCAAAAACCTAAACTGGCAAATTTGTGTTTGAAAAACAAATAGATTAACAGATAACAGCACAAACCACAATACATTTTCAGTTATAACAAGGTTAATTTAATAAAACGAATACTTTTTGAGTTCCTCTGCCCTACCACAAGATTTGAGTTACCTCATTATTATTCCAAACAGAGATGTTCAGCTTTTGTAAATAATTTTTTCTTCAAACTCTTTAGGCATAGACAGATTTTATATGAGGGTCCATGAGGACATTTGGGGAAAAATATTAATGTTGGCTGAAAATGCAACATCTGATTAACAGTGAAAACCCTGCAAGTCTCTCTCTTTATCCAAATATTTCTATTTTATTTCAGTTCTATTCAACTGCCCTTATAATAACATTCACAATTGAATGTCACATTTATTCTAGTATTTTTTGCAATAGTTTCAAGAAAAGTTGTCATTAAAATTGCATGCTACTAAATTACAAAATACTTTCTGGATTACTTTTCTTTTTCAGCCTGAAATATTTTAGTACTGTATGTAGTTATGTTGCTAAAGAAAGTGTAACATTTGAGCCTTCATCAATATTGTTGATTCCTGGTAATCAACTGAAATGCTCAAAATAATTTGTATGATTTTACAGTTATAGACAAACATGAGGGAAGAATGAGAAAGATGTGATGACTGGTAACACAAAAACAAAGAACAGTGTATTCACACTGGCAATTTGTTCCGTGCCTGAGCACATTTGTCCGCATGTAACCCTTGTCACACACGTGTGCATGGGAGGCATCTAAAGGGCTCGAATAAGGGTAATTCTATGATAGACCGGGGGGTGGCATAGTGCACTAACCCTTTCTCTCTTTCCCCTGCAGACCAGATATAGGAAATTCCGCCTGGCTCCAATGATGTCATTTCTGGTTCTGGTCCCGATGGCCTTGCTTCCAGATCCGGTCCCAATGACCTCACTTCCTCTGCCTGACTTTAAAACCACCACTTTGCTTCATAATGATCAGTTCTGTCCTAAACTCTTCCTGACCAAAATTTCACTATACAGGGTGGCTACCCCAAACCTTTTTGTGGCGTTTTGTCCTTTCTTTTGACACCCTGCAAAGTCTAGTTCATTTGACTAGTGTGATCGCTCTGTGCTGGGCCAACCATACCGTGCCCTGGCCTGGCCTGCTTGGAAGAGGTGGGCCCAGGAACAGTGTGATCATTAAATGTTCCGGAACACAGAAAACAGACATGACGTCAATAATGTGACAATTCATTTCATTCAATATCTTTTGAGTTAAAAACAGGTTTTTATTGTCACCTTACACATGAATTTGAATTGTAGTTGGCAAGAAAAGCTGCATATTCCTCCCTTAACATCATTTGCCATTGTAAAAATCTTTTCGTACATGTAGCATGATTAACAGCAAAAGAATGCGCTGCACACTCAAGAAATCTGTAAGAGGGTAGAGTGCTATCCTGGCCTACACAAATCGAAATGAACAACAAAATAAGTAAAATCATTTTGACCTCCATGCTGCCACTCTGTGTTCGTATGTTATTTTGGTTTTACACAAAGTCGCATGGTCATGAGAATAGCGTGCCCATGCCCAGAATGTTAAGTGCAGTGTGAGTACAGGTTAGCGGCGGAGTAGGGAAGGGGAACAATCACGCTTGGGCACAGTACAGAACAAATGTGCCTCAAGTGAGTACATCCTTAAACAAGATCTGCAAGTACTACTAAACCAAAGTCTGCAGATACTGTGTTCTAGTGCTGCATATTTTCAGTTCAATAAAAAAGCAGATTTAATGAACACATGGTAAAAGAAATGTTTACACAGAAAATAAATAGGTGATCCTTCTCAAAATCAAAGGAGACAATAACTGATACATCATAAACCCATGAGGAAGTACACAAAACTTATGATCAATCACAAAAATGTAGAGACTAGCAGCACACAATGACCAACCATATAACAAGACTAACAGCACACAATGACCAACCACATAACAATTTTGGAAATATAGTGTTTGAAAGATTACATTAAATGTAGGACAAATGAAATTTAGAACAGGAAATTTTATTTTATAAAAAAAATCACTGCTAAAGTTAGTAAGTCCGAATTGTTTTACTTTACACTGAATTATCCCATTAGAACAGGGATATTGGAGTGACTCATATTCATAAATTAGTCAATAAAAATAATGTAACATGTATTATTTACAACACAAAGCATCATTAGCTAAACATAAAGACACAGCTCTTCTTTGTATTTGTCCCATTTTCCACAGAATGAAAAAAAACAAATTTTTATAGCATTGTAACTGCTGATGGATCTATAAATGATTTCATATTTTTGCTTGAGCAGTTCAGTTCAAACTCTGTTTCAAAGACTGTTTCTCCTTTGGCTACATCTTGCCTGAAGAAGGGGCTTGAGTTGCCTCAAAAGCTTGCATTTTTAGTTAGCCAATAAAAGGTTGCTTGACTTCTCATTACATCTTTTGGCTATAGTAAGATTTAGATACAGAAATAAACCAAAATCAAAAACAGAAATGACGGTTTTCATTGAAAAGCATTAGAATTAAAAATAAGTACTTACAGTTATAGGGCCGTAAACAACATAAAATACAATAAATTAATGCATCAAAATAGTGTAACCAGGCTCATGTCTGTCTGACTGTCCACAGAAACAACCCGACTCGCAGAGAATTAATTATGCTGAATTATGGCAGTTATTCTTCAAGGAAATTTGTCGAGAGAGTTAAATTTTTATTGAGATATCTCAAACAGATTGCCCTATACAAAGTTTTGAAATTTCAAAATCTCTCATTGACAAGCATTTGTGAATTTGTGAATCTGTCTATCTTAAAATAAAGAAACATTCTGGGCAACTAGTTTGTGTTTTCATTTTACCTTGACACCAACTTGTATATTTTGCATACTGTCCTCTCTTTAACCTCCAATAGCTGCTACTGATGGCAAACAGATCCCCAGTACAAGTTAATGAAACACCAGCAGACTTTGTACACTTGTAGAAAGTAATTTGCTGTCACTGGCTGTTTGAATAGGTAGTCACTCCGGCATCAGCAAGTCTAGCTGGGAGTGCATGGAAACATTTCCATCAGCACACTGGTTCTGCTTAATGAAGGTCTATAGACATTTTGTACTGATCCGCAAAAAGACAGGTACAGTCATATGAAAAAGTTTGGGAATCCCTCTCAGCCTGCATAATAATTTACTTTCAACAAAAAAGATAACAGTGGTATGTCTTTCATTTCCTAGGAACATCTGAGTACTGGGGTGTTTTCCGAACAAAGATTTTTAGTGAAGCAGTATTTAGTTAAAAATCAAATGTGAAAAGCTGGCTGTGCAAAATTTTGGGTACCCTTGTAATTTTGCTGATTTTAATGCATGTAACTGCTCAATACTGATTACTTGCAACACCAGATTGGTTGGATTAGCTCGTTAAGCCTTGAACTTCATAGACAGGTGTATCCAATCATGAGAAAAGGTATTTAAGGTGGTTAATTGCAAGTTGTGCTTCCCTTTGAAACAAAAATCCAAAGAATTAAGAGGGGTTCCCAAACTTTTCATATTACTGTATGGCAAATATTTTAACCCTGTTATTGCCTACTTCCGGCCCGCAAAAGCAGCATGCAAAAGGGCAAAAAAGCTTGCAAAAAAAAATTAGTTATTGATTCCACACAAATTCTCCAGGACAAACACTACCAGTCCCTAAGATCCAAAACCACGCAATACCATTACAGTTTCATCTGTATCTTACAGTAATAATAAAACACAACATCAATATAATATTAATACAATCAAGGGTCATCTTCTATCGTTATTTCTATCAGTAAGTTCTTCACTAAATATCAACTATCAACATTTTTTGCTTTTTTGTATTTGTACGGTTTATATGGAATATATGCGAAGAACATAAGAAATTTGACAAATGAGAGGAGACCATTCAGTCCATCAAGTTGTTCAGCTAACAACTATGCTGTCCCAAGATGTCATTTAGGTACTTCTTAAAGCTTGTCAAGGTTTCTGCTTCAACAACATGACTCAGAAGTTTGTTTCAGATTCCTACATCTCTTTGAATAAAGAATTGTTTTCTGGCTCCATATACATTAACCTAAATGATATTTGCTTTAAAAAGTAAAACAAATGCTAAATTCAAATTGTCATGCTTCTGTACTTTTAGTTTTCATTTAGTAGCAGAGATTACTGTTAAATTCAAAATAAATAGCCATACCTGTGCTTTAATGATGTGCATAAACCTAGACATCAACTCTGGACATTCAAGCAGAAAATGAAAATGGTTGAAAATTATTTTGGGATTTCTGAAAAAAAGAAAAATTATTTTTTAAGGAAAACAGGAACATGTTTTGTGAAACACTTGAATTTAATAAGGAAAGAGAACTATGCCTTATTTAGCATAACACATATTTAAACTAATACTGGAGTTTTTGATTACTTGCCTTGTTTGTATATTTGTTTCTCTCTCTCTCTATCCAGCTTTTAAATCTCCTTTGCTTTGTCAGCAAGCAGATGAAGTATTCAGAATGTGTCAATTTCAATTTCATTAACATAATGATGCAGATGGTAATCTACAGTGGTGATGGGCAACATGAATTCTGTCATTATTTCTTTTGTGAAAAAGTATCAGGTGCAATAAGTGTAACAGCCTATTCTTTTCCTTCAAAATATATTTTTGTAAAGAAAAAAGTACATTAAAAATAAAAACAGGTGCATTATGGGTTTTTGCACTTAGTTCTGTAGTTGAATGATTTTTAGGATAGATCAAGAATGCATTTGTACAGTAACTATGTGAGGAGAAGACTGGAACTGGTAGTTTGAAATAGCCAGGTGTTTATGTGCCAGATAAATATGTTACTTGTAAGTGATCATTCTTTGTCACATCATACTTTTGCAAAGCTGGTTTGTCTGCTTTTAAGGTAGTGAAGATAAAGTATCACAAACGGCTTGATGCTGGAAGCGATTTAAGAGTGAAATGGCCTTCAATTATGTCTGCCTGTGCACACCTTTACAATAAGATGTAACTCCAACCAGTGTTTTAAAAAGTAAATACCATTTCTTATAGAAGAATCATAAAGGTAAAAAAGGTATCCATGTTTACTATGAACACTATTATATGTTTGCTCCTCTATTGTGGATGTCACAAACAACAAATATGTTGGTTAGTGTATGAGAAGTGGATGTGTGGTATGGAAGGTTTGAAAAATGGTGACCTACTGAACTGAAGAGTGCTTTTAGAGTAGAATCTTAATACCATCAGCAAAGAAGCATACTGGTATATAAACTTTTTAAAGAGCTTTATCAGAGACAGACTGAAGCATAGAGTACAAGCTGAAATATATACTAAACTAAATGTAAAACTACACTTTTGTTAAGCTTTCAATAAATGATTATTGCATTTACGTTGCTTTTTTTCATATATTTAGAGTTTAAACTAACAGTAAGTGTGTAAATGAGCTGAAGTTAGACTATACAGAATATGATTGCTGATTTAGTAATCAGTAAGTTGTTTGCTTTAAGGAGATAAACTACATGGAGCTGTTCCATAACACTATCACTGCAAAAAAATGACTACTGGAATGGATAATATGATGCATACTATATGTATGCTGCTATCATTACAAATCTTTAAAGTGATAATAATTTTATACATGGTTCATTTTTATTCTTTTGTGTTAATCTGTAGACAATGTAAGTTATTAATACACTGTGAAATGCTGGGTGTAATCTTAAAAAGCCTTTTTTATTACGATACAATATATCTGAAACACTTATGCAGCATACAATCCGATCAGCTTGCAGGAAGAATGGCAGGTGTCTATACATTGCTTGCATACTATTTCATAACACATTTCAATTAACACAAACAGAGAGACAAAAGACAAGCTTATTTGAAAGGCCAGATGCCAATTGCAGATATAATAAACCATCTTTAATCAGTTACAAAATTTTTAAATGTGGTCCGTGCTTCTCTCCTCAGAGACATAATATTGTCCTAAACTTTACTGATGATAAAATTACTAGTGGAACATCCTGATCAAATAAAAAACGACTGTTGCTCTAGAATAATCTAATTGAGTAAATTATCCAGTAACTAAAATCTCTGCAAGCCAACAAACCCAATGTGTGGGCAGAAGGCATACTTAACATACCTGTTCCTTGAAATTATTCCCAGAGCATATCTGAATCAGATACTGTAGTTTGTGCTCTGTCTTACTAAACTCTCAGGGACAATCTAACTTAATTTAAGTTCTTTCCTCTTCAGAAGTAGAACTTGAGTGGTTGAGATTGATGAATTAAATGGAGCTGCCGGGAAGTAACACTCTATGATGGTATCAGGAGTTTTTGTTCAAGATTTAACAGGAAAAATACAAATTCTGTAAGAGATACAAAACACTCTTCACAAGGACTTGATGATTTTAGGAATTGTATACATTAGTTAAAACAAAAAGCAAGAATGACATATAGACATAGTCAAGAGAGTGGGTGCAAGAGGAATGCTTTGTTGTGTTTGATGAGCAAGCAGGGAATCCACCTCACCCGCCACAGCTGAATATCACTAAAGCTTACAAAGTTAGTGCAATCTCTTTCAGACTATATTTGTGTACATACCGTAATTAAAAAGAAAAAAAAAGTAATCTTTAATTTAGGATTTCTTCTACCTTGAACTGATACACTTTGCTATAGTAAAACAAATATTATGCTGTATATATAAGATATAATGAACATATCATAATCAAGGGAATGCCTACCTTGTAACAAAACATTTCAGCACTTCATCATGTTTGCAAACAAATTCTATGAAGCGTGGAGATGTCATCCTGAACAAAAAAAAAAAAAATTAACAAAAAGTATAGCATTGCACCTTGTCACAGCTCATTATAAATCACATGAATCTCTCAGCATTATCTTCCAGGAAATCACAAAAATAACACTGTATTTCAAATGAAAAAACACGTAAACATGTACTTAAGTAACCTACAAATTGGTATCTTACTGCTTTTAAATTCATTAATGAAGCAGTCTATCCACAACTATTTACTTTATGTCATATCATTTCTAACCTAGTTAATCTACACCAGGTTCATTGGGGCATGCTGGAGCTTATCTCAGCTAGCATAGGGTGCAAAGCAGTTCAAACACAAACACTCCCCAAAACAGACACTAGGGCCAATATAATGTCACCAGTTCACCTAACCTGCATGTCTTTAGACTGTTAAATGAAAAGGGAGCACCCAGAGGAAACCCACGGAGACACAGGGAAAACATACTCCACACAAGGAGGACACAAACCCTAGTCTCCTTACTAGAAGGCAGAAGAACTATCACTGTGCCACTGCTATTTACTTTATAATTATAAAAATAGGAATTTTGCACAGTTTGAATTGTTCATGGAAAGCATATTGTTTTTAACATGACATTTTAACATTAACAACAATTTGCTGTAATTACAAACTTTTTATAGCTGAATTTAGCAGGCAGTCAGGCCAGTGTTTTAGTGTTGGAGAGTAAGCTACAAAATTGATGCTTCAACCCAAAATACTCACACATTGCATGACTCTGTACACATCACTTTATTTGGCATTTCTCCTATTTAAAAAACCTATACTGAGTGGCCACTTTATTAGGTACAGGTGTCGTTGCCATGTAAATGAGTGATGAATGAGTGACAGCATCATATGTACTGTTAAAAGCAGATGGGCAGGTGCCAAAGAGCAATTTGCATGTGCAAATTAACTTGAGTGGAGATAGCATGCATCAGGTGTGTACTGAAAGTGCATAAAAGTGTGGAAGGCAGGCAGTGTGGAGTGGTTGTTGCTTTGGACTTCAGTCTCTGAGGATGTGGGTTGAAATCCAGCTACTGACACTGTCTGAACATGAGCACATCACTTTGCCTGCTTGTGCTCCAATTAGAAACACTAAAGAAAGGTATCTAATTGTATCTCATACATTGTAAGTCACATTGGATAAAGGTGTCAGACAAGTAAATAAGTAAATATAAATCAACAACAACACTCTTGTAGATTTTTTACATGACAATGTCACAACAGTACTTGAAATGGAGCAGATTAAATAATAGATTAAATAATAGTGATAACCCTGCAGTGACTGGACCTCAAGATCAATTTTTAAGGACTGTCTCCCATGCACAGCTTGCATTAGTTTCCTACTAACATCGAAAGATATGCTGTTCAGTTAATTGGTAACTATAAACAGACCTTCACTAACTCCTTCTGGCAGTTACGTGGCAGCAAGAGGTTTGCCCTTATAGAGGGACAGACAAAGTTGTCACCTTGGAGAGCTACTGTTGGTGTAGCAGAGAAGGGACAGCATAAAAAACTCAAGGGAATTCTGGAATGTAGGCAAGGAAAGACTGAAAGTGAGTCAAAAGGGGAATCTGAAGCTTCTTCTACCCACTTGGGTGAAGCATCCCTGGCAGCAGAAAGGGAGGCCAGGGTCATATGAGTGAAAGAGAGGAAATGTAAAGGCAGAGCGCTTTGGTGGAATTATGGTTATGGATCTGTGCTTGTTAACTGGTTTAGAAAAAGAGATTCCATTAATAAACTGTGTTGTTGTTGTTGTTATTAATTATAATAATTATTACTACCATTATTATTATAAAATATAAGCAACTGATTGTTATTTATCATGATCGTAGATTTTTACATTGTCTGTGTTTGTCTCTTACCATCTGGTATAGAAGCACAAGCTGCCCAGCTTTACTGTTCTGTAGCATAACTGCAAGTTACAAAAATCTCACATAACAGCCGCCATACATATTGTAACTTACTTACAGTTACTTGGGGCATCAAACAACAGCTTTGTGAGCACTCAAGCTTGCAAATGTTTGTGCTAATTAAATGGTTATTAAAAAAAAATCAGCAACTCACTTGAATCTAAAACACTTTTGTTCAATTACAGCATTTGTTTTGAGGTAGAAAAAACATTTTGGCACTGAGAAGGTGTTACTGAATAATGCTGGAATGTTATTTTCAGCATGTATGTTTTAAAAACAAAAAAAAAAATTTTCCAACAACAACTTCATTATGATGGAGGAAAGTATAAATAGCTCAGCTCCCAAGGGTGGCATTATATGGGAAAAATAAAAGACTAATCTAAATCTAAAAGCCTGCTGATGTGTCTCAGCCCAACTTCTTTCTGTCTACGGTTTTAACACTGATGCTACTTCAAGAAAATAACACTTTTAGACATATTCAGCAGGACAGCTCTATAATTCCAAATGTAAACATGGTATTGTACACTAACCAGTTCAATAGTAAGGCACTGGCTGTCTCTGCTTTCCTTCATTATAAATTACATGAATTATTTCAGGAGTAAGTAATTAACATAAAGAGTGAAATTTAGTAATTATGCATACTACCTATTACCAAAAAGGCTCTGTCTCAGTTTGCTTATTGAGAATTGTGATTACAAATACTATGTAGTATTGCAAGTAATGGAGTCCTCAAAATAATCTATATTTATATTCTATTTTTTCAAATGAATGAAAACAACCAACTGTGATAGTAAGAATTTAAATGAAGCTAAATAAGTAACTACATTAACATATTTTTTATAATATTATGTTTAAACATCTTTTGAAAACTCCTACCCCGGAGGCATCTGGCAAGAGCAACACATATAAAATGCTTGTATGACAGCACTAAGCCGGTTTGCTGTCATTGAAATCACATCTTCTCCATCGACACAGGCTTTCTGATGCTCAATGTTTACTTCTGCTTTTGGGCTGGAAGTTTTTGCATCTGATGAATGTTCCCCCTCCTCCTCCTCCACTCTGGGTGAGGAAGTAGCTTCTCTCTGCTTCAGCAGGATGGAGGTGATATTGCTGGCACCTGAAGCTGGATCTTGTTTGTTTTTTTCTAGTTCGGTAGCTATTAAAACTAGCCATTCATCCAATGAGTGCCAGAGCAATTCTAGGGGCTTCAATAAAAGAAAAAAACATTGAAATGAATATAAATATCACCAATCTTTTTCTTCTGGAAAAAAAAACTACTGCCAAGCATAAAGCAGAAACACAAAAAGAGCAGTTGCTAATTCTTAGACCATTAAACATTTAACTGCTTGTTATCAGCTTGCAAACATAAAAGCATTAAGCAAAGAAGGTTAAAGCTTGGAACTGTTTTTCCTTAATTAATACTGCACATAAATGAGAAAAACAATGCCATGTGCATTCTCCTCAGGTTCTGACACGAACGATAAACATTAATAGATTTAAACAATAAAAGAACCTTAAAGCTTATGAGTTAGTGCCCTCTTCAGGAGAGAAGCAGCAGGGCCACAAAACAAGCTTAGCAGAGCACAGTATAAACTTAAATGTGTAAAAAGTTAGATTAATTCTTGCATTCTTGCTGTAACAAAAGTAGACGAGCCACTGCTAGCCACTAAGGTAATCATCTTGTCAGAGGAGTGTTAAGTAATGACTATGATACTATACATATAAACAAATGATCTGACACAAGCTGTGTTCAAAAATAACAAAAACTAGACTTGAGATTTACACTTACTATAAAAGAGAAAACTAACTATAAACGTAGTAAATCAAACAAAAATAAATAAATAAAATTTCAGCATTTTCTAGCAAGTATCTCAGGGGCTTCTTATTCAAAATTGCACTATAAACTGAAGGATTCATAAATAATACATTTAAAAACGCAAACCCTTCTTCTTACAAAGCAGTAATGACAGATCAATGTTCTCTTCAGGGTTGATTATAATGAAAAAGAATAACTTTACAGTGTAAAATTACAGCAAATAATACATAAGGCATGCAATATTTTATCCCACTCAGAAGCTCACAGAATAAAAGGAAAAGCAGAAGGAAGTGTTTGTAAAAAGTCTAACTTGAGCTGTACAATGTTTTCAAAAATTGAAAAGAGAATGTTTCAGGAGTCTAATATTTGTATTTAGCAAGAGAAAAATTTAAAACCACCAAGGAGATTATTCTTACACCTCTCCAAGTGGATGAAATGTGTGAAAGCTCTCTGCTTCATGTGTACAATCACTAATGTGCAACCCTTTTAACACATTTTACAGTAATGGCTTAAAGTGTTGAATCACTTTCCATTTTAACCAGTCATTGACATGTGTTCTTTTCCCATCTTTTAATAAAAATATACAAATGTCAAAAAAATAAATAAATAAAAAGGCAGATACATAATCATAAAGTATAATGGTTACATACAGGCATTGTTACTACTGGCCTAATTAAGTTTGCATCAGAAAGCCCGCATATTCGATAAGTGACATGGCTGTGAATCATATTCGATAAGTGACATGGCTGTGAATCAAATGGTGGTCTCTGGAACTGTGAAGTATCAGTGTCAACTAATGTTCTACTCTTCTCTTCACAATACAATCAACCTGTTATTTTTAATAAAGAAAATAACAATTTTGTGTTGTAATAATTTTATTTGTATCACATATGTAAAGTGTGTAAAATGTATATATAAAACACATTTTATGAAAAAATATTTATAATAATTTTTCTAATAGATGAACTTGATCAGTTTTAACTGTACAAGTACCATTAAGATTATTTAAAATACAAGCAGTTATATGCTACAGAATTGTCAGGAAAGCTTTAATTCAGAGAGAGGATCCATTATAATTGAACATTTTTCTTTGATTGTACAGTAATCCCTCGCTACTTCGCGGTTCACTTTTCGCGGATTCACGACTTCGCGGATTTTTAAATACAACTGATTGCCCGCCTATCGCGGAAGTTATGTTCCAGACCCATCAGCAACAGGAGAAAATCCACGATATAGAAAGACCATATAAATAAACATTTTTTTAGTTTAAGCCTTAAAATACCCATCCCACATGCTTTAAACACATGTAAACTTATAAAACACACTTTGTTAACACATATGATATGTGGATGTCGGGCTAAGGATATGAGTAACATCTCACTATTATAAAACATTTTAACTTCACGCAAGACAAGACAGTGAGACAGGAAAATTGGTGATGTACACCTAAAAGCCTGATTGTACAGGCTTTTAAATTATTGACACGCAGAGCGACAAGCAGCACAAAGCCAGCACAAAGTCCACTTCTCCTTAGCGTTCATTCAGCTCCCCACCCCCTTGACAATGCGAACTGCGCTTCCGGGGAGGGGGGGTTTGAGCGAAGGTGCGTTCAGCTCTCACACACACACACACACTCCTCGAGCAGAGCGACAAGCAGGCATTTTGGCAGAAGCAGCACAAAGTCCATTTCTGCTCAGCGTGAGTTCAGCTGCCCCCCTTCACAAAGCGAGTGCAGACACATTGACGTCTGATCGCTGCGTGCAGGCAGTGTGCAGTGTTGGTCTGAGGTGTTTAAGAATGTAGAAAGTGTTTAAGAGCATAGGAAGTGTTTATATGAGCGTGGGAAAGGTTAACAAGAGAGTGAGAAAGGTTTATAAGAGTGTGGGAAGGGTTTATAAAGCCTTAAAATATGTATAAATAATAAAATAAATATAGGTCGCTACTTCGCGGATTTCACCTATCGCGGGGGGGCTCTGGAACGTAACCCCCGCGATAGGTGAGGGATTACTGTAATTTGAAAACTGCAAATACAAATGTATAGCTCAGTTAGATGCAAATGTGAACATTTATTGTAGATTTGCATACACTGAATTCAGTATTTCTGTGATTTTGTCTTTAAAAAGATTCTGCCTGGAATGTGGTTCAACAGCCAAGATAGGCGCTCTAAATACAATGAACCCTTTGCATCATCATCACAAAATGGGTTTAGATGAGAGTGATGGATGACGAAAAAAATCAGTGATATGATGTTCAAGCAGCTGCACACAAGTAATTCAAAAAATAACTAAAAACATTTTTTTCAAAGAGGGAAATATGCTGACTAGAAGTTAACACTCCTGCCTCACAGCTCCAGAGACGTGGTTTAAATGTGTACTTTGCACATTCTATTCAAATCACTTGCCCCCACATACCAAAAACACATGTCAGGCTAACCGGCAACTTTAGACTTGTCCTGTATGATCAGATATATTGGTGTTTTCTGCAAATTCAATGGACTGACTTTCTGCCCAGGAATTGTTCATGCATAACAGCAGGTGCTGTTGGGGTATTGTTCCATTTTTTATGACCCTATAAAGATTTATATAGATACAGTAAATGTACAGGTGCAAGGTTTCTTTGATGACATTAAGACATTTATGAATTGGTGCAAAAAGTTAAAGTATATTTGCTTTTATTTGTTTCAATAAACATTTATTCTTGTGCATGTATTCATAATAAAAACATTCTATAATGGTTGCAGTATCCAAGAATTCGCTTTCTGAAGCCCATCAGTCTTGTACAGGGTTGCAGAGAGCCACAGTCTATCTATAGAACGTGTAAGAACCTTCTTTGGAAGGGGCGGCATACACCCTTTGACATTCATTTATACCAGGTAAGTGTAGAGATACCAGTTAAGCTGACATGCATATTTTTAGCTTTTGGGAGTAAGCTGGACAACTCACACAAACATGGCTGGAACATTCAAGCTACCCATAGAGAGTGAGCAGCTGAGAACTGAAAAATCTATAGATACGAGCATTTGCCTCATATCTGAACTGTGAGGCAAACACTGTAAAAACTGGCCAATCATGTTATCATTAATGAAGAGTAAGATGATATATTTTAAAAGTAGAAATGCTCTATAATGTTGACCTTAAGACTCAAGTTTAAAAATCCTATTACATTTAAAACAGGAAGTGTTGAACATCCTGTAATTTATTGTACTGTATATGTTCAAGATAAAATAAAAAACTAACTCCAGAAAATAGATTAGCATTACGCTGCACATCTGATTAAAGAGCATGAAATACAGAAAGAATAAAGAAGATTTAAAATTTACATTTTTTATTCATAAGTTATTCTAAACTTACTTCCTGCTCAGGAGTTGCCTGATTTAAGTTTGTATGCTTTCTGAAACTCATCTCTTTATCGTCATTAATGGCAATCTTCCTAACGTCATATACTTTTCTGACCTTGAAAACTTGACTTCTTGGAGTTTTGTTTCCATTATAACCCATATCATTTCCATTATTTGGTGAAGAAGGGCCTAGGCGGAATACATGGCAGAATATTCGGACAATCCTTAAGAGACTCCTCATCTGAGCTTCATAATTACTTGATAAACTGAAAACACAAAAAAGTAAATTCTCAATTAAGTCACTGGATGAAATAAAAATAAATAATACTGGTATTAAAATGAACATACCAAGCAGATAAAGTCATTAAAATTAGAGGTAGATTTTATTCTCAAATTCACCAGTAGAATATTGATTCGTTCAAATCAGGCTCTATTTACAATGTGTTGGGTATGCTAACCCAATCCAGATCTATTAAACTTCATCTCAAAACATAACTTGCATGTGAAGTAATTTTGCATTTTGTACTTCTAACACTTCTAAGACTTTTACATCACAATAAAATGTATTGTATACCTTTAAAACTTTATAAGCAGTCCATTGAATGAGTATGGTATAATTTAAGAAGGTTCTTTAATAATTCTGACATCAGCACAAGATGAAATATTTTTAGAACATTAAAGGAAAAACTACACTTTATAAACTACTAGCCAACCCGCGGCGTAGCATACGCCACATAATTATGTATTGATGGGTGAACACTTCCTGAAAGACACAGTTGTCCAAATGGGGTGGGTTTGAGGATACGACTGTAGGTGAATGAAAAGATGGAACTCTGGAGAGGGCAACATACAATTGTCCGTGACTGAAAACTGGAGGACCACTGTCGTGCCTCCACCTCCCAGAATGAGGACGGGGCTGGACAGCACTCGGGCGCGGAGGACGGAATGGGGGGAGAGGGGAAGGACGCCCATTCCGCCCTGGCCCCCCCGCCATTCTAGTCTGCTGATTTCTTAGTCATCTCTTATCATCGTTCAGTATGCACTGCCTGCTCATGTGACCGCCCCCAACTCCTCACCTGAGTCGCTTTCGTCTGTGTACAGTCCACATGCACCTGTGAGTCACGTTGACTGTTCATTTTGCAAACACCGCCTCAGTCGCTTTCGTCTCTGCTACAGTCCACATGCACCTCTGAGCCACGTTGACTTTTCATTGTTCTTTGCGGTTCCAGCTGCTTTTCTATATATAATCCACCAAGTCACCCGACCATGGTAGTAGTGACTGGGGGTGTGTACAAAGGACAGGGACTTAATCAGTGTGAGCATATGACCCGCACTTACTGGGAATTCCTTGTTCATGGGGAACAATTGCAAGCCCCAGTCTCCATCACGAATGGGGTTCAACGGCTTACCCACGCCTCTAGGTGCTGGGTAAACACACGTTGATCCATTCAGTGTAGCGCACGTGCAGCATCGGACATCTAAGGGCATCACAGACCTGTTATTGCTCAATCTCCCGTGGCTGAAAGCTAGTTGTCCCTGTAAGAGGTTGGACGCCGACCGCTTGGGGGTCGCGTAACTATTTAGCAGGAGGGGGTCTCTTTCGTTATCAGAATTAACCAGACAAACCGCTCCACCAACTAAGAACAGCCATGCACCACCACCCACAGAATCAAGAAAGAGCTATCAATCTGTCAATCCTCTCCGTGTCTGGGCTGGGTGAGGTTTCTCGTGTTGAGTCAAATTACGCTCCACACCTGGTGGTGCCCTTCCGTCAATTTCTTTAAGTTTCAGCTTTGCACTCTTACTCCCCCCGGAACCCAAAGACTTTGGTTACCCGGTTGGCTGCCCAGCGGGTCATGGGAATAACGCCACCGGATCGCCAGTTGTCATCGTGTATGGTCGGAACTACGATGGTATGTGATCATCATCGAACCTCCGACTTTCGTTCTTGATTAATGAAAACATTCTTGGCAAATGCTTTCACTCTCGCTTGTATTGTTGGTGGGCGGGGCTCTGTCTTGCGTGCGTCTTGCTTGCCATGGACTTAGTGAATTCTTAGAGTTGGTGGACATGGCTCTGTGAGTTGTTGGCGGGCGTGACTTTGTGAGTTGTCATCGTATCCCATGGTCTTAGAGTTGGTGGGTGTGGCTATGTCATGTCTATCCCATGGTTGTCTTGCGTGCCTTGTCGGATTAGCGAATTATATATATAGATTCTTTTCCCATTAATAATATTTTGAAAAAGGTCCATTTCCCATAAACCTGTATTGTACCTATATTCTATGTTTGTAATTTGACATTTTGCTAACATGTTTGATTTCTCAAAAAATATTTTGTCATTGCACCTCATTTTTAAAATTCAATCGCTTTAATCACTAAGATGAAATAAAATACAGTATATAGTCTGAAAGGCATTTTACTTAGTCTTACAATATTACAATCATCAACCTACTCTGAAATCTACTTACATTAGTTATTTGTAACAGAAAATAATATCTACCATATAGGTTGATAATATTATTTTACTTTTAATGTCCAACAATATAAGTGTTTAAACAACTGTCTAACTATCTAATTTTAAACTGCAAGGAAGCTAGATAAGACAGTTTTTGCTAACTCCTGACTTTCATTGATAAAAGGAGCGCAGTCTAGGTCAGTTTACTACTTAGTTACCCTTCTTTCTTCTTTGTTTGAGATTTTTTGTCCATTCCTTTAAAACTGGGAAAATGCTGACAAAGCTAGACTGAGGGGAGTTTTGCCTGGGCAGTTTTTTTGATGAGTCTAAGGAAACAGAAAGGCAATAAGAGGAGGCAAGCAACAGCATTCACTTTCTGACATTTTCCATCCTGAGAAGACCATCTCTCTTTGCAGCCATATTCAGCCAGGATATGCTACATGGCCCTATGTATATGTTGAGCTTAGCTAAGAAAAGATCAGAGTGTGACTACCAAGTGTATGCACTACCTGAAACTACATATCTAGCATTATCAGGCTGTATGGTTTGCAAAGCCACATTTTGCTTACTTTTTGTTTATTGCATTAGTTATACTATTTGAAGACTGAAACATCCACATTACTAACCGAGAATGCTAAACCGGATGGACGCAGGGACATCCGGCAATGGGCCGTGGCCGCAAAAGACGTACTGCGCAGGCAAATCTCCCCCCCCCCCCCCCCCCCCCGCAAGCAACAGGAACTGGATGGAATGCAACGTAAAATAAGAAATGCGGCATCGCGCACACAAAAACGGAGTCAGACCACAGAAAAAAGGAGTCAGACGCCGTTGCACACGAAACAGGACACACAAAGAGGAGGATTCAACAAGCCCCTAGCACACAAAAAAAAAGAAGCCGCGAGCACCACACAAAGCCCATTGGACACGAAACGGGACAGACTACGGCCATAGCACACGAAACGTACACAAAAACGACGATTCAGACCCTCGACCACAGTAACATAAATAACAAATGACACACAAAGCCCCATTTCTAAATGAACCGTCCGTATTAAACATACGTCATCTCAACACGTTCACACTATGCAGCATAGGTGGATCTCATTACAATAAGGCACTATTAACCGTTCAACCGCAGAAAAGGCTCCATATTAACAGTGAGTGCGATCCTCCTTATTACTTATCCATATTTATCACGCTCAAGAACAAACAAGTCATAAATTCACGATCACGGGTACAAAACGATACGGCTCGGATAACAGGACCAAACACAATTCACACTATGCAGCATAGGTGGATCTCATTACACTGATGCACTATTAACCGTTCAACCGCAGAAAAGGCTCCATATTAACAGTGAGTGCGATCCTCCTTATTACTTATCCATATTTCTAACGCTGAAGAACAAACAATTCATGAATTCACGATCACGGGTACAAAACGATACGGCTCGAGTAATGGGACCAAACACACGAACCCGCATGAAAAAAAACAATACACGTCGGCTCCAACTCGCTTCTCAAACTCTGGAAGAAAAAATGTCTCGGCTCCAAAAACGCAAAGCTCAACTAACACAGTTACAGAAACGAACCCAAATGGACAGACACACTGAACGTGGACGCATGCTGCGCGCGTCTCACAGTACTGCATCGAAACAGGCACGGGTTCAAAACGAAACACCTTCCATCTCAGACATACAGAAATGGCAGCGAAGGGACAAAATAAATAAACGCAGACGTCTACTGCCGGAAAACAAGCACGCGAGGCTCCAAAAAGAGAAAGCTCAACTGACCGACATACAAAAACGGGCAAGGCTCAATACAAACAATGCACGCCGTAAACTACAACGGGCTTCTCACACAGCACAGGCAAATCGATTACACCTATAAAACAACACGCCCCAAATAATGGACATACAACGACGCGACTCTCAAACGGCACAAGCAAAAGATACACGTCACAGACATCAACAACAGACACCTGCTTAACGCTTGCGCCAGTTAGCTGACAACGCGTTCAATAATGAGTCCACTATTCAGGAAAATTCATTGGGATTAATGAATGTCATTTGCAATCATTGTCATTCACTTAACTTCCCTGAAGAAACAACTGGCAATACAAGTAATGAATTTACACGTTGTTATCAAAAGGGTCAAATTGGACTGCCTCCTTTACATTCATATCCTGAATATCTACAGAAGCTTCTAACTAACGATGTACCTGAAAGTGAAATCTTTATGAACTGCATTAGATCCTACAAATCGGTATCCACTATGAACATTAACAGTGGCACTGCACATGACATCCGTCTTGCAAAACTGTTAATTATTGATGAATGTACAATGGCATCCACTCACTTACTCAACACCATTCATAAACTTCTACAAACGTTTATGAATGATAATATTCCCTTTGGAGGAAAGGTACTTTTATTAGGAGGAGATTTTAGACAGTGCTTAGCTATTGTTCCACATTCCATTCGCTCAGCTATTGTTCAGTGCACCTTAAAATACGCAGACAATTGGCATTGCTTTCAAAAGATACAGTTAGTACAAAACATGCGATGTCCAGATCCAGATCATAACAATTGGTTATTACAACTGGGAGATGGTACACTCACCAATACAGACAGACTTCACCCATATATTATTACAATTCCTCAAGCCTTTATCTGCGACGACTTAGTTACAGACAGATTTGGAACAGCAATCTCATTAGACCAAATGCCCCTTTTAACACAACGCACTATATTATGTCCAAAAAATATTAATGTGGAAAACATAAATACCCAAGTCATTGCATTACTTCCTAGAGAGACACAACTCTTTCTAAGCTCTGACAAAGTTGACTCTGATCACGACAATAACCATCTTCATTGACCTTACAAGTTCTGACCTAGAATTACCTTTTACACTTAAACGGCGTGTACAAAGAAATTTTCCAATAAACCTTTACACTGTGCCACACACTTTATTGTTTGCTTTCTATTTGCATCATCTACACCTTCACACTATTCTATATCTCAATCATACATCACGCTCTTTGTCATTCTCAACACCAGGGGTTGGCGAGCGAAGCGAGCAGGGGGCGGAGCACCCTAGTATTTCCTATAACACATGAATAAATGTGTACAATTGTCCCCAGCCTGTACTGGTACTCTGTCTAATTGTCTGGGGATACAGATGTAAAAGGAACTGAAAAGTATTGAAATACATATACTGTATTTATTTGAATGTTTTTTATTTAATAGTAAAACAAATATTTAATGTTTGTGTAAGAGGATGACACCATAAATACATTATTTCAGAAACATGAACAGGCCACTTAAAATTAAATTACTGGGTAAAATATTTATTTATTTATTTTTTATTTGAATGGACATTTAATGCAAAGTAATTTAAAACTACCGCTGCATGGATTTTTTTAGTGGGCACCACAAGAGAAGTGGACACTTTATTGTGTTACATGCTATTTTCATTAATGTGCATGGTAATATTAATGACAAAAAGACAAAAGTCATATAAGAAAACTATTTTTTAATCACATTAGATGTGTTTTTTCATTCTAGACTGCTTTTTTGCAAATTCCTTGACAAGAACTCTTATGTTTATTTTTTTGCCTGTTTCTTTTTCAGTAGAGAACCTTGGTTTGAAACCATAATACCAATGACAGCCGCTCTTAAAATTTGTAACAGGAGCTGTCATTGGTCTAACACAAGGTTTCTGAAACTTTTTAGCCTGAGGACCCAAAATAAAAAAATAATACCATACTTGGACCCAAAAAGAGAATGACATATAATAATACTAGTGTTATAGTGTGATCATCTCTGCTACAGATTTTGATTCAATGTATGTGTGAGTAGCAAGTACAAGATGATCAATCAACCATGGCCACTGATACTGCTTTTAGTGTACAAAATATACACCCAAATCCTATTCATTCACCCTTTGTAACACCCCGAAAATGGTCACATTCTAGTGTTGCATCAGTTATTTCATTTCGACAATTCAAACTAGTGCTGTGATTTCCACACCTTACAATCACATCTGTCATTGCCTCCTCTCATTCCCTTTCTTATTTGTATCTTTGCTTGTCAGTCATTTCAGTTTGAATGTTTCGCAGGTTTTGTCAAGGAAAGTGTTGGTGTGTGGAATATTTTTTAGATTTTCGCACCATAAAAAAAAAGCTGTCTGTGATGAATTAACAGCGTTGGTCTGCACACTGAAAAGAAGGTGGCATATAATTCGCACGGTCACATGGCAATCCATCACAAGCATGTTCACGACCCATACTAAGAAACACCAGTCTAATGGTTTGAAACCATAATGCTTTCAAATCGGTGGTCATAATTCTGATCACATGCACTTCCCGATTGGATTGGTAAATATGAATCGGTGGGAGTTATTGATTAAAAAAAAGGTGCTTAAGGTCCTTGGTATTATTTGCACACTCCATGTGGTTGCTATGTTCCTGATTCTGTTAGGGTCCACATAATTTATTGAGTACAGAGAGGAGAATACGGTCAACTTAGGACCATACCACAACAAAATAATGTTATATGGCAAAAGTAATGTACCCTAGCAGTAGCAGGTGGCAGTTAAAAACCAAAAACAATAACAGAACAACACGGTACAGCATTGGCCCATGTGCATTCACTAACATATACTACATACAGAAACAAATTATTCTTGTCACACAAAACAGGGGCTTTTTGCCTGCTCCAGAAAAAATGCATAAGAAATGTAAAGTACCATTGCTACTAAGTTATTTCTGTAATATTTCATTTTTTTCTTCAATAATCCATTCATGTTTCTTTTTCAGTTATGTATATTTTATTTTTATGGTTAAAAAGTTGGGATAGGACAAAGAGAAAACAGTAATGCATAGTTTGCTGTGATCATGTAAGTTAACGTAACTTGACATCCATTTCAGTCTAAACATGAATGTTTTCCCTGACACACTATTTTACAAATTTACAAAATTTGTATTAGTTCTCCATGACATTATGGTAACAAACCATGCACCATGCTTGTGTGAAGTCTGCATTTTTTCCACAAAGAACTCTGATTTTGTTTGCTGATTCCAAAGACATGTAGCTTATGCTGTTAGGTAATTTGTTCATGAATAGACCCTGCAATGGACTGGCACTTTTCTACAGGACTGTTTTCTTGCCTAACCCCCAGAGCTCATTTAATAGTCTTTGGCTTTTTCCCTACACGTTGCATTGGTCTGTAGCTGAAAATAATTCATGGCTATGAAAGGTTACACAACTTGAAATAAGTAATAACGGGTGGTTCTAAAAAAGATTTCTCTGCTAAGATCAGTCTGTAAAATAGGAAGGAAATGTTTAAAAACATATGAGAAAGGGTGATTGTATGGAAAGGGAGTGGAATAAAATTTTGTTTTCTAGATTTTTTTCTATTGGGATAAAGATTAAGGGGACTGATTCTTGGTTGAATCATGGTTTTGACCATGTGAGAAGAATATTGCTTTTCCTCCATCATGGACATCACTTTGCCTTAAACTATTACTCCCAGTGGTAAATATTATAGGTCTCATGCAATTTTTTTTAACTGAATGGCACCTATATTATCCAGTGGAAAAGTATGATGAAGGCACAACAAGTTCTGACAATTTTTATTATTTAAGGTGAAATTAACTTTTACCTGAAATGCTCATTGATGTAACACTGCTCTAACTCATTATGTATTCAATATATATATAGTGTACAAATATGTATAACTCATTTAATCTCTTAAACACTGTTAAAAACAAAATAGCTATTTGATTCCTATAAAATTAAAGATTTTAATATGTATTTGACATTGATTCAGAACACATTATTTACCTGAGTAACTTATGGCCATTTGTTGTTGCCACTTCAGCAAGGCTTGTCAGGATTCTTTGATAACTGCCTTCACTTTGCTGTGAAATGTGTTCAAGAACTTGGCGTAGCTAAATAAACAAACATAAAAAAACATTTCATGTCATTTGAAATCTACAAAATAATTAGGAATGCATATAAATCTATGATTCAGTTAAAAAAATTACCATGCTCTCCTTTACATCTTCATTTTGTGTCATCTGGATTAATGTTTGAAATAATCTGCTATGATGTTGTATTAAAATTTCACATGTTTCACCATACCCACCCTAAAGAGAAGGAAAACACAAGGCTCATTAATTTATAAATTCATCATTCGTATCATATCTGAATGTGTTTGATCTCTGTACCTTCAAAATTTATCATCTGATCATTAAAGGAATACTCTACCCAAAAAAAATATATTTTCATATGTTACTTACCACCCCATGTAGTTTGTAGTAATGGACAAGAAAAAAAATTTTAATCTTATAATTTCAGGTTTAATGAGAGAAAAGATATGAAGGATATTATGATATCATGGAACATAATGGAGACCCATTGTTTCTAACAACAAACAGTGTGAATACATTCATGAATAAAAGAAAAAAATTCTCACATTACTCGTGTTATATTACCCACATGTCCGTTACCTAGTCGAATGCTCAAAATGTGTAAAGCAGATGCATTTTTTTCTAAAACTTACTTTAGGTAAGTCAGCATAGAAAGTAAACAGGAAAGGCACATTTCCAAAATGTTGTGCTTCTGAACTGCAGACCCACCTCTCCCCCTTATTCATTGGTCAAGAGTCCTGTCTTCAATTCAAAATCACAGTTATTATGAGAATGCAACTTCTTTACATTCTACACTGAATTTTTCAGACATACGTATTACAAATATTTTAGCAAAAATATATGCATTTTGCACATTTTCAGCATTTCACTGGATAGTGGAAAGGGGATTATCTGACACAAGAAACATGAGAATTTTTTTTCACATTATTTTTTGGTGGATACAATGGGTCTTTATTACTTCCATTATATTATTAACTGTTTTTTCTTGTTCTGTATGAAAACATGACATGGAGTTTTGCTTTAAATGCAATTGCATATTAACAATAAACAAGTAATTAGACTTGAGTCTTGGTCAGACTACTGTGATCCCTCATGCAAATACTTATATTTGCTCCAAAGAGTACAAACATGGAACTCCTGCCCTGAAATGAGACAAGCACTCAATCATGGTTTGTTATCACCATTACCTTCCAGTAAAAAACAATGGTAATCCATAACTTTAAAAACCTTCACATTAAAGAAAAGAGCCAATTAATGCTAAACACAGAGGTTGTAAATGACAAGGAGCTATCTGCACTTATGATAATTTTCTATTATTTACGTTATAGTGTGATTCAATTTGAATGTATGTAATGCATTTGGAGGAGCATATATTTTACTGCAAATGCATTATATAGATCTTGTTTTTTTTATGTGGTAATTTACTTCATAGCACCGGGATCCTATTGCATCTGTATTTTTTTGCCCTTTGTCTTTCATTAAATTGTAATTGTGTCAAGACTGTTAAGACTCTCACCTTGAAATTGTCAAGGCTATTAAAATGAGTTGTAAGGTATTGAATTCTTAATAAATGCAGAAGGAAAAATAAAACCTGAAAGATTCTGAATGCTAAAGGTTGTTGTATTATTCCAAAGTCCTACAATACTCTTAGCTCATGCCAGCATATATTGTTGTGTAAATATCTAAACACTTATTTATTCACAAGTTCTTATCTATAAGCTGGAAAAATTGCTCCACTGTTATGTATCACAACATATAAGGATGAGAAGAAATATAGAAGCAGAGGTGGCTTTCTGATCATTTTAGTGCAGTCTAATGTTGTATGCAAATTTTGCCTCAACTTCTGAGACAATTGTTTTCGTCATATCTAGTTTCTGCTCATCTGGGGCCTCATGTATAACGCCGTGCGTAGAACTCACACTATAACATGGCGTAAGCACAAAAGCGGGAATGTGCGTACCCACAGAAAAATCCAGATGCAGGAATCTGTACGTACGCAAACTTCCACGTTCTTCAGCTACATAAATCCCGATCAGCGTGAAAAGTAACGCACGTGCACGCGCCTTCTGTCCCGCCCCAACTCCTCCCAGAATTATGCCTCTTTGAATATGCAAATCAATATAAATAGCCTTCTGTGAAAAGACAATGGGAAAAGCACGGGGGAAAATATACGAATTTCAGCAAATACCAAGTGGAGGCAAAGGAAAAACATACTATTTGTTGGTTTAAACAGTGGTATAATCAACAAAAGGAAGTTGATCGAGTGACAGAGTGTCGGAGAAACTCGAAAGCTCAAGTTCACAAAGTCGCACAGTGCCCGAAATAAAAAAGTCACATATCAAAGTCGCTGTGAAAAGGCGAGTCGTAGCCCACCATCTGAGTGTCATATGAAAGCTTATTAGGGTACAGACAAAAAAAATAGGCACACAGTGGGGAAAAAAGCACGAAATGTCAACTTTAATCTCGAAATTTCCACTTTAATCACGTAGTTTATTTTGCCATTAAAGTAGAACATCATAAACTTCATCTTAAAATCGTTTAATTTACTAGTTTCTCAAATCCCATTGTAACTAAAGTAGCACATTAAATGCTTTGTTCTGTATTTGATCTTCTATGTGCTCTGTGTGTGAATCACTACCTGCTTCTTAAACAGGCTTTCTCTTTCTCCGACAGGACACATAATCCATTACATTCGTGATATTACAGCTCTCTGAATAATTAAAATACTGAGATGTATACGTGATATCTTTTTCATGATGATAGGAATGAAAGCATGTTATTAAACATGGGAACACGGTGGCGCAGTGCTTGTTCATGTCTCACGCAAGAGGCTTGCTGCGCCATGCACGACCTTCGAAGAAATAATTTATTACAGAAGTACTGTCGCTTTCAAACGTACTAACCTCCAATTCCTGTCCTTCCTTTTCTTTCTCCAAGTAACCAATCACCACACAATCAGCTCTGTAATAGACGTGAAGCCATTTGTAAGCTTAGAACGCCGATTCTTCAAAACTTTTAAGGACCATTGAAATATCTTCGTAGTACATGTTTAATTATTCTATCTGTCTATCCTTCCAGTGTCGCGTCAGCACCAGCAAGAATACAACGCAATGCAGGAACAATCTCTGAACTAGCTAGCGCTGCGGCACCGTGTCCTCACATGTTTAATTATTAACAATACAGATTATTTAAATGAAGTTAAAGTTTTATCTATATAATATAATCAACATATTTTGCTGCATTTCATCTTAAAAATGATATCGTCATCATATGTACATACGCGCTTTATAAAGTGGCGCAGGTTGTGCAATATTATAACTGTAGTGCAAGTTTACAGTGAGGTAATTGTACTTATAAGTACAAACAGTTCTACAAGGAGCACTTGATGGACTGATTGAGTGCGTTTATAGTTCTTGGGATGAAACTTTTTCTAAACCGTGAAGTCCGTACAGGAAAGTCTCTGAAACGTTTTGCCTTGGCTCAGGCAGCGTCTGCTTCATGCTGTATACCGATAATTCTCTTTCCAATTAGCTGCTTCTGTGATTCCCCACTCAGATACAGTGATATAAATACTCCGACTGGTTCAGTGGGAGTAATATGGAAAAAGATGATCTGCTGTGGCAACCCTTAACGGGAGCAGCTGAAAGAAGAAGAAGATGCATTGAGAGTAACAACGCTAAAGCAGTTATGGTATTTGGAATACTATGGCTATGGCTACTATGGCTATTCCCTGGACCATTATATTGCTGCAGGTTAATTACAATCAGATGCATTACACTAATAAACAATATGCAGTTAGTTTCAGTGTATTTATAAAGCCGCATCAGGAATGTGGGTCTAAGAAAGAAAGGGTGACCACACAGGAATAGTAGCACTGCTTTGACGCTGGGTGCCGCCAGTCTGCAAAACCGAGTGGAGAAATTGCGTACGCCAGGGTATGAGGTACCATGGAAATGTGCGTGGCTTTACGCCAAGTTTAGGTTTTATACATCGCGATTTGAGCGTGGAAACGTTCGTACGCAACATTTCTGTGCGTACGCACCGTTATACATGAGGCCCCTGATATGGATTGCCCTTGTTAGTAAGGTCTGTACAAAATTTAAAGAAAAACAGATTCGAGTGACAGAAAGAGAGAAAAGAAGAACATGTTTTGCATCTGGATTGACATGTTTTCAGACTGAACATAGCTCTGACTCAAAATAAAAACAAACCTAATCTACAGTTTTGAAATATGGAGACCACAGACAGCTCAGTTCAAAGCATGGATACAGCGATTATCAATTAGGCAAATAAAACGGTTAACTAACATAATGATTAAGTTGCTATTGGGGGGTGTGGGATATGGCCGGTAGTTCATCCCGGCCAATACCCCCAGGCCGCCAGGTGGAGCCCTTCTTGCAACATAGAGGTGCCCCGAATTCCAGCAGGGCATCATGGACAGTGGAGTTTTACATCACAGCCCTGCTGGATACCATGGGGGCCTCCAGGGGACGCGGCACGAAGGAGCAAGGACTTCTATTTCCCCTATAACCCGGAAGTACGTCTTAGTCATAGCGACAGAGGAAATGACATACTTCCGGGATGAAAAAGAAGAGTTTTGATCTTACCTGGAAGTGCTAGGAAGTCACATGGACTGAGGGTTCAGAAGCACTTCCAGGTCAAGGACTATAAAGGACTTTGGGAAATCCCAGATGGACGAGCTGAGTTGGGAGGAAGGGTGGCAACGCGTCTGGGAGTGGAGGATTGATTATTGTAGTGATTATTGATTTGTATATGAGTATTGTGGAGTGGAGGTGCTCTTGATGCACATTATTGTCCTAATAAAAACAATTATTGGACTATCTATCTACCTATCTGTCACAGGGGTTAAATAAAATAGTTTTTTTTCTCAGCAACAAAGTATACAAGTTTATTTGGGCTTTTTTAGGCTTATCATATGAATAAATGTTTCATATTTTAGTATGCTTCTTCATTAACCTGAACTGAAACTCTGGCCTTTTAGCTTTTCAATGTCTGGCTCCCAAACATATGGCTCCCAGCCAATCTGATCTTACAGGAAACTAGTAATCTCATTTGTATTGTAATACCATTAAGTTGCCATTGGGCAGTATTTGTACTTGTATGGTCATCTCTTCTTTGAATAAGACAAGCAAAACAATTACCACTCATTTTTTTTTCAAAAAATAAAATAACATATACTTTGAACAGAATTCTTGTTTTTAAAACATTGTCTTAACTCTTTTTACATATCAAATCAGGAAAATTGAAAACAATAAAATTAAATCTATTTTATTAATTTGTTTTTAAAAGATAACCTGTATATTAAACAATACTACTAAAACAATGTTGTGTGGTAAAATAGCGTTTGTCACAATCAAATGGCACAAGTTAAAAAAAAGAGTGTAAACAAACTGGTTATGGATCACACAGACCACAATCAGAGTTGAAGTGAAATGGATAACAATCACATTTAACATGGCTGGAAAGGCAAATGCATTTTCTGTCCAGATATTGTACAACAATTAAATCAGCAGAAAAGACAAAAGAGTCATAGGACAGTGGCAGTGACCAGCTAGGCCGCAGAAGGAATGGCAGAAGCAGCATGTGTAAAGTCATGCTATCATCTCTTTCATAAGACTATTACACCTGCAGCATCATGGTAATGCATTGAAGTTCTTAATCGCAGCGAGTCATGTCACCTTCTTTTCACTTATTCTTGTTGGGTCATTATGTGCAGCCCATTCCCTCTGTAACTACAGTAGCTGCTGTGCATTATGCTATGCAGATAAATGCGTGCTGAAGCTAGGGACGTATTTTAATGACAGGTGTAAATGAATCTCTGCCAAATTAAACAAAAAGTTATGTTAAAGAGGATCTGTCTTCACATGCTGTCATAACATGTTTTGAATATTGATGCAGCAGGCCACTTTAAAATTGCCCAAGGGCCAGATCTGGCCTGCAGATCTCAAGTATAACAGTCTTGGTATAGAAGAAGATCAGACATCAGTCTATGAGAATATCAGACCTCTGTCTATGATCATACCTCAAAAATATGGGTCATGCAGCATGATAAAGACCACAAACACAGGAGTAAATAAACAACAGTGTCTTAAACTGACGAAAGTTTGCATTACGGAATGGCCAAGTTCTGACCTCAGCCCAACATACATGCTGTATGGGCGTAGCATGATCTGAGCAAACTATTCATGGTAGACATCCCACTTGTATAAATAAGAAGAAACAATTTTATAAAAAAATGACAAAATACTTCAAATGCTACACATTTTTGTACAGTAGTTAAGGGAATCTCTGGGATGAGATTATTGCTACAAGATTCTAGCAATTGCAAAATATTTAACGGTGTACAGTGTTGTATGTTGTTTGTTTAGTCTGATTTTATTCTTCCATTACAATTTAGGAGAACATTGCATTGTTGGAGACAATTAAGCAGGAATATAAAAAAATTCCAAATGGTTCATAATCTTTTTCTCACAAGCATATACTACTGTTACTAAACATCAATGAAATCTGAAACTACATGTCCTACAGTCAAACCTGTCTGCAAATTTCTCACTTTAGCTGTATTCCATACCTTCTGATCAGGGTGCATATTATCCATTCATTATCCAACCCATTATATCCTAACTACAGGGTCACGGGGGTCTGCTGGAGTCAATCCCAGCCAACACAGGGTGCAAGGCAGGAAACAAACACCAGGCAGAGCGCCAGCCCACCGCACGGGTGCATATTAATTGTTTTGTATTTTATACTATGATCTGATTTCACTTTGTAATTATTCATTGCCAAATCAGAAGGATGGAGATAGTACAACAGAAATAAGCATAGCTCTCCATAAACAACAAGTACAAACAGCCAAAAGAAAATACTAAGTTTAACAATGGAAAAATGTAAAAATATTCAGGTCAGGTACAATGATATAATGTAAAAAATCTAAAAAGCAAATGTTCAATACAATGATAATTCAAATTTTGTTTTTTTTTCTCTTCCAAAAAATCTATACCTGCACACAAAGGTCAAGTGGTGTAATTCCATTTTTATCCGGCAGATATTTGGCTCCTCTTGATAGAAGAATCTGAGCAGTGTCTCTCTGACCATGACTACATCAAAAAAAAGAAACGAGGAACAAAAGAGATCAGCAATACGTTGTGGCATTATAAATTTAATATGATTTAAAAATATACTGTTCTGTTGAAGATAAACTAAATTAATCCTACACTACATTATAGCCATACAATGGGACAGGTAAACTCTGAATCAACAATTTTACAATGTGATTGTTCACCTTTCATATTCTAAATAATGAAGGTCTGATTGCACAGAGTTGGAAAGTGAATTGCTGTTTGCATTTATATTAATAGGAAAGACAGATAGCTGATACCTGCAAGCAAAGTAAAGTGGAGTAGCTCCTGATACATTTGGTCTATTGATGTCTGCTCCACTGTCCAATAGACAAAGCACTGTCTGTTAGAAAAGAACACAAAATAATTACTTAGCATTGAGGTAAAAGCATTTACTGTACCTTATATAATTTTTGTAGAAATTGACCAAAATGTGCTATTTTTCCTGTATATATATTCCTGTATTGCACACCATATGGAAAGAGGAATATAAAATAAAAGTAGAGAATATCTCACTTTTGTTCATATGAATCACTGTGTACAGTATATAAAGTATGATTCACAATTTTACAACAATACCAATATATATGTGCTAGCTCCCTACTTCTTTTCTGTTCTCTTAGTTGTTTGGCTTTGGTCTTATTAGGCTAACTGTCAATGAAAGAAAAACAACCAATATAGATGGTGAAATAATATTAGCATTCAGTCAGAAACATAACACAAAGTTCTCAAAGATACTTTATTTAATGTGTGCTGATGTCACTACCAAATGTGTGAGATTAGAAAATGAAGTTAGCCAATTCTGGGCATGTCAGGAAATTTTCATCTGGAAATTAACAACTGTTTAGCAGGTATAGCTTCACCAACTAACCAAGGAATAGGAAGACCAATCTCTAGCCAATAAAGAACATATACAGGGCAGAAACCAACTTACTAATGGGAGCTAAAAATCTGGAGAACCAAAAAAGTGTGGATAGATAGTGTGGGCTATAAAAGTGACGCCACAAGATTTTTAAAAAGATGGAAGTTGTAAGTAAAAGAAAAAAGAAGGAATTATGAACAACTAATAAAAAAGGAAGAAATGGAAGTATCCCTAATTTGGTTACATAATACCAGAAAAAGAAAAGGGTCTAGTAACTTGAAAAATTATACATGAATAGGTGGGTTTAATAAAGCAGCTATACATGCTGCAGATGTAGAAATTGAATGCGAGTAAGCACTATTTCATGAATTGTTTTACAGTTGTTGTACTATGAATTACTTATGAAAAGGACACAATAAAATATATATATTTTATTTTTTCAAAATGTTCAACAAGCCCTACATGTCTCTATTAAATGAGAGCTTCACTGAATAAAAGCAAAAGGTCATTTCACCAGTTTTTTTATAAGAGTTCTTATTATCTCATAACTCTAAACAAGCCACATGCAGCCAATGTACGGATGCTCACACTAGTCAAATGTGGTCATTTTTTCTTGGTAGTTCTGACAGGTTTGTATTACAATAATCTAACCAGCTATAAATAAAACAAACATAGGCATGTTTTAATTTTTCAGCAACTTTAAACAGTACAAAAGACTAAGCCTGTAATTGGCTTCTTAAATGAAAAATTGCAGTGTTGTTCTCATGGTTAATATTTTATTTAAAATTAAAATCTGAATCCATAGCAACACTCAGATCTTTATTTATGACTTGATTTACAAAGCTAGGTGAACTGAGATTTCCCCAAAAAATTTTACCTTTTTCATCTTCAGCTAGTAATTAAAGTTTCTGTTTTTTCCTTGTTTAGTTTATACAAATTACTGCTCATACATTTTACAATGCTAAAAAGATAATTATTCAGGGAATTAAGAACTTCATGGTCACCTGAAGTCATGTGCATAGTTCTGCTAATTTACTTTAGGTTTAGAAATTCATCAGCTTAATGGAAGCATGTAAAGTAAATATAATAAAGGAAATAACAAAAGGCCTATAAACAAACCTCTAGACACACATCTTGGAACATGTGGAAGCCATGCTAAACATAGACATTAATTAAAGTACAAATCCCACACTGTGATCAGTGAGGGAATAATCATGGATGCCCACTCCTCAATAATACATCACTATAAAACACAAGTTCAGAATAGCTTTTTGGTATTCTGCCATACCACTTTTCCACAAGATGCCAGATTAATCCAACATAAAGCTAAGCAAATTTTAATCTCATTTTAATACAAAGAAGTTCTGCAGACTGTGTGGGGTTATCAGGCATCTATCTAATTTAAGTCAAGATGTAGAAGCATTAAGACAAAAAAACCCATCTAATATGCTGGATCATAAAGGCCAAAGATAAAACTGAAGATCAGGATAGGAAACAGCAGATGTATTCCTGGGACAAATGAGAACCATGAATTTGAGACTTGGTTCTCTTTCCATCCAAAATAAAATCAGAAATCAGTAAGCTTACTTCAGACCAGATGATAACAGAAAAACAAACACAATGAAAACAACATCTACTGAATCTAGTATAATTTTTTATATATATTTAAGTGTGCCTAATTACTACTATACTAGAGTTATACATCAGGTTTTCTGGGTGATATAATGCAAAAAATAACTACTCATGAGGTCCTCTATGTCTGTTTGTCTGTCTATCTGCCTGTCTACATGAAACAACTCAGCTTCCCAGTGGATCAGTTTTGTCCAGTGGATTAGTTTTGTTGAAATTCAACACACTTATTCTTCAATAATATTTGTCAAAAAAAAACTCCCATTGAAAAGCATGGACAAATTTTCAGACTTGTCTGTCTTAAAATGAGAATGAGACATTAACTATGTCTTGAGAAAGGGTACTGCTCAAGATTAAGAGTTATTTATTTTGTATACTGAACTTTCCTCTTTTACTAAACTGAAATCCATTTCTGTTGACAAAGTAGATCTGTACTGCAAGTTAGTGAAACAGTAGCAGACTGGTGTCAACAGCAGTGACTTGTGCAAAACCTTGTCACACCAGCTCACTTCTCCTGCTGTTTGTAATCATATCAGGTAAATTACAAAGTGTGATCATTTAATTCCCGGAATGGTGAAGAGGACAGTCCATTAAAAAATTGTTGAACAAGAGATTCTGTTCGAACGAAAAGACCAGAACTTTGGTATGACAATGTCCCAAGCCAAGATGCACTCAGTGTTTGTGACTTTCTGGCTAAGAAATCAATTACCATATTGGATCATCCATGCTATTCACCTGTCTAAGCCCCTTATGATTTCTATCTCGCAACAACAAAAACGACCATAAAAGGATGAAGATATTCAGACATTTCTGACAACCGGTGTAACGTGGATACAGTAATATCTCGCTATATCGCGCTTCAACTTTCGCGGCTTCACTGTATCGCGGATTTTATATGTAAGCATATTTAAATATATATCGCGGATTTTTCGCTGGTTCGTGGGTTTCAGTGGACAATGGGTCTTTTAATTTCTGGTACATGCCTCCTCAGTTGGTTTGCCCAGCTGATTTCATACAATGAACGCTATTAGCAGATGGCTGAGAAGCTACCCAATCAGAGCACGTATTACGTATTAAATAAAACTCCTCAAATATATTGTGAGCATGGGGGCTGTTTGCACCCCTAGAGGATACGGCCGCTCGTCTAAAAAATGCTGAAAGACTACCTTCACATTGCTCCCTTCCTTGCTGGGCTTACTTGTGGTTACTTTGTTGCACAATATGCTTCCCGCATGGTGCTTCGCATACTTAAAAGCTGAAACAGCCCTATTGATTTTTGATTGTTTGCTTTTCTCTCTCTCTTGCTCTGACATTCTCTGCTCCTGATGGAGGGGGTGTGAGCAGGGGAGCTGTTCGCACCCCTAGAGGATACCGACGCTCGTCTAAAAAATGCTGAAAGTCTACACCTTCACATTGCTCCCTTCCTTGCAGCTGCTTTGTCAAGCGACATGCTTCCCGCATGGTGCTTTGCATACTTAAAAGCCCAAAAAGCACCTATTGATTTCTGATTGTTTGCTTTTCTCTCTCTCTGACATTCTCTGCTCCTGACGCGCACTCCTTTGAAGAGGAAGATATGCTTGCATTCTTTTAATTGTGAGACGGAACTGTCATCTCTGTCTTGTCATGGAGCACATTTAAACTTTTGAAAAAGAAACAAATATTTGTTTGCAGTGTTTGAATAAAGTTCCTGTCTCTCTACAACCTCTTGTGTTTCTGTGCAAATCTGTGACCCAAGCATGACAATATAAAAATAACCATATAAACATATGGTTTCTACTTTGCAAATTTTCACCTTTCGCGGGGGGCTCTGGAATGCAACCCCCGCGATCAAGGAGGGATCACTGAATATGTTTCCACCAATTGCAATATTGTCTAACTAAATGCATAGATGCTGAAGGAGTATTACTTCAAAGGCGACAGTAGCCACTAGCGCATAAATGCGCACGTTTTTACTACAGGTTTACTCCGGGGATTAAATTGTCACGCTCTTGTGCATGATCTTCATGACTGTAAAAGTAAAAAATGCAAACAATTTAACAATTTGTCTACAAATTAATGGATATGGAAACAATTTCTTGAAGGCACCTGAATGTTACGCTATACATACGCTTTCTAACATGTTTCTAAACTTTCAAGTTACAAAATCATAGGAATAGGAGCAAGGTGTACATGAAGTAAGCTAATTTGTGTTTTCTATTGATTAAAATTAGTTTTTTTTTACATGAATTCATTCTTGTCAACTACTACTGGAGGTGGAGCAAGGATGATCACTGAACTCATGAAACTCATGAAATTAAAACAAGGAATTATATTAATTTTAGCTAAACGAGACTGAAATGATATATGCAACTTAGACCATTCATTCAGTGACTTTTTTCACCTCCACAAGTTTAAGACAGTAGTTTAGATGGGCTTTCCAGTTGAAATTCTTAGTAGGGATGCTCTAATCTGGTTTTTGTAGGATCAATAATGATCACTGATTTCATGTTACTAGAGGTGGCCGATTCAGATATCAGTTCTGATTTTTTTCTCTTTACCCTTTAAAATTTTCTTTCCATTGAGGTCCTGCATAACTAGACATGTAGAAACCCTATGTTCTATATTAAAGTGGAAACCTTGGTATTTTACAGACCACAGGTTTTACGTGTTATTTTTTTACATATAAAATGAAAGGCTTATTGTTCAGTGAACATACAAATACTAAAAAAATAAAATTCCCTTAAAACACACATTTTTTAGCTAATAAAACATGTACACAACATATTTATCCATAATACATATGTCCATCCATCCATTTTCCAACCCCCTGAATCCGAACACAGGGTCACGGGGGTCTGCTGGAGCTAATCCCAGCCAACACAGGGCACAAGGCAGGAACCAAGCACACACTAGGGCCAATTTAGAATCGCCAATCCACCTAACCTGCATGTCTTTGGACTGTGGGAGGAAACCCATGCAGACATGGGGAGAACATGCAAACTCCACGCAAAGAAGACCCGGGAAGCGAACCTAATACATATGTCATCAAAGAAAATCTATACTAATAAAAGGCAAAGCTCTCACTCACTGACTCACTCATCACTAATTCTCCAACTTCCCGTGTAGGTAGAAGGCTGAAATTTGGCAGGCTCATTCCTTACAGCTTACTTACAAAAGTTAAGCAGGTTTCATTTCGAAATTCTACGCATAACGGTCATAACTGAATCCTACTTACGTACATATATACGTCCATAGCCTGCAGCTCGGTCTCCGTGTGAGGCGGGGTTGCGTCCTGCATCCCCCGGCCTCCCACGTAGTTGGCTGCCTGCCTATATTGCGTTCCCCCATCCTCACGCCTCCCACGTAGCTGGCTGCCTGCCTATTTTACACGTTTGGAGAACCGCCAATGCCTCTTAAACATCTTAGATTCACAGGTAACGATTTGAGTAGTGGACACTTTGATGTTTATGAATGTTTCAACTCTCAAAAGCTGGATGCGAAGTTACCGATGAAACTGGTTGTATGCTTACAACACGTGACAGATGCAGAATGTCACTTCAACACAACAAGTCCTGCAAATACTAATGTAATTGAAACAAACCATGAAGCTCAAACCGATTATGACAGCAGCAATCCAAGCTGTGAGAAAACAGTAAAAAGGAGGCGTGTCAGACGTCGTGGTACATTTTCTGATGCGGCTAGACGGAAACAACTTCGTGATGCTGCCACCAAATACTCCACAGAAAAATCCACAAGTTAATAGACACGCTGTCACTAAATACTCACAGGCAAATCCACAACTTCATAGAGACGTTGCCGCTAAATATTCGCACACAAATCCACAAGTTAATAGAGCTTCTGTTTCTAGGTACAATCCCAATAATAAAAAGCGGCTCATACGAAAACAACAGGTTTGGCTCAAAAAAGCCGATTATAGATTTGCGTACAGCCACCGAAACTTTGTAACGGCACAAGACTTCAGGTCACGTGTCTGCAAAAGAACCTAATTGAGGCAAATATTTTTACTGGCAGTGGCTCAGGGGAGAGAGTTTTTATTCCTCGCATCCCCGTTATACCCTCTGATCTCCCATTTCAATTCAAACGCCTCCAATTTCCAGTAAGGCTCTGCTTCGCAATGACAATTAATAAGTCTCAGGGACACATCCTACACAGCTGTTTCTGTTTCAGTTAATGACTGTGTTTCAACCTACGTGTGACATTGATGAACATTAGCACCTGTTTGGTATAATTGGTTGATCATAATCCTACAAAACCCCTGACTTTGTGCAAGTGTACCCATAAGAATTGATGCTGGTTTGAAGGCAAAAGGTAGTAACACCAAATATTGATTTGATTTAGATTTTTCTTTTGTTCGCTCACTTTGCATTTTGTAAATTGATAACAATAAACAATCATTATTTATATTTCTGAAAGCATTCTTTGTTTACAGCATTTTTTCACACCTGTCTAAAACTTTTGCACAGTACTGTATATATGCATCATGAGCAAAAATGTAAAAATGTTAACGATAATACAAAAATATAAAAAAGCACTAACAGTACAGATGTATATAAAGCAGTGAGAATGTTTTTTTTTAGATTCAAATATATACAGTAAATCCTTGCTATCTGTTGATTTTTTTTTTTGCATTTATATAGCGCTTTTCTCACTACTCAAAGCGGTTAGCAATTGCAGGTTAAGGGCCTTGCTCAAGGGCCCAACAAAGCAGAGTCCCTTTTGGCATTTTACGGGATTCGAACTGGCAACCTTCCGATTGCCAGTGCAGATCCCTAGCCTCAGAGCCACCACTCTGCCTAAATTTTGTTCCCACGGATTAGTTTCTATGCTATTATAAAAGTGTAACCCATTTCATGACGACTAATCGCACACATTCACTGATAAGATCCTCTCTACAGTCCGTGGGAGGGTACAGACATCATGGGGTTATTTTCACGGCCATGCCCAGCAGAATAAAAATTTTGAGTGACCCATCACGCAGTAGCAAAACATGAGATTGACAAATAATAGATCTGTGATACTTCAGAAGTCTGAGGCTGCATACACACTACACTGAATGGATCAATGTATCTCTACCTGGTGGCAAGAGGTATGGGTAAGGCACTGAACTCCATTCATTAGGACCAGGACTTGCAATTCTTCCTCATGAACAAGGAATTCCCAGTAAGTGTGAGTCATACAGTATTTCTAGCACTGTTTAAGTCCCTAACATTTATATACAGTGTCTGGTGCTTCTGTATTTTGATGGAAATGAAAGAGGCTGACCAAGTTCTATCAATGCAAAAATGTACAAATTATGCTTCACGGTAATATTCTTCTACAGATACACCTAAAAATGTTTACATGAACAATACACATATATACTGTGCATACACACAACACTATAAACAGTATGAAGTTAAAATGTATATATAATAATATATTGTAATAATATTAGTTTCTTAATACAAATCTATTTATATTATTTGAATGCTTAGGTAGGTATATAAATAATCTTAGTTGCAAAATTAAGTTGTCAATACCTAAAAAAATGGCACACATCAAGTTTTGTCTTGTGACATCCTCTCCCTTATAACTTGTGGCTACTGCAATACTAAAGACTTGCTCCTCTAGTCTGCTTCACCTCTAGTCTGCTTCATCTGTAACTGACTGGTGTCAGCCTTCCAACTTAGGATTCTCAGCACAGTTAAGCAATTTGCTCAAAATGACCAATGAGATCATATACAGAAAACGCATGTGTAGACACAACATGCAACATATACATGCACAAAACTAATAATAAAAATAATAACATAAATACATGACCTTCCAGTCACAAAAGTATTAAGTACTGTACTAATAAAAAAACATATTATTACTACACCTGCCATCATCAATCCTGACAGGTACAGTCTCTACAAACATTAAAAAAATTTTTTGTTTTATTTATATAGGACACTATTAATAAAACTATAAATAAATGTATTACCTTCAGAAAAATTAAAAGAGATGAGATGAAAATTAAAAACTTACAGTTTTATGGCCATTTTGACATGCAACATGAAGTGCTGTCTGTCCCATTGCATCTTCTACATCAACATTGGAGACATGTTGGACAAGATCATGAAGGAGTTCTGTTCGTCCATTAACAGCCAGCCAGTGAATCTACACATATATTTCAGAAAAAGGTTTGTAGTAAATAATAAAACAATGAACATTATCATAGAAAATGTATTATTAATCTCTGACTTCTGATTTTTCAATATCTGATAAAATATAAGGAATACAGTATTAAAAAATGTAAAACATGTTTGTTTACAGTGATATTTATGTACAGTATACACACACATACTGTATATGTATATATTGGTAAAGTATTTTGACAAGGTTGATGTTTTAACAGCAAGGTCTTCACAGACTTATATTTTTAGGCATTCCTGAAAAAATATTTCAACACTTTATGTGAATTTCCATCTGTGTATCAGGATGTAAGTCTTTCAACACAAAAAAACAAAAAATGAATCACTCAATCCATATGAAACTTGGCATGCTCACAAGCTTACTGATTTTCACCAAATTTGTGCTAGTAGATAATACTCTAAAAAGGTAATGATTTTGCATTTTCTGCAAACATTTTGGCCACCACTGAAGCAAAAATTATACCTTTATGTAGGGAAAGTGATGTGCTAGATACCTCAGATTTATGTTCCCTGCTTATACCATAAGTCAACATTTTCACTTTGATTTTTACATGAATTTATACATTTTAGACATCTCTGAACACTATTTGACTACTTTCATAGCAATGTCTGTGTGGTTAGGATGCGAGTTAGGACTAATAATTAAAAAAATAGTCACTCAATCCAAATTAAACTTTGCACAGTTACTAGCACTGAAAATATCTATATACTATGCTATTTGAATCCTCTAAAATCTACTTTCTCACCAGTGAGTCTCTTTCCTGGCACCATAGGGCAGTGAAATCAGTTAAAACTCTGTACCAGAAAGAAAAATACTCTCCAAAATACTTAAAGAAGCCACTCAAAATTTAGACCTGAACAATCTCAGATTCACCTCTGTTCATGATTGCCAATTTCAAATTTCAAATTAACCAAACTAGCTGTCTCTCAAAGATGCTTCAACTTGTGTATGCAGAAGCAAATAAAATAATGCATTTGCATACCATTGGATAAAGACAGCAATGTCCCTTATTTTCCATTCGGGTGTAACAGAGCTAGATGCCTGGCCAAAGATTTTCACTTCCTTCACTCTTCACTCATTTAACTTGGCTACTTAATCCTCGTTCATCCTTGAAATTTCAGGCTATTCATACTGATATGTTTTCTACCAGCAGCCATATTTGATGCACATCCTCATCTTGAAGGCATGTTAACTGCATTTGCAGATCTCTTCAACTGGTGTCTCTCAGTCTAATGAACCAGCCAAGTTTCTCCCATATCTTCAGGGCAGTCGCCACACTGAACTTGTGACCATAAGTGAGGCAGGAGATGTATATTTAACGGTAGATTTGTGGCAAATGAAATTTAATGCAAGTAAACATAAGGTACTACATAGAGGAAGTAAAAATGTTACATCTGATTACACAATGGAAGGTCAGAGAATTCCTTCCTCATAAAGTACAACTTATGAAAAGAATCTAGGGGTCATAGTGAAGTTGATTCCATAAAAACAGTGAAAAGAAGCAATCAAGAAGGCTAATAGGATGTTAGATTATATATCCCGATGTGTGGAGTATAACTCAAGGGAAGCTATGCTTAGGTTTCATAAAGCCCTAGTGAGGCCTCACCTGGAGTAAAGTGTACAGGTTTGGTCTTGATATTATAAAAAAGATGTAACTGCTCTACAAAATGTTTTGAGAACAGCAATGATGCTGTTTCTGGGACTGAGAGGTGCGAGCTATAAGGTGAGACTAAAGTAGTTAACATTTTCAGTTGAAGTAAACAGAGATTACAGTAGTGGTGTTTGAAAATTTGAATGCAATTAGTACAGTGGATCTCAAATAATACTTTAAAAATAATCCTTCAGCAAGAATTTAGGGACACCGTTGGAAACTGAATTAGTACAAATTTAGTACAAATGTTATAATGTTTTTCTTTACACAAAGAACCATGGACACATGGAATAAATGACCAAGTAGTGTGGTGGAGAGAAGGACTTTAGGAAACTTTATATATTGGCTTGATGCTCCTTTTGAGAATCTGGGTGAATAGGATGGACAAACTTGTTAGGCTGAATTGCCTTTTCTCATCAGAATTGTTCTAATGATCTACTGTATACCTGTATTTAAAATTATGGCAAAAATAATTTCCTATCTGAGAAGACAGACACAATATAGTATGTTATAAAATAGTCTAATATCATTTTTCATCTTAAACTAACAAAGCACAAGAGAGATGGTATACCAAGCAAATTCTATAAGATATTCAAAGAAAACATCTAACATTTTAGTATTATCTGCATGTAAATGGATACGAGTGAAAGGAGATTTACCACTTTTCTGAAAAGTGGAAACCATTCAAAATTGTCACTTCCTTTGTAATCACAGTATAAGATCTATGTCTCAATAATCACCAAAAGATTCGAAGAAATACTGTTTCAGTTAATAAAGCCTGACCCAACTGTACTTGTTCAGAATACACACACAAACACAAATATATCAGGCATACACTAGACATACAGTATGCATACTGACCAACCAAACACACAATAAATCTTTCCATTGTCCTAACCCACTTATTCAGAACAGGGTTGCAGGGTGGATGGAGACAATCCCAGCATAATAATACAATTGTGAAAAATTTAGAAGATTGTAAGATAACAGTATTCTTAGTTTGGATGTAGAAATGCATTTTTAGGTTTCAAATCAAGAATCAATCCTAGATAGACATTGTATCAGTTCATCACAGGGCAAACTCCCACACACTGAATATATGGGTCAAATTGACCCTAATGTGGACATTTTCTGGGATGTGACAATACAAACAGAGTAAAGTGAAGCATTAAAAAAGTCCAAAGAAACACGGAGACATTGTATAAAATCCATATAGTTATTTCTCGGTCTCCGATCTGAACCTAGAACTCTGGCACTTTGAGAATGCAGAGCTAGTGATTTCACTATTTTATGGTAAGCAGGTTAAAATGATTTACAGTAAATACTAAGCGCAACATGCAATGATTTTGGTAGCTATTGAGCATAAAATGCAAAGGATTTTATTTTCAATCAGAAGAAAATTCAAAATAAAAAAATACATATACTGTAAAAGATAATGCATGATTATAAATTCAGAAAGAGGGCTACACAACACACAAGCTTTGAGTCATTACAATAAACGTCTAGAGAAAGAATGTGCTTAAAATATTTAGCCTTATTATGTTGAACTCCATCATAGATTCATGATTAAACCACAAAATTGCTAAATGTTGTGCTTCTGTGAATAGTGAACTGCTATACGAAAATTAAAATTAATAAAACTTACAGCTGTTAAACCTTCATTGTTGCAAATATTTACATCAGCATTGTACTCCAGCAATTTGCCCATGCACTTTTTTTGCCTAAAATACAAAAACATATACACATTTTCATTCTTATAAATTACATGTAGCTGCATATCTGTCCATATATACATCCATACACATACTCAGAGAGAAAAAATACTTGCATCCAGGTACATTAGTTTAATTTGCATGAAAACAAGTGCACACAACAGGTGATACACAGATAGGAAATTCTGACAAAACTTAGGAGAAAAGAACTACTCATTGGATGAGAACATAGCAGCATGTGAGGACTGTCTAAATTAGGTAACATATCAATATTTGGTGATGCAAGCATCTATGCACAACTGCATGGACTTATAAAGACTCTAAATGATGAACTATATTACACTTTGTAAACTGTTCCTCCAGAGAACCCAAGGTCCATTAAAGGTGTATAGTGTCACACATTGTCCCAAAAACACTCTGTTGAAAAATGTAATGGTGCTAAAGCTACTCAGTCATTCCTGGGAAAAGACAGAGGTTTGTAGTCAGCCATTGTCTTGTTATTGCTAGGAAAAGTTGTATCAATTTATGAATAATACCCACCATGTACAACAGCACAGTTAAGTTGCCTCTAGCAAGCTATCACAGCTGTCATTTAAAACTGTTCCCCATACTACACTGTTATCCATGCTATTCTCATGTGAAAATCTGGTGATTATCAACTCGAAAGAAGTTTCACTAATCAATGAACATGACTCAACTATAGTCCAAGACATTTCAGAATGTTTGAAACCAGCACCAAAACAGATATTAAAGTTCCAACACAAAAACAACAAAACTAATCCTATAGCATGGGAACCAAGAGTGGGAGGGGAGAAACAAAGAGATGTCTATGGAACATTTTCTTACTTGTCACAGTGAAAAAGGCTCAACTCGATCACTTCACTTGAGTGGACTTGAGTACGAGTGGACGCATGTTTCATTCGGAAAATGTCAGAGTGTAAGAGTGAACAGCGAGTTAACATCAAGTTGCTTGAGAAACTGAAGAAATCCATGACAGAAACTTTTCAAATATTGACTTATAGTGAAGTGCTCTCATTTTTGAATGGTATAAGACGCTGCTCAAAGGAACCCATTTTTTGTCAGTACAAGATCCTCAGCAGCTATTTAGAAAATGATCTGCGGAATTGCTTTGAACATTGGCAGCATTGTATGCAGCTGTGTGTCTTCTCTGAAGGGAACTATTTTGAAGGTGATTGTAGTTAATTTTGTTAATTTATCAAATAAGAGTTAGAGGCACAGTCTCTTTTTTTGTGTTGGACCTCATACTCTTGTGATGTCAAAAGGTCTATGATAGATGATGTAATAGATGTCATAAATGGAGCCCCACCACCATGAATCAATACTCCATTGTGAGAGACTGTGAGCTGCGAAGCTAATCATACCCCCAAAAAGACACAGACGCCCCTGGGAAAAACCCTAGGAAACCCCTAGGAAACATAGACAGACTACCTTCACATTTCTCCTTTCCCTTCTGGCCGGCTCTGTCGCGTAATCTGCCTCCCGCGCGGTACTCCGCCTTGTCAAAAAGCCTGTACGGGCTTCTCTCAGTTGCTTAAAACTGATTTCTTGCTTCTCCTTACCCCTCTCCCAGACATTCTCTCCTCCTGGGGAAACTGTCATCTCTGAATTGTCATGGAGGAGCACGTTTAAACTTTTGAAAAGAGACAAATGTTTGTTTGCAGTGTTTTGAATAAAGTTCCTTTCTTTTCTACAACCTCCTGTGTCTCTGTGCAAATCTGTGACCCAAGCGTGACAAGTGGTACCAGAAGTGGTTGCACAGATGGACGCACAAGCACAAGCGGAAGCCGAATACATTTTTCAAATCGCCCAGAATGCTCCTCTCCCATACGATCCAGAAGATGATTTGGATTCCGAACGTCCTCCAACTCCTGCGCAAGTCGCTAGACGTGTTGTTCCTTTGCCGCCGTTTCCGGACAATGCTAAGAATGTGCTGTCGAAGATCGGTCCGTCTGATGAACCAGAGCTGTTTCTTTTGGCTTTTGAACAAGTGGCGACTTTGTTGGGTTGGGACAAACGTCATTGGGCTGTTATCATCACCCCGTTTTAGGGGTGATGATAACAGGGGTTATCAGGGGGGTCAGGCGACCTATATTTCCACACTGGATCTCACAAAGGGTTATTGGCAGGTGCCTCTAGAGGCTAACAGTTGTGAAAAAACAGCATTTGCGACTCCTGATGGACTTTATGAATTTACTAGACTCCCATTTGGTCTTCATGGGGCCCCTTTGACTTTTCAGCGAATGATGGATCAAATACTGCGCCCACATTCTGAATATTCTGGAGCATATCTTGATGATGTGGTGATTTTCAGCAATGATTGGCATTCACATTTACAACGCCTACAAGCTGTACTTGATAGCCTGAAACAAGCTGGATTAACTGCTAACCCAAAGAAATGTAAACTAGGTATGTCTGAGACTCATTATCTAGGTTACTTGATGGGCAGGGGTTTACTTCGTCCACAACTAAGGAAAATAGAGGAGGTACTCGCTTACCCACATCCTAAAACGCAAAAACAGGTGCGCGTTTTCCTCGGATTAGCTGGTTACTACAGAAGATTCATCCCTGACTTTGCAGATAGGGCTGCTCCACTCTCAGAACTTACTAAAGGAAGAAAAAACTGCCCTATTATTTGGACAGAACTTTGCGAACGTTCCTTTTCAGGTTTAAAAAAAGCCTTGTCTTCTTATCCAGTGCTACGAAATCCTGATTTCTCTAAAGATTTTATTCTACAAACAGACGCTAGTGCATTCGGAGTAGGAGCGGTCCTTTCCCAGGTATTTGATGGTGAAGAACACCCTATCACTTACTTGAGTAGGAAATTACTCCCAAGAGAACGCAATTATTCAACTATTGAAAAAGAATGTTTGGCAATTAAATGGGCTATAGAAGCGCTACGTTATTACTTATGGGGACGTAAGTTCACATTAGTAACTGATCATGCTCCACTTCAGTGGTTATACCATCAAAAAGATACAAACTCTCGTCTTATGAGATGGTTCTTAGGTTTGCAACCTTACAGTTTTGAAGTCAGACATCGACCTGGCTCTCAACACATTAATGCTGATGTGCTGTCTCGTCTGTTTGAACCTGGTCTGGAGAATCGCTTGATTCACGAAAACGTGAATAAAGCTGAGGGAGGGGGTGTGAGCTGCGAAGCTAATCGTACCCCCAAAAAGACACAGACGCCCCTGGGAAAAACCCTAGGAAACATAGACAGACTACCTTCACATTTCTCCTTTCCCTTCTGGCCGGCTCTGTCACGTAATCTGCCTCCCGCGCGGTATTCCGCCTTGTCAAAAAGCCTATACGGGCTTCTCTCAGTTGCTTAAAACTGATTTCTTGCTTCTCCTTACCCCTCTCCCAGACATTCTCTCCTCCTGGGGAAACTGTCATCTCTGAATTGTCATGGAGGAGCACGTTTAAACTTTTGAAAAGAGACAAATGTTTGTTTGCAATGTTTTGAATAAAGTTCCTTTCTTTTCTACAACCTCCTGTGTCTCTGTGCAAATCTGTGACCCAAGCGTGACAAGACATAACCCAGTGAGCTACGGAAAGCCTGGAAAGGAGGCATTAGGGAGTGTGATCGAATATTGTGTGATCTGTCAATCGTTGTGGTAGAAGTACACACATTCCAGAACTTTAGGAAAGCCTTTCTGCAACCATCTATGGCAGTGTCATCCCATTGTCACATTCATATGGCCAATACTTTTGCAATACACCAGACTGACGGACTCTTGAGACATGGGAACAATTCTGCAACTACAAGACTCACAAAATCATTTATACATCTGATGGTCTGATGAATGTATTGTAGTGGTATTGTCCAGGGTGTGCTGCAGCAGCAGTAGAAGCATTTTGAAGACACATATCATCTGAACCTGTCTGGTTATTATTTTTTAAGATAAAGATCATGCACATAAATCTATTGGCAGTTGTAAATATAAGTAAATAAAACTGATTTGAATACCTAGGCCATGCTCATCCCTCATGCTTACTTTAGTGTCAGTTGGAACACTGCTTCTGGGTGCAATTATTTGTACTGTATCAAGTAGTGTTCTTCTTTTTAAGCCTGCATATGCTGGGTTCAAGTCTGAGTATCTGTTAATGGCGTTTTCATTAGAGAGCCACGATCTAGCCAGCTCTCTGGCACTCTTAGTATTGGCCCTGAATTTTACTTTCACGGTGTCCCAGTTAAACGTGTGTCCGATGAAACTTGCCTGTGTGTAAATCAGTGACTGTGGGTCTTCCTTCTGACTGCACTGCAATGTTCCTGTACACGTGTTGCAAGTCTTTTAGATGTTTGTTCCACGTTTACCACTGGGCATGCACTGCATGGAATGCTGTAAACTGCATTTCTTGTGTCTGTGGTTGACTTTTTAAAATTCAATTAAAATCTGAAAATTTACAAAGTGCACAGGGGCAAACAAAAATGCAATTAAAAAGGTATGTCATTCAGTTTAGCTTGCAATTCATAAGGAAGTTTTAAACATACATAAGACACATAACTCTTAAAAATTAATTTGGGAATATTTAATACATTCATTCCAGTGTATACAATATAAAAATGTCTGATACATCTTAATGAAAAGGAATGCCCTTTTAGGCATTTCTTATTAACACAATTTCAGCAGGTGGAATTCAGCTCTGAGTCTCATTCAATTGGCTGCCTGTTTGAGAAATATGAGGCCACAGGAGAGTCACTCAATACAGAAAAAAATTAATCATAATAAAATACATACAAAATAGTATTAAATTAAAACATATAATGTGAAAATGGTATATAAAACATGCAATCACAATGCTTTAAAACACACAATGATCATATTACAAAATAGTATTAAGTTAAAACATATAATGTGAAAATGGTATATAAAAAATGCAATCACAATGCTTTAAAACACACAATGATCATATTAAACTATGATAGAAGCAATAAACAAAATGAAAAATATGGAAGTCGGCATCATTTCTTACCCATTTCGAGCTGCCAAATGTAGAGGCGTACAACCTGAAATATCCTGGTAGTTTGGGTTAGCACCTTTTTTTAAGAGTAAGACAAGGCATTCAACTGAGCCACAGCTAAAAAAAGAGAGAGAAAGCAATGCCATATGTTATAAAGTATATACTTCATTATTTTACTGTGGAGATCCACACATACATCTTTCAAACTCATTTAAGGCCTTCCTTACTCTTTTCACTAGAGAAAAAATTGCAAAAACAATACACGTTGCTACAGAAAACAATGGTTGGAGGGATGAATTTATGCAAGCTCTTTTCTCAACTAACAAACCAGTCTTTATTCCCTCAAAACACTATTAACAGCAAAAAAGCTTTGTAAAAGCAAATATGGTTAGGACATGGCATAAAATGAACAAACAACAACTAAGCAAAAAAAATTTAAAAATTGCAATGTAAAAATGATTTGTCATTCAAACAGCTGAAAAAATTAGTCTTGATGTCCAAAATGTTATGACAAATAAGACATTATAAAATTAATTATGAGATCATGAAGAATGGCACATAACCATCCCACTAAGGTCACTGAATCTGTAGAGCGACTTACTTTCATCTAGTAGAAGGCACTGTAATATTTTTTTTATAACCCCTCATGATCCTGAACTGTACAAAGAAGGTTTAGAAAACAATGAGCGTAAAAACAGCAAAACTATCATTTTTATGCCAAGCCAAATAATATTCTCATAATGGAATTAATCATTAATAAATAAAAAGCATATAAAAAGCACAATTTGAAAAAAAAATGTCATTAATTAATTTTCTGAACCTGTTTAACCACTGCAGAGTTAGAGGAGCCTATCCTACTAGCAACAAAGGCTAGAAGTCAGCCTTGGGCAATGACCTCAGCCACAATAAGATACACAGTCCTGTAAACTCCAACATCAAATCCATATTACTAAACGAGAATGGTAAACCGGATATGGACGCAGGGACCTGCCCGTGGACGCAAAAGACATAGTGCGCAAGTTCCACACAAAGCCACCCAACCACTAAACACCCCCCCCCCCCCCCCCCGGGTGAAACGGGAGAGACTACGCACGTTCGCAGGCGCCACACAAAGCCCAACCCCCCCACACCACAGCAAAACGGGAGAGACTACGAACTGTCAGAGTAGGAAACAAAGTAAAACATCATAAAGAGGTTAAAGAACAGGGAGCCCCCCTCCCCAGAGTAAAACGAGAGAGACTACGAACCGTCTGACATGCCGCAAGCAGGATAAAGTGAGGTCAGAAATAAAACACAGAGTAGGAAACAAAGTAAAACTTTATAAAGGGATTAAAGAACGGGGACGAACACATGGAGAGCGGGTTACAGATGATGAAGACTGGAATGCAACAGCTTCAAAAAAACCTAGGCACGAAACACATGCACACCGAGATACAGAATATAAAGGCAGAAACAACAACAGTTAAACGTCCACACCACACAGCGGAGGCGGACCCGGAAGGTGCAGGCGCCTACATCGTGCGTCGGAAGGCGCAGTAAAGTACAAAAGGCAAAGGCGCCTACATAACATGGTAAAAACCGACATAATACGGAAGGCGCAGGTGTCGCCGCCATATTGTGAGTGGCACTAATGCGTGGTGAAGGCGCAGGAGGAGACATAGTAAAACAAGAGGAGTCAACGCCCCACCCCAGAGTGAAACGGGACACACTACGGAGTCCACAAAGGTTCATACATCAAACCCGAGATGGTACGGACACGTGTCTGAAACCGCGGAAGCAAAACTGTCTCGGCTCCAAAACCAATGCGCGTCTCAAACTGCGTAAGCAAAGCAGGCACGGATTCAACACGACACAGCTCGAGTGACCGAGATACAAACACGTGCCTGCCTGGATATAATTAATGAACGCAGGCGCCTACAACGTGCATCTGAAATGCCGCAGACCAGGCAGGCACTGCTCCAAAAAGAAACAGCTCGACTAAACGAGATACGAAGTGAAACGGGAAACACTACAGAGTCCGCAGTGCTCCACAATGCACCGCATAATAGTTCGGAAAGAGCTTCGTAGTAACAGTGGGGACACCCAGAGTGACACGGGCGAACGCTCCGTATTAAACATACGTCATCCTCACACGTCCAAACTATACAGCATAGGTGAATCACATTACAGTGATGCATTATTAACAGTACGATAAACATCACAGTATCGCAAACAAATGAAAATTATTACACGAAAAAGGGAAAATATATTCACCACGGACCAGGTGTCATTGAAACAAAAGCAGAATAAAGCGAGATCAGAAATGAAAGACAGAGTAGAAAGCAAAGTAAAACATCATAAACAGGTTAAACGAGGGGGACAAACACATGGACAGCAGGTTACAGATAATGAAGACCGGAATTCAAAAGCTTCAAAAACAAAAGCTCAACTGACCGAGATACAAACTGAAACGGGAAACACTACGGGGTCCGCAGTAGTCCACAATGCACCGCATAATAGTACAGACGGAGCACCGTATTAACAGTCGGGGGCCCCAGAGTGACACGGGCGAACGCTCCGTATTAAACGTGCGTCATCCTCACACGTGGCTGCCCAGCAGGCACGGGTTCAAAACGCCGGGGGTAGTCGAGCAAAGCGAGCAGGGGCGGAGCCCCCTTGTTAATTCAGATCTGGCAGTCATACTTGTTAAATACTCAGACTACAGAAAAAAGATTCTTGGAATTTGCAAAAAAAGCATGAAAACTCAAAAAGAAACACCTAAATCTTCCTGTTAGACAGGGTCTCTCATCTTGCATTTAAAATTAACAGTCTCTTGCCTACATGTAGCACTTTGCAGTTCTCTATATGAAACTGCATTTTCCAATTTTATCTCCAATTCTAAAGATTGTTAAGGCATTCAGGCTATTCTGAAGTTTTTTTGTGGTCTCCTCCAGCTCCCATGTGTACTAGCTATACCAGAATCTATGTTTAACTGTGTTCAAAAAACGAAATTCCAGAAAGCATAAATTACAAATATTTATTTTAGAATAGTATTTATGAAGGCAATAGTGGGTGTTCAAAAATAGCAGACGTTGTATGAGTAGAAAAACCCAAGACAAAAACGCATGCCGTCTACCAAGGCAGCTGACTTGAGGGTGCGGGATTTTGCTGTTTCTGTTTGTACTGTATATAAACATCCATGTATTCATTTTATTAAGTATTTCATAGCATGGGTAGCACACTATAGCTGAGTTTTAATGTACAGTAGATGGTATCTTATTCATCGAAGTTCCGTCAAGTTTTCTTCCCAGATCCCCAAAAATATGCAAGTTAAGTTAACTGGTGACTCTAAACTGGCCACAGTGTGAGTGCCAGTACAAGTGTGGCTGTGTTTGTCAGTCGGCTGGTGACAGACTGGAGTCCTGTCCAGGGCTAGTTATGACATAGTGTGTAATGATGCCTCAATAGGCTCTGGCCTCCCATGTATGTGAAATGAATTGGGCAAGTTTGAAAAACAAATAATGCATTTTAAATGACGTTTATCAAATAGATTGATGGTGAATCTAAAAAACAGATGTTTTTAATTACAGTAACAATCATGGGCAAGAACTGCAGCTAACTTAATCACAGTTACAGAATAAGAAATAGCTAATAGGAATATCGCCAGTATGAAAAACAAAGCTGGCCATCTTACTCAGTATCTCATTGTCAAAAGAGACATAGTTGTATAAAACTATGAACAAGCTCAGAAAAACATGTGGCATGCAAAATCTTGCAGCTAGAAATTATGATGATGTCCAGTGCTTACCTTCTTAATTGTGTCTTAACCATGGACATAATTTACTAAGTTCAGGTGTGGCTGACATGTGTTTAAAATTAGTCCTACAGGGCAATATTCAGGGTTTTTAATCATAATAAAAGCAGTTTTCCAGAAACAACTTCAAATGCAGACAAAAACATGCTTCAATATTTTAAATTCTTTCATACGCCGTACTAACAAATGTGATATCAATGAGTTCAATTAAATAATGGAAGGATTTTTGCCTAGCAAAAATTCTACTGAATGGCATGATTCACTGTTGCATAAAGGGTGTATTCCTGCACAGTAAAAAATACCTTAGCAGAATACAAACACATACTGTATATAAAGAGCAAAAAGAAAATGAGTTGCTTTAATGAAGAACTATATGGGTGGACTGAAGTGTTTTACACATAAACAGGATGCAGAAATAAATTTCAAAGGTATCAAGTATCCATTATGCACAAGCCTCCCTAAACAAAGACATACACATTTCATCTGCACATACATTTCATCTGCACATAAACATATCACTTTGACATGAAGAATGCTTAAACACTATTAATTATTCACTCAGCTAGCTCAAAGTAAGCACTAAAAAGAAAAGCCACACAGATTAGTGTAACGCCATTAAGCTCTCAAATTGCAAGCTTTACTGTTTTGATGTGTCATATCGGTGCTAGCTGTTTCCAGATTACATAGTTTAATGCACTGAAACACAATTATACACTACTGCAAGTAACTAGAAACTTCTCAATATTACAGTTTTAAATCTCTGGATGCTGTCCATTGTAAACAAATCCTCAAAGTAAACCAAATTAATAGTCATTTAAATTAATTGTGTTGCTATGCTATTGATTTCTAAGTACCTGGATGCTAAATAAATAAATACACAACTATATAGGTTAACAGTCTCTCAAATTCCCTCGATTAATAAAACTGATGTAAAAGTTACAAACAAGGAAATTGCTATTATTTACATTGTATTGGCAAGTACTGCGAATAGAGTGAGTGACTGAATATGTTGAGATGTCTTTTTGATGTGTCAAATATTGCAGTGAACACAGTTTCATTACAACTGACAAGCATCTGTCTGTGAGTAATGCAACATGAAACAAATGAAGTAAATGATTACAAGAATTTCCTCCTCCTCAGTTCACACTTAACAGTTAACTATATAAAGCATGCCACAGTTAAAATCATTTCGGTAATCTTTTCTTTACCCCAGTTTTAAGGTGTTACACTTATTTCCCTAACAAGTTCTCATAAACAATAATAAATGCTTATGGATACAGGAAATTAATGAAAAAAACAACATCTATGAAACTTACTTTGCAGCAATATGTAGCAAGCTCCTTTTCACACGCCCAAATGCATAATTCACATCAAACTTTGAATTTAGCAGCAATTCTGAAACAGACCTTAAAGATAATAAAACAAAATGAAATAAGAACATTTTAAGTTTTATAAATGAGGAAACAAAACTCTTAATGACTTAAAGGCAATATCAGGAGTTATATCAGAAGAAATAAAAGTGTACTATAGGACATCCATTGTATTATCCTATAGGTAGAACTTAATTAAATGGATTGCACTTGCTCTGTCCTTTCTTGTGTAGTTTCTCTGAGTTATGAGACTACTCCAGCCTGTCACTGATATGGACCCCCAAGTACTTGAAGGAGTGCACCAACTCCTCATTCACTCCCAAAACAGTGGATCGGTGTACAGGATCTTTGGTGCAGCAAAAGTCAATTGTCTGTGCACCAAGAAACAAATGTTCTCCACCTCACTCCTATAATCTTTCTCAGCTCTGTATCAATACACCTGATTAGTGCAGAATCATCAGAAAATGCCTATAAGTGACATGACCTGGTGTTATATTTACAGTCTGAGGTGAATAGAGTGAAGAGAAAATGAGACAGGTGTTTCTCCAGTGTTGCTTACATCCTTATCCAAGACACAGTCCTTGAGCTTCACAAATTATAGTCTACAACAGTACTTGCACAAAGACTTCACTTGACTAGAAGAATCCTAGTCTATCTTGATTAACTCAGAGAAAAAGCAATGCTAAACATTATCTCAGTTTGGAAAAAAAGCAAATTCTTTTTTAAGAGGATCGATTCAGTATTGTTTCAGAACATACCAAGAAGTTATTAATATACAGGTCAAATTCTGTTATAATGAACTCCCAGGGACCTAAAAAATATTTCGTTATAACGAAAATTTCGTTGTAATGAGATTCTGTATTTGTTACTATAGTGCCTTCTTTAACTTGCGCCCAGGCATTTGCAATCATTTCAATAGCTTCTTTTGTGTTCATTTTAATCTCCTCCTGCCTACAAGTTATGCTGACGAGAATTTTTCTCAGCATTTCCTTGCAATAATACACTTTCCCTAAACGCTATTGCAGCGTCTGTGGAAGATTGTTTGTCCGTTTGCCGGGGCAGGGCAAAAACAGGCTCATAGCGCTGCAGTGAAGTGACACAGAAGCAAATCATAAAAGATCGGGGTTGCGCTATAAGTCCCTGTCTTGCACCCCAAAACATGAGGCTGAGTCTCAGTACTTTAGGAAAACCAACTTTATTCAGCTTGAAACAGGAATGGCACACTTATTTATTGTACCGTGATCTGCCACTCTGCTATACACAGACACAGCAGTCAGGCAGCATCACCCATCGATATCTTTTCTGTTTGCTTTGGTGGAGAGACACAGAATATCTTTGAGATAGCTGTTGCCCAGGCAACAGATGAACAGTCTTCCATAGAGGCGGAGATCGGACTTCGCAATGCTCTTCAGCATGTTAGTTAGGGGAGGTCCCAAGAGAGTTTACAAACCTCACATTTACCTTGAATGAGTGCCGCATTAATAGGAATGTTTCTTGAACGAGCATCTCTGAACCACATAAAAACTGCTTTTTCGACGTCTTCAAATGCAGCACTTCACATACGTTTGCAACCTGAGTTTTTTTTTTCTTTTTTTGCTCAGTCTTTCAAGAAAGTTGACAGTGTCGATGGCGAAATTCCGAATTCACTGGCAACATCTTTTTTTTGCCGCAAACGAGAGCTGCAAAAAGTTTTTTTTCTAATATGAACAGTTATCGTTTTTTTGTGTCTGCCGTTTCTATAGGAGGGTGACAATGAGTTAAATTCCAATGGCTTTTTTTTTTAAATGTTGACGAGCGATAAGCAAAAGGCATCACTGAAAACCGCAGGAAACATAAAGGGCAAAAAAAAAAAAATCAGTATGAGTAAAGTTCGAAGAAAGAAAAAAAAATTATAATGTTTCTGTTTGGGGATCATTGTGCACAACTGAGCTGCGGCCACAGAACTAGCTGCTCTGTGGATGATTCATTCAGGCATTTCAAGGTCTTTTGGGCACTTCGTTATAATGAAAGTATCTGCTGAATGTACTTCATAATAACGAGATTTCTATATACTCGCGTCATATGGGGAAACAGTCGGAACCATAAAAATACTTCATTGTAATGAAAATTTCGTTATAAAGATATTCGTTATAACGGAACTTGACCTGTAATTCTAAAGAAAGCAAGCTGGGGACTGGCTGAACATTTTAATTGTATTTGTTGTTAGACCCTACATGCAGAAGCATTACAGACTATAGTAATATAGAAAGAACTCTTCAACAGTTAGTTGTTGAGTATGAAGTTTCTTAACAGTATTTTTGGAACATATTATGCTTTTAATGCTACTTTTATCTGATTCAGTTATGCTCTGTTATTAAATTTTCTTATATAAATAAAAAATAAAAAAAAGAAAGAATTGTATGCCTTTCTCCAGACCTGTGCTTTCCTGCATCTGGTGCCTGACTAACTTAATATGGTTTTTCATTCATTTGAAGATTTTTTAATTCTCAACCATAATGTGTGACTTTATAGAGAAAGAAGATATTTGTTGTCAGCTTATTTATAAATTTCTCAAACAGGAAAATTACTGTGCCCTTTCATAAAGTTAAGCTTTACTTTGATTTAGTCATTAAAAGTGAATGTTTCACTTACCTATGCTGGTCTGCCATCACCATAGGCATTAACGTGTAAACTGCTGTCTCATTATCTACAAAATTAACAAACATACAGAGTTCAGAAATAATATAAGGTTTCCAAAATATTAAACAGAATTAACGTCATTATTGTTTATTTATTGCATTTTAAACTGACTACCTTTTCTCAAGATGAAAAATGCCTCATAATTAAAAGTACACTTTGAAAGTGAAACATATTCATCCATCCATCCATTATCTGGAAATATGAACATATTTCATATCTCACCAATATGAACAAATATGAACATATCTCACCAATCCTTCGGTCAGTTCATTGGCTCCCTATCCATCTCCGTATCGAATACAAACTCTGTTTGTTCACTCACCAGTGTATCCATGGAAATGCTCCACAATATCTTAAAGATCTCCATATATTACAATCCACTACAAGAAACCTCCGTTTTACAAATACCTACCACCTTCGCCCCCCTGTGACCAAACTTCATTCAATGGGAGACCAAGCCTTTGCAGCCACTGCTCCACGGCTCTGGAATGCCCTACCAGAGAGCCTAAGAACACAGCAGATTGTGGGCTGTGTTAAAAAACAGCTAAAGACTTTTCTATTTAGGAAAGCTTATTAACAAGAATGCTATAATTATTGTTGTTTTATCTCTGTTTTTATCTTGCCTTGCCTTTGTTTAATCTTTTTATGTTGCACTTTGAGATTTACTGCTAATGTAAAGTGCCCCTATAAATAAAATGCATTATTATTATTATTATTATCCAACCCGCTATATCCCAACTACAGGATCACAGGGGTCTGCTGGAGCCAACCCCAGCCAACACAGGGCGCAGGGCAGGAAACAAACCCCGGGCAGGGCGCCAGCCCACCACAGGGCACGCGCACACACATCCCCACACACTAAGGACAATGTAGAATCGCCAATGCACCTAACCTGCATGTCTTTGTACTGTGGGAGGTAACCGGAGTACCCAGAGGAAACCACGCAGACACGGGGAGAACATGCAAACTCCACGCAGGGAGGACCAGGGAAGCAAACCCGGGTCTCCTAATTGCGAGGAAGCAGTGCTACCACTGCGCCGCCCGTGAAACACATTAAATACAGTAATTCCATCCATCCATCCATCCTCTTCCACTTATCCGAGATCGGGTTGCGGGGGCAGCAGCTTGAGCAGAGATGCCCAGACTTCCCTCTCCCCGGCCACTTCTTCTAGCTCTTCTGGGAGAATCCCAAGGCATTCCCAGGCCAGCCAAGAGACATAGTCCCTCCAACATGTCCTGGGTCTTCCCCTGGGCCTCCTCCCGGTTAGATGTGCCCGGAACACCTCACCAGGGAGGCGTCCAGAAGGCATCCTGATCAGATGACCGAGCCACCTCATCTGACTCCTCTCGATGCGGAGGAGCAGCGGCTCTACTCTGAGTCCTTCCCGGATGACTGAGCTTCTCCCTATCTTTAAGGGAAAGCCTAAACACCCTGCGGAGAAAACTCATTTCAGCCGCTTGTATTCGCGATCTCGTTCTTTCGGTCACTACCCATAGCTCATGACCATAGGTGAGGGTAGGAACATAGATCGACTGGTAAATTGAGAGCTTTGCCTTGCGGCTCAGCTCCTTTTTCACCACGACAGACCGATGCAGAGCCCGCATCATTGCGGATGCCGCACCGATCCGCCTGTCGATCTCATGCTCCATTCTTCCCTCACTCGTGAACAACATCCCGAGATACTTGAACTCCTCCATTTGGGGCAGGATCTCACTCCCAACCCTGAGAGGGCACTCCACCCTTTTCCGGCTGAGGACCATGGTCTTGGATTTGGAGGTGCTACTTCCCATCCCAGCCGCTTCACACTCAGCTGCGAACCAATCCAGAGAGAGCTGAAGATCACGGCCTGATGAAGCAAACAGGACAACATCATCTGCAAAAAGCAGTGACCCAATCCTGAGTCCACCAAACCGGACCCCCTCAACGCCTTAGCTGCACCTAGAAATTCTGTCCATAAAAGTTATGAACAGAATCGGTGACAAAGGGCAGCCATGGCGGAGTCCAACTCTCACTGGAAACGGGTACGACTTACTGCCGGCAATGCGGACCAAGCTCTGACACCGATCGTACAGGGACTGAACAGCCCTTATCAGGGGGTCCGGTACCGCATACTCTCGGAATACTCCCCACAGGATTCCCCGAGGGACACGGTTGAACGCCTTTTCCAAGTCCACAAAACACATGTAGACTGGTTGGGCAAACTCCCATGCACCCTCCAGGACCCTGCTAAGGGTATAGAGCTGGTCCACTGTTCCATGACCAGGATGAAAACCACACTGTTCCTCCTGAATCCAAGGTTTGACTATCTGTCGGACCCTCCTCTGCAAGACCCCCGAATAGACTTTTCCAGGGAGGCTGAGGAGTGTGATCCCTCTGTAGTTGGAACAGACCCTCCGGTCCCTCTTCTTAAAGTAATTCCAGCTTGATATATTATTAAACTACTAATGATTTCAATTAAAAATGCATTTTAATCTACTAAATCTGTACTTGACATATTTTAAATACGGTTAGTCAAATGATACACAAGTCCTAATTATAACTCCCTTTTCCACCAAAAAAGGAAAAAAGAAAAGAAACGCAAATAGTAATAGGAAGGCAACTGGGGAAAGCTAAAATCCAAAAAAAGTTTACAGCATTTAGACTAGGTGGACTGTTAGTTTAAAGGGAGCTGTCTAATGATGGTGATGATAAAGGGCTACAAATATCTGAAGGAACTGGTAATTGTTTTTTTAAATATTGCTACACATCCTCAATATGAAGAACAGAGTGGAATTCCTCCAGTTGAGCAAGATAAGATGAGTTATCACATTAGAGTGATAACTTCATGGTACAAGAATGTTCCATCTAGCATAACACTGAAGAAAGCTGTAGGAGGATGACAATGTATTTTATTGGTTACAATGTTTGATAAGTATGTGAAACACAACTTCAGCACAATATTAGGCTTAATAACAATATGTGGTCAAAGGAAGTAAACCATGAAAGCTCTTCTGACATCCTAGATCAAACTGGACTGATGGTAGTTTAAGTTAAGAGAGTTGCCCATTTTGAACAAAATAAGCCAATGATGTGACCAAATGTAAGAACAGTGTATTGTGTTTAGACTGACTTCTGTTCATTGTCTGTAAATGTACTTGTAAGATGTCCTGTGTTGTTATGACGGTGCTGGGGAAGCTTTAATTGCTTTATTAATAAACAACAGTTTAATATTAAAACATTCCTTAACTTTCTTACAGGTATTAAAAATTTCCAAGTTTTACCTAGAAGGATTGAGAAAGAGCTTCCTTCTGTAATAACACAAGACAAAACCAGATTTATTAAAGGCAGACACTCACCTTCATATCTTTAGTGTCTGTTTAATGTAATATACTCATCAATAAAATCTAACACACCAGAGATCTTATTATCTTTGGACACAGAAAAAGCCTTTGAGTTGAATGGGACTACCTACTCACCACATTGTACACAAATTTATGTTTGGCCCAAATATATGTGCATGGATAAAATTACTTATACCAGTCCAGAAGCCTTAGACTGTATTAATAACAAGATCTCAAACTACATCAAACTAGAAAATGGTACTCGACAAGGGTGCCCTCTATCACCATTTGCTCTTTGCAGTCGCCATTTAGCCATTAGCCATTCACTTTCAAAATACATTAGAGATGAAGGGGATTATCAGAAAAGGACTTGAACAGAAAATATCACTATATACAGATGATATAGTACTATATATATATATATATATATATATCAGATGCACAAACATCTTTACCATTAGTCCTTAATGCACAGAATTTTAAGAGGTATCAGGACTCAAAATCAATTTGAATAATAGTGTGCTTTATCCAGTGAACTCTCTAGCACACCATACTAGACTGGACATCAGAACAGTTAAAAAATCTAGGAGCAAACATTACAAATAAAGATCTTTTTCAACATAATTTTGCATCAGCATGGAAAAAATCAAACAATATATGAACAGATGGTCTACTCTCCATCTTATATTAGCAGGGATAATCAATACTGTCAGGATGAACAATCTTCCCAAGCTTCTTTTTCTATTTCAGAGCATTCCTATGTTCAAATTTAGAAATCAGCAGATGTCCTGCACCCAACAAGACTGGATAGTTGTCACATGCACAGAAATTTCAAGGGTAATAGCTGAATAGAGAAGAACAAGAATTGAAATAAGACTTTTATTTTGGTGTGTTTAAGCTAGCTCTACTCTCTGCCCAAAATATATCATGTCTTTAAACCAAGCAGATGGGTGTGTAAGCCAATGAACCAATCAAAGTAAATGTCAGGTAATGTGTATGCATTAATTCAGCACTGTTATGGAAATTCAGTTCTTTACAAATATAGACCTCTGCTCTTATTTTTTGACCACTTGCTCCCAACCTCGGCCTAGGACACTGTCCCTTAGAATATTGTTGTACAGTGTGCTCCCTCTTCAGCACTTGCTGAAGAAGAAATAAAAAGACACAATGGACAAGCTTCCTCTTGCCTGGTTTCTGACTCAAAGAGATCCTAGTTTAAGGACAAGATTTCTTTAATATATTTTCAATTTAATTTCAGCCACAGGAGAGAACATGCAAACATCACACATAAAACTCTCAAATCAAGACATTGTAAGATGACTGACCTAGCTTCTACCCTACTATAAACCTCTATGTTTATAATTTACAAACAATATATCAAAGATAAAAACAGTATTCATTGCAGTTTAATTTAACAAATAAGTTATTCAAGCACACAGTTTTAAATAATACAGTAGTCTATAGTAATATTATTGTTATGGGAGATCCATCCATCCATCCATCCATTGTCCAACCCGCTGAATCCGAATACAGGGTCACGGGGGTCTGCTGGAGCCAATCCCAGCCAACACAGGGCACAAGGCAGGAACAAATCCCGGGCAGGGTGCCAACCCACCGCAGTGTTATGGGAAATGTTCAAATAATTTACAATTCAACATTTCCAACTCCACTAATATGCAGCTCATTACTCATGTTTAATGCTGGGATGATTTATTTTTATTAACAAGAAAAATCAGTTTTGATAAAAAATTCTAAATATGGCCAAATTAAGAAAATGATTTGCTTCACATAAGCTGGCCAGTTTTAAAGAAAATGTTATTTATTAGCTTATAGCTAGTATAATATTGCACATTTGCTTTGCAATTTAATAACACTGAATGGAAAAATACAATTTTGACATATTTTATATTCAACTTTCCCCAAACAGAAAGTAAATATTATTTATTTGTAACATTTATTTGTAACATTTGTAACATTGTAATGTGTTTCATCCAAAAGACAGTCTCAGTGAAAGAGAGAGGGCAGAGTTTAAAAAGCATCAGTCACAAAGAAGAAGCTAGTCCTGGATAGAGCACCTATTCTTCTCAGGGCACACTCCCATCACATATACTGTATCACACAGCCACACAAATTCACCCGAGGGGAATTTATCTGTTAAATATTAACATAACCAGCAGGTTTTTATTATGTGGGAGAAAACTGGAATAACTGACAAATGCAATATATGCAAAGTTCACTCAGATAGTGTGCACATTCTCCCCATACTAGGGGGCTTCGCTCGCCAACCCCTGGTGTTGGGTAATTATAAATAGCGTGATGTATGTATGAGATATACAGTGGTGTGAAAAACTATTTGCCCCCTTCCTGATTTCTTATTCTTTTGCATGTTTGTCACACAAAATGTTTCTGATCATCAAACACATTTAACCATTAGTCAAATATAACACAAGTAAACACAAAATGCAGTTTGTAAATGGTGGTTTTTATTATTTAGGGAGAAAAAAAAATCCAAACCTACATGGCCCTGTGTGAAAAAGTAATTGCCCCCTGAACCTAATAACTGGTTGGGCCACCCTTAGCAGCAATAACTGCAATCAAGCATTTGCGATAACTTGCAATGAGTCAATTACAGCGCTCTGGAGGAATTTTGGCCCACTCATCTTTGCAAAATTGTTGTAATTCAGCTTTATTTGAGGGTTTTCTAGCATGAACCGCCTTTTTAAGGTCATGCCATAGCATCTCAATTGGATTCAGGTCAGGACTTTGACTAGGCCACTCCAAAGTCTTCATTTTGTTTTTCTTCAGCCATTCAGAGGTGGATTTGCTGGTGTGTTTTGGGTCATTGTCCTGTTGCAGCACCCAAGATTGCTTCAGTTTGAGTTGACGAACAGATGGCCGGACATTCTCCTTCAGGATTTTTTGGTAGACAGTAGAATTCATGGTTCCATCTATCACAGCAAGCCTTCCAGGTCCTGAAGCAGCAAAACAACCCCAGACCATCACACTACCACCACCATATTTTACTGTTGGTATGATGTTCTTTTTCTGAAATGCTGTGTTCCTTTAACGCCAGATGTAACGGGACATTTGCCTTCCAAAAAGTTCAACTTTTGTCTCATCAGTCCACAAGGTATTTTCCCAAAAGTCTTGGCAATCATTGAGATGTTTCTTAGCAAAATTGAGATGAGCCCTAATGTTCTTTTTGCTTAACAGTGGTTTGCGTCTTGGAAATCTGCCATGCAGGCCGTTTTTGCCCAGTCTCTTTCTTATGGTGGAGTCGTGAACACTGACCTTAATTGAGGCAAGTGAGGCCTGCAGTTCTTTAGACGTTGTCCTGGGGTCTTTTGTGACCTCTCGGATGAGTCGTCTCTGCGCTCTTGGGGTAATTTTGGTCGGCCGGCCACTCCTGGGAAGGTTCACCACTGTTCCATGTTTTTGCCATTTGTGGATAATGGCTCTCACTGTGGTTCGCTGGAGTCCCAAAGCTTTAGAAATGGCTTTATAACCTTTACCAGACTGATAGATCTCAATTACTTCTGTTCTCATTTGTTCCTGAATTTCTTTGGATCTTGGCATGATGTCTAGCTTTTGAGGTGCTTTTGGTCTACTTCTCTGTGTCAGGCAGCTCCTATTTAAGTGATTTCTTGATTGAAACAGGTGTGGCAGTAATCAGGCCTGGGGGTGGCTACGGAAATTGAACTCAGGTGTGATACACCACAGTTAGGTTATTTTTTAACAAGGGGGCAATTACTTTTTCACACAGGGCCATGTAGGTTTGGATTTTTTTTCTCCCTAAATAATAAAAACCACCATTTACAAAATGCATTTTGTGTTTACTTGTGTTATATTTGACTAATGGTTAAATGTGTTTGATGATCAGGAACATTTTGTGTGACAAACATGCAAAAGAATAAGAAATCAGGAAGGGGCAAATAGTTTTTCACACCACTGTAGCATAGTGTGAAGGTGTAGATGACGCATATAGGAAGTCAAGAATCAATTGCAAGGCACAGTGTAAAGATTTATCGGAAAATGTCTTTGTACACAACATTAGTAGTAAAGATGGTGTCTTGTTCTTGAATGAGTGTCTCTTGGCATGGATCATTTATAACCTTAACTTTAACGTCAGATGAACGTCGAACTCGTGAGAAGGCCACATAAAGTTGTCCATGTCCAAAAACGGGGTCAGAGAGGTAGATGCCAACCTTGTTCATGGTTTGGCCTTGTGATTTGTTGATGGTTATGGCAAATGCAGGTTTAATGGGGAACTGTCGCCGTTTAAGTGTAAAAGGTAATTCAAGGTCAGAACTTGTAAGGTCAATTATAGGAATCAGAACAGTATTGTTAGCATGTGATCCTGTAAGAAGTTTTGCTTCAATAACATTGTGTGTCATGGTGTTGACGACTAAACGTGTACCATTGCATAAACCTTGTTTAGTGTTAAGGTTTCTTAATAGCATGATTATTGTTCCGATTGTAAGGTTAAGATTGTGTTGTGGTAATCCGGCTGGGTTAATAGTGTTCAAATATTGTAAGGGGAAATTAAGATGGTCATTGTTGTCATCAGAGTCAACTTTGTCAGAGCTTAGAAAGAGCTGTGCCTCTACAGGAAGTAATGCAATGACTTGGTTATTTATGTGATCAACATTAATATTTTTTGGACATAATATAGTCCGTTGTGTTAAAAGGGGTATTTGGTCTAATGAGATTGCTGTTCCAAATATCTCCATAACTAAGTCGTCGCAGATAAAGGCTTGAGGAATTGTAATAATATCTGGGTGAAGTCCATCTGTATTGGTGAGTGTACCATCTCCCAGTTGTAATAACCTATTGTTATATTCTGGATCTGGACATCGCATGTTTTGTACCAACTGTACCTTTTGAAAGCAATGCCAATTGTCCGCGTAACATTTTTTTCTTCCGCGGTTTTAGAAGCGCGTTGTAGGCGCCGACGTTTATTGGTTTTTTTTGATGCGGGTTCGTGTTTGTGGTCCCGTTACTCGAGCCGTCTCATTCTGTACCCGTGATCGTGAATTCATGACTTGTTTGATCTTTATCGTTAGTAATATGGATAAGTAATAAGGAGGATCGCACTCACTGTTAATATGTGGACTGTTCGTTTCTTCGTATTATTATCAATCAGGTGTCGCGCCTGTATATGTATTGTAGTCCGGTCTCTTGTTGTTTATGTATGACGTCGTCCGCGTATTTTAAGGTGGACTGAACAATAGCTGAGCGCATGGCATGTGGAGCAATAGGTAAGCACTGTCTAAAATCTCCTCCTAATAAAAGTACCTTTCCTCCAAAGGGAATATTATTATTCATCAACGCAATGCCAATTGTCCGCGTTTTTTAAGGTGGACTGAACAATAGCTGAGCGCATTGCATGTGGAGCAATAGGTAAGCACTGTCTAAAATGTCCTCCTAATAAAAGTACCTTTCCTCCAAAGGGAATATTATTATTCATCAACGTTTGTGGAAGTTTATCAATGGTGTTGAGTAAGTGACTGGATGCCATTGTACATTCATCTATAATTAATAGTTTTGCAAGACGGATGTCACGTGCATTGTTACTGTTCATTTTCATAGTGGATACCGATGTTTCTGTGATTGGGACCGGTATTTTGAATAAGGAGTGACACGTGTTTTTGGAGCCGAGACATTTTTTCTTCCGCGGTTTCAGAAGCCCGTGTATTGTTTTTTTTCATGCGGGTTCGTGTTTGTGGTCCCGTTACTCGAGCCGTAGCATTTTGTACCCGTGATCGTGAATTCATGACTTGTTTGTTCATTATCGTTAGTAATATGGATAAGTAATAAGGAGGATCGCACTGACTGTTAATATGGAGCCTTTTCTGATCGTGAATTCATGACTTGTTTGTTCTTTATCGTTAGTAATATGGATAAGTAATAAGGAGGATCGCACTCACTGTTACGTCGTTTGTTGGCGTGCGTTTTTTTTTGAGGGGCGCGTTGCCTCATTTTTTATTTCTGTTAGTGGAGGGGGGCTTTGTGTGTCGTGGGTCTGAATCCTCTTTTTTGTGTGTGTCCTGTTTCGTGTGGTATGGGCTTCGTCTGGCGCTTTGTTGCATGGGTCTGTTGTTATGGGCGGGGAGCATCATTTCTCATTTTCCGGTGCTTGGAGGGTTTCTTCGTATTATTACCCAACAGGTGTCGCGCCTGTATATGTATTGTAGTCCGGTCTCTTGTTGTCTATGTATGACGTCGTTTGTTGCCATGCGTTTTCTTTGAGGGGCGCGTTGCCTCATTTTTTATTTTTGTTAGTGGAGGGGGAAGCTTTGTGTGTCGTGGGTGTGAATCCTCATTTTTGTGTGCGTACCGTTTCGTGTGCTATGTGGCGCTTGCGTCTGACTCCTTTGTTTTTGGTGTGCTAGGGGCGCGTTACCTCATTTCTTATTTCTGTTAGTGGAGGGGTGCTTTGTGTGTCATGGGTCTGAATCCTCTTTTTTGTGTGTGTCCTGTTTCGTGTGGTATGGCCTTCGTGTGGCGCTTTGTTGCATGGGTCTGTTGCTATGGGCGTGGCGCATCATTTCTCATTTTCCGGTGCTTGGAGGGGGGCTTTGTGTGGTGCCTGCGCACTACATCTTTTGCGTCCACGGCCCATGTCCCTGCGTCCATCCGGTTTACCATTCTCGTTTAGTAATATGGATGTTGGTGTATTTTTATCCCACGTCCCAAATAAATGCATGTTAGATGTGTCAAGGATTCTAACCTTGGCCCAGTGTGAGAGACTGTTGATGTGCACCCAAAGTTTGTCATTCAATGCGTATATTGTTACATTATGTTCAAATTGTCAATAACTGATTATCAATCAATGGTGTTCAAATGCGAAACTCAAAAAAATCAGCTACACATAGCACCTTGCAAAATATGTTGCATTTCTGTTCCCTTATAGGCTGTTACTATGTTAGATGAAGGGTTCAGAAATGTTTTTAAGCAAAGAAACTTCAAAATTTTATACCATTTGATAAGGGTACTCCTACTGATATAAAACTAATGCGAGGAAGATGTACATGATCTTGGATGGTGGTTTCTGCTATCAGCAGTCCCACAGCATGAATTTGGTTAATAGCTGATAACACGGTAATTTAAAGCAAATGCCTAAGTATAGTGCACTATCAACAAATATGTGATAAATTATCATGTGATAGCTCTAGGCCAGGGTACTTTACCTTTTTTCTTGGCATTCCACCTCCAGGAAAGGAAATGTTTTGAAGGACCACCATTTTTTATCTTAAATTGTTAAGGGCCAAACTTTTATCAGGCACAGCTAAAGATGGTATTTCTTTAACCACTCCCTTCTATAATATTACATTTGAGAATTTTAACAAGGAATTACTTACAGTTTTTTTATGTGAAAAGGCCAGAACTAAATAAAATAAAAACTAAAATTTTAAACATAGAACTAAAAAATAATAAAAAGTAATCCATCCATCCATCCATTTTCCAACCCGCTGAATCCGAATACAGGGTCACGGGGGTCTGCTGGAGCCAATCCCAGCCAACACAGGGCACAAGGCAGGAACCAATCCCAGGCAGGGTGCCAACCCACCGCAGGACACACACAAACACACCCACACACCAAGCACACACTAGGGCCAATTTAGAATTGCCAGTCCACCTAACCTGCATGTCTTTGGACTTGGGAGGAAACCGGAGCGCCCAGAGGAAACCCACGCAGACACGGGGAGAACATGCAAACTCCACGCAGGGAGGACCCAGGAAGCGAACCCAGGTCCCCAGGTCTCCCAGCTGCGAGGCAGCAGCGCTACCCACTGCGCCACCGTGCTGCCCAATAAAAATTAATTTATAAAATAAAATAAAAACTAAAACTAAAATTAATATCAGAACTGAAATATCACTGGACACTCATTGAAGGAGCACTGTGAGACAGAGAGGTGGAACTAAAATGCAGCTTAGCGTGGACACTCAGGTTTGGCAACTGTGTAACAAATGGCCCATTTTAAGGTCCACTCTTTTGACACATTTCTTTTTTATTTTTTGTGTTATCTCATGTATCACCGGACAGCAACATGCATGCCACACTGGCTAATAATGGCAACACTAGACTAACTACTTTAATACAGGATTGCGCTTATACAACAATTGCAGAACATTTCAGTAAAGTTTATGTGAGGGAAATTAAAACAATTTTAAAAGACTGCAATTTCTTTAAGAACATCAACTTTGCCAAAAGCCGCAGCCTTCAGTTTGAAAACAATTGTGTTAGATGCTAACTACCTGCCCTGTTCCATTTCACAGCAAAAAATATAAAGGAAGGAACCAGCCCAACATGTTAATTAAGATGTTTAAGCATTTTCTGCAATTTTGTTAAAAAAAATGTTTAGCCTTTCTACTTTTCATGAGACACAATATGTATTTTGAAATATGTGACGTCAGAGCAACAGGCCGGAAGTCATTTAGCTCACTAGGACATGATACCTTTGGGACTGGTGTGATGCAAGATGTTTTCCAAAGCCTCAGGACTCTCCACTGTTCCAGGCTCAGGTTGAAGATGCGCTGAAGAGGACTCCCTAGCTCCAACGCACAGGCCTTCAGCAGTCGTGGCGAAACTCCATCTGGACCCACTGCTTTTCTGGCACAAAGTCTCCTCAGTTCTCTGCTTACCTGGGCTGCTGTAATTGTGGGTGGGGGGGAAACTCTCTTCTATGCTGGTGTCAGCAGAAGGATGGGTGAAGGGTGCAGTACTCCGAGGTGAGAATGGGTCAGGGTGGTCAAACCTGTTAAAGAAGTTGTTCATCTGGTTTGCTCTCTCCACGTCTCTCTCGATGGTGGCACCCCGCTTCGAGCTGCAGCCAGTGATGATCTTCATCCCATGCCACACTTCCTTCATGCTGTTATTCTGGAACTTCTGCTCCAGCTTTCTCCTGTACTGCTCCTTCGCCAACCTGAGCTGGACTAGGAGTTCCTTCTGCACGGGCTTGAGCTCATGCTGATCACCGCCTTTAAAAGCCCTTTTCTTCTGGTTCAAAAGGCCCTTGATGTCACTTGTAATCCATGGCTTGTTGTTAGCATAGTAGCATATTGTTTTTACTGGAACTACAATGTCCATACAGAAGTTGATGTAGTCAGTAGTGCAGTCAACAACCTCCTCAATGTTCTCACTATATGATCCCTGCAGGATATCCCAGTCTGTAGTTCCAAAGCAGTCTGTCAGAGCCTGCTCTGCCTCAGGGGACCACTTCCTGATATGAGCGTGTGGTTGTAGGTAGCTCCCTCACCCTTGGTTTGTAGTGAGGCTGAAGCAGAACCAGGTTATGATCTGCTTTCCCAAGCGCAGGGAGCGGGGTGGCGCTGTATTCGTCTTTAACATTTGCCTACAGTAAGTCAATAGTCCCATTACCCCGGGTGTTACAATCCACATACTGGGAGAAGGCAGGTAATGTTTTGTCCAGCGTCACATGGTTAAAGTCTCCAACGATTACCACAAGCGCCTCGGGGTGCTGCGTTTGCAGTTTAGCAACATCAGAATGGATGATGTCACCCGCTATCTCCACGTCCGCCCAAGGAGGGATGTATACAATAACAACAATGACATGTCCAAACTCTCTGGCAACAACTAATAGGGACGCAAACTTATGGCCAACAGTTCGATGTCCCTGCAGCAAGTGGAGATTTTTACATTTCGAGTTGCAACGTCTTGTATTCACATAAAGAGCAAGTCCTCCTCCTTTCTGCTTTCCGCAGGTATTTGCGTCTCTGTCTGCTCTAACTGTGCTAAACCCGGGTAGCTCCACGTTAGCATCTGGGATGCTAGTTGTTAGCCACGTTTCACAAAAGCACAACAAACTGCGTTCTCTGTAGGTCCTGACATTTTTCACCAGCGCTGCCAGTTCATCGATCTTATTTGGTAGTGAGTTCACATTTCCCAGGATCACAGAAGGCACCAAAGGTTTGTAACGCCACTTTCGCGCAAGCCGCCTCGCCTTTAGCTTAGCACTGGCTCTGCTGCCACAATACAGCCTTCTTACCTCGTCAGGTAAATAGGGAACCACACCGGCGCGGGCATTTGTTCTCAGCACTTGAAGTTGACTACCTGAATAGACGAGTCTCAGCATGTAAAAATCCATCTCCAGTAGTAAAAAGTAGTAAAAAGTGTCCAGAGAACGAGTCCACATAAAAGAAAGTGGTAGGAGTGATCAGTTAAATAGATAAAATAGATAAAAAGGTAGAAAGGTAAAGTCATACACGAAGCTCCTAGAAAGGCTGCCACTCGTGGCGGCGCCGGAGTCATCATTGTGAAATTAATCATAATATTAATAATATTAATTAATGATATTAATAAGTGACACTGGGGATATTGTTGTCTTGTTGCTTTTAGACTGAACTGTAGCATTTGATATAGGTTTTTTGAATTTTCATAGACATAATGTGAACCAAGCAGATTTTCTTCATTTGACTAGTGAAAAATACAAAATAGAAGAAACTGAGAGGAAATGCACTTAAAACTGGAACCAAAAAAATGAATGGGAATCAGTAACAAAACCTCAAGCCATAAAGATTTTCTAACAGCTTTTAAAAACTGGTTGGACAAGATATTGGAACAAGCTAGCCTTTAGCCAGTCAGCTTCACTGAGTCAAAGGTTGCCATATGAATGAAGAAGATGTTTACAAGTACAGAGAAACCAAACAATTGTTGTTTGTACTGTATATTGTTTTAGTGGAACATCATAGTCTTGAGTGACTTACTCAGGTTTACACAGTGAGTCAGCAGCAGGGACTGACTCAACAACACTGTTGCCTAAAGCACATAGGGTTAGCCATCAGGGTTTCTAGACTACAGCACACACAGTCACACAGACAAATATATGTAACCAGCTGAACTGATGGCATGTCATTAAACTATAAAAAGAATCTTAACATAACAAATAACTTTCTCAAACCCACTTAATCAAATTTATGTTGTATTGAGGGCTGGAGATTACTGCATGTTATTTCAATATGTTATTTACATAGAGCACAGAAGCAGCAATTCACCTTCACTCATTGTTTTAAATCTGCCATTATGAGCTGGTTTGACAGCTTGGGATTGCAAAATTGTGCGACACAAATGAGTTTTAAGGCAAACGCTCACACAACCTAATTAAATTTGCATTAATCCATAATTTTTATGAACACACTGTTGCCATTTACATGTTATGGGGTGTCAAGAGTCTATCCTCACTGCAACAAACATATGGCTGAACCATCCCATAGCACATTCAGCAAACACCCTCAATTACCTTAACGGGGTCTGTTTAGACTCACTAATTAACTTAAAATACTTATTTTTGGGGTACGGCAGGAAACCAAAGTATCGAGAGAATATTCGCAAAGCAAAATGGGCAAGCCCCATACATGCAGTGATCAGGTTGGTATTGATCCTAGGTCCTGAATCACATAGGGGCTTAAACTATACTATCCTTAAGGGACATTAAAAACTGATCTGGAACTCAGTTTTTTAAGACAGGAAGAAAATTCTTTAAACCGTTAATCTAATACTAGGTTGTATGGAAATATGTCTTATTTCAACAGCATCAGCGTTAGCCATGGTGAGATTGTGCATCATGGGGAACAACCATTTATATATGATTTTAACTGGAAATGTCATGACCTCCACACTCATCTAACCACATCTGAGTTATATTGATAATTGACTTTGTATAGTTTTGTTTACAGTATGATCTACAGATGATTTACAATATTAGTTAATCAATGAGATTCATTCCATTCAAATGTGTTATTAACTTGTGAATTTATCTGTATTAAGTAAAATATACAGTACTCTAATAATTTACAGTTAATGAATTATAGCTGTAAAAATATGTTAGTAGTTTGAGGCTGTACTATGGAGTGAACACAATACATAAAATACATTTTGGTTAAATCTTCAGACAGTAATTGTGTACACTGTGATAACCTACACATGTAAAGCTTACAAACTAATAATGTGCGAGCTAGGATTTAAATCAAATTAAAGTTACCTGAGTTGTGAAACTAAAATACATTAACAGCTTTGAACACGATTTACCAAAAACAAGTTTGATACAATCATCTATCAATCTTCAAACCTACATAATACATTGCGACCACAGTATCCTCCAACTTCATCAGGCACAAAACTAGAACCAATCCTAGACTGGACATTAGTCCAGCACAGGGCGCGCGCGCACACACACATATACATACATATATATATATATATATATATATATATATATATATATACCCATTCATTCACACTGATCTGTTTGCCCTAACTACACGACTGATATACAATGAATAAACTCCCAAAAGTCGCAAGGGATGTGGTTTCCTTTCTCGTAGCGCTCCCACTATACTATTTTCCTGAACTACGCGTGCCTGCCAGTTTACTATCGATTCACTTCGCTGGCATGGAGGAGCTGTCCTCTCGATAAACCGTGTATAGAAATATTTTCATCGATCGCTATCTGCCGTGCGCAGACACTTTATACGCTCGTAAGGGCGCAGTTGCACGCGTACCTTCTGGCAGCTCCACTGTCCGGGCTCTTCTTAGGGACCGCGTCAACCGGCTAAGCTGTACGTTTAGCTGCTCCATCGCTCGTTCCATCATAGGCATACAGTGAAATGTCAGATAATCAGAAACAAGAATCCACTTCGGCCTCTTATAGTTTTCGACTCATTGTGATTCTCACGTAGTTGCCCTGAATCCAGATACCATCTTGTTTGTTATTCATAACATCATCGCTGTATTTCCTTGATTTGTTTCTCGTCACTCTTTGCTTTCTTCCTGTTTTCATTGAAACGGATCGCAGTGCATTCCGGGTAATGTATTTTTAGACTCTTGCGGCGTGTGTACGAGGATGAAAAGGAAGTGTCTCGCTTTGCTTATATCCAGTATTCCACATACAAAAGGCATTGAGGGACTAAATGATACATGATAAATTAATATTTCGTGGAAAACTTTGAAACGGGTACAATGATAGCGATTATACGGTTATAAAAGTTTACATTAATCTAGGGTTGGGCATACCATCGTTCACTCCGAGCTGTGATTGATGCTGTCGCTTCATCTAGAGATAAATCATCTGTCTGTATGGAGTTAGCACATTCACCCCATGTTTAGATGGGTTACTTACTTCAATTTTCCTCCCAAATTTCCAAAGACAACTGACAACTTAAATATGTCTTGTGTATGTTAAGCGTACCCAGAAATGGATTAGCAGGTGTGGCCTTTCATGCCCACTGAGAATGCTGGGATAGATTTCACGCCCCTGAATTTTATCAAGTAGGTCTCATAATGTAATTTGTTAACATTTTCTAATTTTTAACCTTTTCACAGAAAATAGTTTTTGAAGACAAAAATAGTTACCATGTTTTTTTCCCCAAGAAAAACTGTGGGTTAACTTTGGAGTAAAATACTGTAAGCATCAGTAACACAGATACAATTGAAAGAGGTATAGTAACAGATTTAATCTTTATAATGTACTTTCACAACTAAAGCAAATTCTGTTTATATTCCTAATATCAGTAATCATTTTAGCTGAGACTGTAACCTAACTGAAGCAGGCTACTGCAAAAACGTTTAGTTCTGATTACTAATGAGCACATTTCCACTTTTGAGCCCAGAAAACTATACAATAATTACAAATATAGTATGAAAAAGAAGTGCAATGCAAGCAGAAAACTAACATTTAAATATCAATAGAGTAACACTATGCAATATTTGTAAAAATACACAGATGCACATATATACACTCACTAAAAAAATTATTAGGAACACCTGTACACCTGCTTATCCATGCAATTGTCAATTGGCCAATCATGTGGCAACAGCACAATGCATAAAGACATGCAGATACCGGTCAGGGGCTTCAGTTATTGTTCACATTAAACACTAGAATGGAGAAAAATGTGATCTCAGTGATTTCAGCTGAGGTATGATTGTTGGTGCCATACAGGCTTGTTTGAGTATTACTGTAACTTCTGATCTCCTGGGATTTTCACACATAATAGTCTTTAGAGTTTACACAGAATGGTTCAAAAAACAAAACACATCAAGTGAGTGGCAGTCCTGCGGATGAGAGAGGTTATAGGAGAATGGTCAGACTGGTTAGAGCTGCCAGAAAGACCATGGTAACTCAGATTGCCACTCTGTACAACTGTGGTGAGCAGTAAAGCATCTCAGTATGCACATCACATTGAACTTTGAGGTGAATAGGCTGCAACAGCAGAAAACCATGTCATTTTCCAGTCCTGTCAGCCATGAACAGAAAGCTGTGGCTCACCAAAACTAGTCAACTGAAGACTGATAAAACATAATTTAATCTAATGAATCTCAGTTTCTGCTGAGGCACATAGATGGTAGTGTTAGAATTTGGCATCAGCTCCATGCACCCAACCTTCCTTGTTTAAACAGGTGTAATGGTGTGGGGAATATTTCTTTGGCACTTACTGGACCCATTAGTACTACTCAATCATTGCTTGAATGACATGGCCTATTTGAGTACTTTTGATGACCAAGTTCATTCCGTCATGAGCACAATGTATCTGTCTTCTAATGGCTACTTCCAGCATGATTATGCACATAGCAAAAGTCGTCTCAGACAGGTTTCATGAACATGACACTAAGTTCACTGTTTTTCAATGGCCTTCCCAGTCTCTGGATCTGAATCCAGTAGAACACCTTTGGGATGTGGTAAAATGGGAGATTCACAGTATGCATGTGTGACAAATTTGCAAAAGCTGTGTGATACAATCATGTCAACATGGACCAGAGTCTCAAAGGAATGTTTCCAATATCTTAGGGAATCCATGCCATACACAACTGAGAGGTGTCCTTTGAGATTCAGTGCTCAGGCAATTTTGTCAGTATAACCCATGTTCTATTCCTACACAGTGATTACTCCCAGTTTTACCTGAAAATCATTGAGTGTGTGCAGAGACAGACTGGTTCCTACCCTTTGCCCAAACAGACAGCTCCTTATAATCCTAATTTAAATAATCTTTTTAGGAAGTGGATGGATAGATTTGGTCATGAATAGACTCACTGCCTACTTGAAAGACATTGCTGTATGAATTATTCCAGACTTCCTACAGCTCAATACTAACAAAACTCAAGAAGCCTGAACTGCACTCTTGTATAATTTATAATGTGCCTTGGAAACATATTCACAATCACAAAGATTGATTTCAATTTAGCAGTCAATCTAACATATACATCTTTGGAATGTGAGAGGAAAATTGAGGTCCCTGGGAAGAACCCACACAGACTGTAAGAGCCAATTTTAGAAAGTTAATGTTAATGTTAAATTCACAAAAGTGTCTGCATAAGTGCCTAGTGGGGACTGGGTGGTCTTTTGGCCTTGGAACCCCTGCAGATTTTGTTTTTTTCTCCAGCCTAACTGTAGTTTTTTTTTGTTTTTTTCTGTCCTCCTGGCCATCCAACCTTACCTTTTTCTTTGTTACGTAATGTATAATATTATTGCCTAATCATTTTTTGTTTATGGTTTATATTAACTTCCTTTTTATTTCATCTTGTAAAGCGCTTTGAGCTACATTGTTTGTACGAAAATGTACTACATAAATAAATGCTGTTATTGTTGTTGCTTAATTTCAATAGAATATCAGTTTCACATAGTTACTTAGATAATGGTATAGTCTTTTGCCCCCTGTAAGTTAACATGAAATAGAACTTTCTTAGCCATACCTGTATAACAGAATGTTAATTAAGCCAGTTATGTTTCTGGAAGCATGGACTGTTAGGTTAGTTTGCAGACAGGGTATTGGTGTACAGCTTTCTCACCATTTTGATATGAACATTTGAAACTATGTCTGTATGACCAATCTTAAGAGAGAAATGAAGCAAGATAAGTAAGCCTTAAACAGAACTTTCTTCAAAGAAGACTTCTTGTAATATCAAATTTTCTCCATTTTTGTGTGAACTGTTTAGCTTTGAATTTTACTAAAACTTTTAAAACAAAGATATTTGGATTGTTGATTCACTTCAAAATGTGTAACGCTATTGCCTGAACTGTCCAATGAAGCAAGCTAAAAGCCACAGAACTTTGGTAATTTTGGACAGACGCAGCTAGATGCAGCGACACAGACTTAGGGAAACAGTGAGTTTGCCAATATTTTAGTCCCACAGTGTTAAGCATTACTCTACTGTTCCACCTTTTTTTTGAAAAGGCAGTATTTAAAAAATGTGTAATAGGTTATTGTTCGAGAGCACAGTTTCTCAGGCTGAAGAAAGTACAAATTCAGTGGTGCTCCACTGCTGTGCGTGTACATCCTGGTTACTCCCAAATAACTGGACAGACTATCAATGCTTTTATATTTGTTTTATCAAAGTAGTCAGTGGCCATAAATCCAAGTCTTTTTTGCTTGGCTACCATCTGCTGATATTCAAGGTGAATCTCCTTGGCCATGGCTTCAGTATAAATTTATTATTAAAGTGTCTGTGAGGGGCTTTCTTCTGAAAAGTCTGCTCAGAACCTTTTTCAAATGTTTGTGTGAATCTGATTGTGACAAATTATTAAAATGCTTTGATTGTAGGGTTTTCAATTTCTTTGTAGTACTTCAGATAGTCATTTTTGTCATTTGCTTTCGGTTGTACATTTTGACATCAAATATTTCCTTCTTAAACTCTTGTAATAGCCGAAAGAACTCTCCATGAATAAATACTAAGCAGTCTGAACTTTCTGAGCCTTTGGAAATATGCACTACTAACAAGGAGAACAAAACCATATAAACTACCTACATTTTTTTTGCTTTAATTATCATTGTTCACATTAATGTATTAATCTCGCTTTTATAGTCAACTAAATAGACACTTAAAGGTCTATGTAGTGCAAAACAAATTAAAATAGGCAGTCAGTGCTGGTAACAGGAAATTAACATTTATTTTTATTTTACGCAGTGCTTGGATTTCAGGAATACCTCTCTTGAGGCACGTGAACACATCAACAGCTAGGTGACCTAGGGTCATTTGGTGTATGGGCTCTTTCAAAATCAGATGTCTTTGCATTTTAAGTTGGAAGACCCAGCCATAGTTGACCAAGTTATGGTTGTGTTTAAGTAGCATGTGCAGCAGGTCCCCTTGTACCTGTTATCTTCATCAAGAGCTATCTTGAGGCTCTCTTTGCTGATTCAGTGGAATTCATGGTGGCTCCCCACCTCTTTGCACCAGTGATGCCCAGTTCACTGAGTGATCTTTAAACAGATCCTACCTCTATGGTCATGCATTTTGTCTTCCTGCCCTATCTCCGATAGTTGTCTGCCAGTTCTTCTAGCTTCCTCTCATGGGCCTTCACTATGTGTTCTTCCAAAGCACCGCAGACTCCAATGGGATTAAATGTTTTTTGATTCTAAAATCAGGATGATGTTAACTCTCAACAATATGCTGTGGGAATATTTGCTTTTTCTTCAGGTTGGTTATGCATTACCAATCACATGAAGATGCCAGAATACCAGTGCTTGATTTCATCATTGCAAATGAGCAATTATTCTAAAATCTAACATGTAGAGGCAATATACAGTAAGACTCTGGAGGTATCACATAGATGATAGTTTGATGATTTAAATACAGCTAATATTTGACAGCTATGTCTCATTGACTATGATGAAGGATTATAGAAAGCAGTGGAAGTAGAATACAGAAAGAGAAAAAAAAACATTGTAATTGGTGTTAAAAATACAAAACAAACATTAGTTCTGTTTTTGCAAAATATAGTGCTCTGACCATACTTATTTGTGAATATTTGGGCAATTTATATTAATTTGTGTGGCCAGATGAGACAAATGTATGGACCCCAAAGTACAGTCGCAGAGATGGGCAAATCAAGTTAACATTTCAGAAAACAAAATTCCAATAGTAAAGACAAGTAAACACAAATTTAAATGTCAAAAAACAAAATTACAATAGTAAAGACACATTTACAAAGCCATAATGTTAAATGCAAACTTGTCTTTACTGTTGTAATTTTGTTTTCTGAAATGTTAATTTGATTTTCCCTTCTCCTAGGTTTATTTCCCAACCCAGCCATTTTTTGTGTGTATTTTACACTTTCCTGCAATGTTTGTTTGACTATTCTTCAAATTATTAAAATGCTTTGCTGGCATCTTCTCATGATGTGCATATTAGGTTAATACTAATATGGACTTCAGTTCTACATAAAGCTGTGGTGAATGAAGCAGGCTGAGAAAAATGCTGGATGAAAAGAAGGATTTAATGTTACTTCAAGTGGGCTTTTCATGAATATGTCATTTTAAAATGGTCTTTGTTTAAGAATCATTGTTCCCGTTATGATTGTTCATTAGGCTTGAGTTGCTCATGCTAGTATCAACACTATTCTGATGTTTATTGTTACATAAATATGTGTTAATGTTGTGCCCAAAAGTTGTTTGGGAAAAAGCCTAAAACAGAAAAAGTTTTTGTATAGTTGGGAGCATTAGGTAAACAAATGGAACAGGTTTAATACAGGGAAATGCACTGACAAAATTTTGTTCCGTTTACTTAAATGGAAAGGCACAAATGAGGAAGAATAAAAACGACAGAAAAAACAACCATGATACAAATCATTATTTCATACTTGTATAGAATAATCGTTCACCTTACAGTCTGTGTCAGGAAAACACCCCCTGAAATTTGTCAGGATGAATGTGTGCAGCATTTTCTCTCTTTGTCTGTTAGCTGAGGTACTCTCAGTGCTCTGGCCATTATTTCCTTCATGAACTGTCAAAATATATGGAAGTTTGGGTGGTGGAACTTTATGGATGGAGGGCTGCAATTCAAATGTCTCATTGCTGAGAAGCTCAGTGGTTGTAGCACTCTAGGATGTCCAGGTCCAGTGATTGTAGAGTTCCTAAGCATCAGGGTGTGGAAACACTTCATAACTTTAGGATAATATTATTTTAGTACAATAAACCAGTCAGTGTTTAACCAGGAGCTTCATATGAAGCCCACACAGACAGTAAAAAAGCAAGAATGTAAAATAAAAGCAAACAGAAGTAATGTGGTGTGATATTAATAATAAATAGATTAGATTAGATTAACTTTATTAATCCCACGGGGAAATTCACATACAAACAGCAGTAGAAACATGAAAATAAGGATACACAGACTCAAAATACAAATTATACAGCCAATCGATCAATTAATAAGTACATGTATTGTCACACACGTGCGAGTAGGAGGCAGCTGAAGGGCTTACAGTAAGTAATGGTAATACCACGTCCGACCAGGGGGCGGCATTGTGCACTAACCTGTCTTTCTCAGTTCCCTGCAGGCTGTTCCCGAGAAATCCTGCCAGGTTCCGGCTCCCTCAATGATGTCACTTCCGGGTCCGGGGCCCTTGATGACGTCACTTCTGGGTCCGGCCCCCTCAATGACGACACTTCCAGGTCCGGCCCCCTCGATGATGTCACTTCCTATATGGGCCTTTAAAGCTGCTATCTTACCACCAAGAAATCAGTTCTGTTTTGGACTCAGTATTATGAAAATCGCTGTCAACTTCAAAAAACCTTTTGCAGCCAGGGATATTATACGGGTGGCTGCCCCAAACCTTTTTATGATGTCTGGTCTGTGTTTTTATCACAGTAAGTTGTTCAGATATTTAAAAATGGTATTTCAAAATAAATTCAAAGAGCTCCAGTAGGAAGCATTGAAATGCCTTATAGCACGGGACAGAAAAAAATCCCAGAGGCACTTCTTAGCACACCTTGGTGGAATGAGCCTGTGGCTAAAAGTGTTCTAAGAGAGCACCTCCTGGAGAGGATAGAGGGTTTTTTTCATGATGGCATCCAATTTTGCCACCATCCTCTTTTCAGCAACAGGTTCCAGTGTGTCCAGGGTTTGCTCTGTGATGACACAGGTTTTCCTGATAGGTTTATTCAGGCCCTGATAGGTTTATACAGGCATTGCACTTCTTCTTAGCTCAAGTTGCTTCCCCATAAGACCACAGCGTAGAACACCACACTGGCTACTATGGACTAGTATTGCCACACATCAAAAGACCTGCGTTTCTTTATCAAATACAGTCCACACTGGCCCTTCTTATACAGTGCCACTGTGTTGTCAGACCCATCCAGGTTGTTGTTTATGTGAACCCTCAGATGCTTATACTGTAGCTCTGCACCACTTCCATGTTCTCTACCCTGGATAGCGACTTTTTTTTGGATGGTGACATATGTTGTGCATGAAAAAATAAGATTTCATAAGAAGATTATACTGTACACATGTGTGCAAATATTATTAAATGCATTATGACTTATAGAGTGTTGATTGAATTTCATTGACGTCTACTAGTGCTGATTGGTGAAATTCACCATAGCATTTTCCTCTGCAAATTTGCTGGGTTCTCTTGTGACCTTGTGCACCAGCATTTTTCCTGAAAACTTGATGTGCAGCTGGCTTAGGCAAACTTTTATTTTCTTAGTGCCCCAAGATGCTTTGCAATGCCCGCATGACATCACCGAGCTGTTTTAACCAATATTGGACGGGACAGTCCCCAAGTTCACTATGTAACACTGATGCCATGGCTTGCATCACAGGAACTGTTGGTGCTAGTTAGTCGCAGTGATAGATGCTTTGGAGATGCAGACAGAGGTAAAGGACTGAGAGTGTTGTGCGGTACTAATGTGATTTCGTTTTTCATAGTTGTTCGGAGTGGCTGTTTGTGTTTTTTTTTTTAATTACTGCTAATTGCTGACCATTTGTTGTATTTTGATTTTGGTTATTGATCTGTTTTCATCTTTTGTTGTTTTATCTCAGGGAGACATGGTGGTGAAGTGATTAGAAAAGAGCTGCATAAGACTCAAGAGCAAGAGACACATCACAATTTAGCAGATATCAGTCAGCCCCTGTATTTATTTTGATCCTTCCACTGAATGTAAAAGGTTTCATTTTAACATTTAAACATTACTATAAATGTGCCAAAAAACAGCTACTGTAGCTTGATGAGGATGACATGGCTTGAGCCTTTCAAGGATATTATTCACGTGTACATGAGAGCAATTTCATTTCTGGGTTGGGCCTGCAGTCTGGTTATGTTTGTGCCAAATCACTTATTTTCTAAAAGGCAGTAAATTTCCTTTAACCACTGCCATAATTAAAACTGCATTATTCACATCAGTGTCAGCTCATTAGAAACCTGAAGAAACTGAAAGAAACAGAAGAAGCTAATTAGGACCGCATGTTCTCATAAACACTTCAAATATGCTTAATTTTTGAGAAAACCAAAAATCACACTGCCAAGATAATATAAATGCAGCAATAAAAAGGAATATAATTAAAGCAGGAATTCCTTTGTACTTTTAAAAGAAGTCACTACTTTTAAGAAAGCCTGCAGCCACTGTGCCCACTAAGTGAAACCCTGAAACTTTTGTTCTAACGAATCATTCAACCAATCTTTATCTTAATGCAGCACCATTACCAGCATGCCCCAACACAAGGGGTCTTACTGTGCTAACAAGATCACAATCAAATTTAACTGAACAGTACAATTTTAGGAATAATCATACAGTACACATAGCATATAGAAGAATTGCCACTGGTCAACAATAGGAAAACTTTGGGAGTGTGCCTGAGGATCTTTAAAAATCCAGGATAGCTATTGTGTAAAATTATAAAACATGGTACATTACAATAGTGAAAGACAAGGTAACATGAGAAACTATACAGATGAACCACAGCTACAGAGAAAATACCAAACATGACAATAGAAGTAATTTGAGTTTAAATTGAAATTTTTTGAGTGGAGCTTTGAAGACTAGCAGATCAAATTAATGGTGTTCAGCATGGTAATGAGAGTACAGCCACATTGATTACCAGGGAATGTGGAATCTCACAGATGAAAGGACAGCAATTAGATAGCCACAGAGATCAGAAAGTATCTCCCATCTGGATTTGAATGTTAAGAGAAATGGAGCCTCACAAAAGAGTCAAGGAAAGAATTCCTGATAGTAGAACCCCCATGGTATCATAAACAGACTTCATCATAATACCATGAAACATTTAACACTCTAGCTCATGGCTGCCTTTTAACATTATTGTCATCGCTGATAGTAAATTTACCTACAAGTGAAGCAAACTGAATTTCAGTCTAAATAGTAAAAAAGCGGAATCGGCATTTATTGGATCTCCAGGTCAGTTCAAAAAACCTTGTCTCTCTTGCAAACGTTTTACATAATCCTTAGTCCTCCAGTCTTGGAATCATGCACATCTGTACATTGAACACTCAATGTTACAATTCTACTGTTATCAAAGTTTTTCAATACTTGAACGTTTCATCGCAGATGCTGAACAACTTCCCTTACATCGGAATTACATATCTGTTGGATTACTTCTGTTCACTTTACAACAGTTTTCCTGCGTGAAATACTTACAGATTGCAATAATTCAAAAATGCTGCTTCAGTAGTCCCGAGTTGAACCTATGCCATCAACACATAAATCCACAACTGAATAAGCTAAAATAATGGATAAAACTGTAATTACAGAATCTAATAATACCTATCATCATTGGTAACCCTTTATAAACCTTAGAGGCACCTTCAGTCTTGTGACTCCAGTCCTTTTAATATTCCCAAAGCCCAATTACACAACTCTCTGTATAATGTTCAGTGAAGTTTGTGGCTTCTACATTTCAGACTCTTCCTCTACGTGTAAGACTCCATCATTCATCATTTTTAAATTAGACCTGAAAATCCACATTTTCTTCCATTCATTTTAGATCTGTTCCCTGCATTTAATTCAAGAAATGGGGCAGCACAAAAGAAAAAAGTACAGACCTGCCCCTAGATGTATCCAATATTTATCATGCTGAGAAAACAGCCACACAGTATTTCAATTTTTCATACACTAGAGGGTGCTACAAATTCATTTACAACTTATGCTAAAAATAACAGATGTAAAGTCAATGAAGAACAAAATATAAAAATAAATAGTCACATGTGTAATAGTAGCTTTAGAATGCATTAAATATTTATGGATTTTTAAAGACATCGATTGCTTTGGCAGAGTCTTTGCTATGATATGCAAGCTGCTATAAATACATGAACGGATTTCATATTCCTTACCATTTACAATCTATTTCTTGAATGTGCATTTTCCAATTCAGTGTTGTGTGTAGCTGGAGCATATCACAAATTAAATAAAAAGGTCATTTGTCCGATTTTATAGAAAATGAGATTGGGACTGTCCAAGCAAGTAAAGGCCAGTAAACGTAACATGCAGGGGTGAATTAATGGAAACAATTATTAAGGAAAAGTTTGAGAATTACATGGCAAATATTAACGTATTAGTCGACATCAGTTTCAGTGGGGATATTGGTTTCACTAATAGCTGGAATTTTATGAGGAAGCAGAAACAGAATATTAAGAGAGGTACACATTGGGAAATGTTCTCCAAAGTAACATCAAGTTGACTTTGTACGGTCCCCAAAGTATAACTATCTACTCTACCATAACAGTATTTACCTTAACTTTCAGAAGCTTTTGGTGCAGTACCACAGTGGAGGATTGTGATCAAACTAAAGAAAATGTCAATCCAAGTAGTAATGGGTGGATGGGTGCAAAATTGGCTTAAACACTAGAAAGAAAGGATTATGGCATAAGGAATGTTTTCAGAATTAGGTGATTTAAATGTTATGTCCATCAAGAAATTGTGTTGGGTTAAGTCTGCAGATGAAGCCAAACTCCAAAGAATAAGAGATAATCCAAAATCAGCTGCATCATTACAGAGGGACCTGGTCAGAATTCAGAGTATAAGTAAATATAAAGTATTATATGTAGGAAATAGAAATGTTAGCTTTGAGTTGTAGTGGACTCTTCACTTTCTACATACAGACAGTGTATGGGAGCAATTATGAAGGCAAATAGGATATAGGTTATATAGTACAAACCCCATTTCCAAAATAGTTTCTAGACTTTCTAAAAATTAAATAAAAACTAAAATCTGTAATTTGGTAATTCATTTGAATCTTTATTTAACAGGCAAAATGACAAAGAAAAGATTGTCAGTGTTTTCACCAACAAGCTTAATTCTATTTATTAAACATAAAGAAATTTAGAAATTGATGCCTGCAACACATTCCCAAAAAGTTACCGTCCCTTTGACTCCCAGTCCAGGACAATACATTTCATACTGTCATCATTATGTAGGCCTTTTTCTGTGACTTCTATGACCTCCTTCAATGTGCTCACCTTAAGAAAAAACCTCTTTACTGTGGGTAACTTTCACACACACATTATAATCTGTAAACAAGAGTCCTAGGCAAACGCAACATTGGAAAGTGTAAAAACAATTGCTAGGTGCTTTTGGAGCTCATCTTAAAACTGAAGGTTACCATCACCATCAGCAAAGGGATATACATAAAGACCACATAGTTACACCCACCTCCTGGACATTGATATCTCCTGGACATTATCTGGATGTGTTAATGTGACACAAAAAATGTAATGGCCTCTAGTGTGTTGCCAGCAACCACATCTTGGCATACTCTTGTTTCAAGTAAATTATCAAGCCTCCTCCCAACACTAAAGGTCCCATTTGAAGACGGTGCAAGAACAAGAACATAGTATCACAAAAATGAAAGCAGATTTTCAGGTCAAACTGAAGAAGAGATTTTCTAAGAAATGTTTCATCACAACAATGAAAGTACAAGAAGTCAGAGATCCAGGAGACCATTGTCACTGTTTTTGGGTTCTCATATAGGAAACACCAAGACTGGAATGATAAAGCAAATATTTAGAACAACTGTAGAATAAAAACACCTATCACAGAACATTTGTTAGCCAGATTAAAATAAATAAATAAAACACTGCTTGAAGAGAGTGCACTATATACCACCCCAGGAAAAAAAATGATTGGTGACCAAGTTTTGCCAAGAAAACACACTATTTTGTTCCTACTAGTAGTTTACAGACACTACACTTTTCTGATATAACCATTTTGTGGCTTCACCTCACAGAAATGGTGTAATGATTTTGTAAACATCTTCAACAATCAAAGCACCTAGCAGGAACTGTCTCTCAGTAAGGCTAGAAGTCAAGTTGAACAATAATTTTTCCCCCATTTTGAAGAAATCAACACTGCTTTGTCGAGACAAAAGTTTGGAGTGTAACAGGTTTCAATGGTATCTTGAGATGAACTCAACATTTTTAGAAGAGGCACTCCTTAACAGGTAAAAGCATTGTTTCACCAGTTGTTGAAGAAAAGGAGCATTGCTGCTGCACAATATGCAAGCAGTCATTGAGCCATTTGCAGAGAATTTCAACAAGGCTGTTCAGACCACCATATTTTCATGCTTTTCTCCACAGACAAGAATATATTTGCCTTCTGACAACCAGAATAATTGTATCACTTGCCAAGGAGCATGCATCTGGAAATTGACACAAAATCAAAGCTAAGAGGTCCTCATCTATATTTGGCTACCACTAAAAAATGGTCCAAACTTTTCATTGTAAGTGTTCCACATAAACCTTTTGTAACTTCTCCAAAAGCTGCTTATGATTTCTTCTCGGTATGATAACTTTCATGCCTCTTAACACAACGCAAAGGTTATTGGACTAGATTCGTCACCTTAGCCTAAGCATGAGATAAAAGAACTGGCTCCTTAAGTCAATGGATTACATGTCAAACTCATTAGCTTTTCTAGAATCATGTCATACTGAGACTTGGCTTTTCAAAAACATTAATTTACAAATTTGCAAACATTCTTCACAATTTGCAGCCATTTCATAATTTTGGCATACTATACCAAGTTATGTGGAAACTGCATTGCACTAGACACAGGAAATCAACCAAAAATGATCCAGGCTAACCTCAAATTTATTTGCATTTCACCCATTCCCACTGATAGCCCAATGTTTATGGCATGAACGGGTGAGCAAGAACTTCATTCTACAGATTTAGTTGTCTTACCTCTGATCCTGCGGTGAAAAGAATATCTAAGAACCAACAGACATGCCACAGAACTTGCAAAATTGAGTTTGATGGTGAAAGTGCTATGGTATGAGATGTGCTTTCAGAGTACACATTGGACTCCTTGTCAAGAGTAAAATAGCATCTGACTACCACATGATATCTGAACTTACAGCATTTGAATATTACATGATGTTTCTTTGTTATGTGCATCCTTTCCTAGCAACAGTGTACCAGTAAAAGCTTTTTCAGCAGGAAAATTCATTTAATCATGCTAGTGAAGGTCCTTTCAACAACATGACAGTGAATTCTTCAAATCAGCAGATTTCATTCTAACTGCAAAGCTATCAGATGAGGTGGAACAAACTATTTGGAGTAGACATCTGCTGGCAATTAACTGCATGAAAGCACCAACTTCTCTTCACTGCACTATTGACACAGATTCTGGTTAAATGGGATATTGACTGAATGTTCAGCCTCACTCATAATAAGGACTATCATTCTGTGTGGGAAAAGTATTGTTGTCCGCACATTGATTCGGCAAAATTTTACACCGGATGCCCTTCCTGACATATTTATTATTTGCAATGGTGATGGACAGGTTGACAGACGAGACTAGACAAGAGTCCCCATGGACTATGATGTTTGCTGATGACATTGTGATCTGTACTGATAGTAGGGAGCAGGTCGGGGAGACCCTGGAGAGGTGGAGATATGCTCTAGAGAGGAGAGGAATGAAGGCCAGTAGGAACAAGACAAAAAACATGTGTGTAAATGAGAGGGAGGTCAGTGGAATGGTGAGGATGCAAGGAGTAGAGTTGGAGAAGGTGGATGAGTTTAAATACTTGGGATCTACAGTACAGAGTAATGGGGATTGTGAAAGAGAGGTGAAAAAGAGAGTGCAGGCAGGGTGGAATGGGTGGAGAAGAGTATCAGGAGTAATTTGTGACAGACGGGTATCAGCAAGAGTGAAATGGAAGGTCTACATGATGGTAGTGAGACCAGCTATGTTATATGGGTTGGACTGATCAGAAAGCAGGAGACAGAGATTTGCATTGGGTGCGACAAGGATGGACAGGATTAGAAATTAGTACATTAGAGGGTCAGCTCGAGTTGGATGGTTGGAAGACAAAGTCAGAGAGGCGAGATTGCATTGGTTTGGACATGTGCAGAGGAGAGATGCTGAGTATATTGGGAGAAGGATGCTAAGGATAGAGCTACTGGGTAAGAGGAAAAGAGGAAGGCCTAAGAGAAGATTTATGGATGTGGTGAGAGAGGACATGCAGGTGATGGGTGTAACAGAGCAAGATGCAGAGGACAGAAAGATATGGAAGAAGATGATCCGCTGTGGCAACCCCTAACAGGAGCAGCCGAAAGAAGAAGAAGAATTCTATGTAGGAAAAGTAACAGTAAGAATGTATTTTTACCACATTCACATTGAGCCAATTCATGTCTTAAAGATTTTAGTTGGTTGAGGTTAAGCACATTATAAAAATGTTTAAATGTGTTTCCTTGTGTTAGGGTGCAATTGATGGTAGTTTGCACCGTTACAACAGACTACATTTAAATTATGTTTCCTCATTTTATGATCAGTAATAAAAATGACAACTCCATGAACTATATTACTTTACAATCAGTCCTAAAACATCTTATCACTTATAAAATCAGTGATAATGAAACTGTTTGGATTACTGGTAGACCGAATGTGCATCTACTAGCTCATTTACCTGACATGTTCTGGCAGCAGCTTTCAAACTCAAAATGAACTTTAGTAAATACCACTTTTGTTCATTTCACTGTAAGGAAATTTTTCACATGCTGCAGCGAGTTAATACTGCTTTATGTACACTTGATTAAATCGAGGTGTTGACCTTCTGGGCCCCTGGTACATATACAGTGTGTACTGCCCTAACTATCCCCTGTGCTCTCTGTCTCTGTCCTGAAGAGCTTGTGTTGGACTTTGTCTGCTCCATACCAACCTGTCCAGTGCCCTAGCTCTTACGACCTCTTTCCAACTAGGCACCCTTTCACACTATATATATATATATATAGATTTTATACATGCATGCCCTATTTTGAATATTAGGTTTAACAGCAACAGTAATTTGAATCAGAAAATTTAAATTTTATAGACAGGTGGAGGAAAATTTTCTTGCTGTAAAATTTGTCTTCGACAAGAAATTAATTTAAGCAACAAACCAACAGGGTGGCGCAGTGGGTAGCGCTGCTGCCTTTCAGTTAGGAGACCCGGGTTCACTTCCTGGGTCCTCCCTGCATGGAGTTTGCATGTTCTCCTCATGTCTGCGTGTGTTTCCTCTGGTTTCCTCCCACAGTCCAAAGACATGCAGGTTAGGTGAATTGGCGATTCTAAATTGTCCCTAGTGTGTGCTTGGTGTGTGTGTGTGTGTGCACCCTGCCCGGGGTTTGTTTCCTGCCTTGCGCCCTGTGTTGGCTGGGATTGGCTCCAGCAGACCCCCGTGACCCTGTAGTTAGGATATAGCAGGTTAGATAATGGGTGGCTTAAAAGAACAAACCAACATAAATAAGTTGTCAAAGGGATGCATAATTATTTGGTAGTTTCTATTTATAATAGCCTATACATTTTGCTTGGTTTTATAGTCGATTCCTTCACTATATACAACTCAAATGTGTGTATGTGTTTATTTTCTAACAGTCACGTTCTGCCCTCAGAAACCTCTTTGTTTAACCCAGATGTCCACTAATAGATTGGGTAAGAGCAGGGGCAGACTGGCCAGTAGGGCATTTGGGCAATGCCTGGTGGGCCGTGGACTCTGGTATGGTCATGGGCCGGCCGTTTCATGAAATAAATTTTATGTACTGGTTACTGTTTGAGGGTGCAGTGGGTAGCGCTGCTGCCTCACAGTTAGGAGACCCAGGTTTGCTTCCCAGGTCCTCCCTGCGTGGAGTCTGCATGTTCTCCCCGTGTCTGCGTGGGTTTCCTCCAGGTACTCTGGTATCCTCCCACAGTCCAAAGACATGCAGGTTAGGTGGATTGGCGTTTCTAAATTGTCCCTGGTGTGTGCTTGGTGTGTGTGTGTGTGTGTGCGTGCCCTGCGGTGGGCTGGTGCCCTGCCTGGGGTTTGTTTCCTGCCTTGCACCCTGTGTTGGCTGGGATTGGCTCCAGCAGACCCCCATGACCCTGTAGTTAGGATATAGCGGGTTGGATAATGGATGAATGGTTGGATGGTTACTGTTTGACATTAAAATAAATTTTCTAAACTACTAAACTACTAAACATTATCTGTCCGTGTGGTATAGCGGGTCCACAAATCATATTAAAAGGCCCAGTTTTAATTAAATAATCGACGCACTCGCGGCTTAGAGAGGGAGTGGTAGTGTGGTAGATCGGTTCCCGGGGGTGATTCCTTGATGCGGACAATTCTCACTTAAGTGCACAGGTGAGGAGTCGTTCGCATCCGTAATTGTTCCCGGGAGCTGTTGATTGCCACAGCTGATCCACGTCCCCGTAATTATATAGAAGCGCGAGGCGGCTAGCAGGGGGATGAAAGAAAAAAATCAAAGAAAAGAAAGACGGAGGTTGCAGAGGAAGAAAGTAGAAAGCAGGAAGCAGTGTGGAGAAAGCCGGTGCGTGAGTGAAAGGGAGAAAGAGAGAGAGCGAGCGAGCGCTCGCAGGCAGCTGGACAGTGAGCCTTAGGGGGGTGTTTGGCCAACAGTTGTGGTCGCTCCCGCTGAGCATTGCGAGGAGCGGGAGTGACCAGCAGAAGGATGGCTCATCGTGGAAGACAGCGGGAGTCAGGAGGCTTGGGTGATGGATTCCCCAACATGAGTGTCCTGGCCGTTGGGGAAAACCCTAAGTCTTGGTCTGGAGAGTGCTAAACCGAAGCCAGGAATCGGGAAGCCTCCAGATCAGGAATGAAAAGAAGATCAGCTGCAGGTAGGGTGACTCTCCTGTTGGAAAACCTGATGGGAGAAGCAGAGGAGCCGCCAGGTAAAACAAGACACCAGGCTTTGTTTTTAAAGAGACTGCTTCATGCCATTGTTTTAACCTCGTTTTAAAGGATTCATTTATTGTTTCTATTGGATTTTTAACCTCCACTTCACTTCTGTTTTAATGGATTATTTATTTAAGGAAAATTTTGAAAAGCACTGCACTTTATTTATTTGGACACTTTGTTTTTTTTTGTTGTTTTAATAAAAGCACTTGGCACTTTTTTTACACCATCCCCTTGCTCCATTTGTTATGCCTCACTGCCAAGCTCTTCGGTGACATTACCGACAGTGTTGGGTTCAAGGGCTCCCAAAAGCAAGAAGGGAGCATGGAGCAGAACCTGCATCATCACAGTCCGGTACTGCGATTTATATAGTGTACTATGATCCTATATAATGTATTGTATTACGTCATCAAGTTGTTTTAGTTGTCAGTATACAATGTTGCAGCAAAAAATTTGGTCAGAACTGCCTTTTGCCGATTTCTGTTTCGATGCCGCTACATTTCGGTTAGCAATAATGTACATTATTGCAATTTATTTTATTTCATATCTAGTATTTAAATTCTTTGATACTAATAATTAGTTAGATTATGTATTATGCATTTTATTGTTCTCTGGTCGTCTGCGTGAGTGATAATTAGTGGTTTTCAGCTGCGATTATTAGTGTGATGAAATAAAATTGTAAAGCACAGGACAAGAATTTTTCATTTTAGAACGGAACATTTATAGTTTATCGTTAAATTAATATAAATTTCAATCATGTGAGGTTTTCATTATAACCTCGGTTTCAATTTATTCCATTGTAAATGGGCAGCTACTAGCCTACTAGGGTACTGGGACTTGGACATGACGTTGACATTTGACATGTACTCTAATAACGTGTAAGCTGTGTTTTTTTCATTAAATTTTTTTTCTAAGTATGTTGTCGAATTTTAAGTTGTGTCTACAACAGTGTACAGATTAAGTTTGGAACCAGTTTAGATAGAATTCATATCATAGGCTCATAGCAAGTAACGAGCCACGTACTCATCGCAAATTTTAAGAAAATTACAATGAATAATGGGCTAAGTGGGTTGACCTCATCACCTCACTCATTGAAGGATGCCTGGGCTGGTTTTGAGACCCAGTCTGCTCTTGGGTAAGAGGGTTACAAACTCAAATCCTGAATGGGTGCAGGAGGTGCAAGTTTTCATTCCAGTCACTTTCTTAATTAGCTGCCAATTCCCACTGCTAATGGAACATATCTTCCACTGCCAGAGGAGAGGTTAGGAACATGTGCTGATACAGTGCATTTCCATACCCATCACATGACATATCACCTCAGGATCGCAGATTAGGACTCCAGTGTAGCAATGCAGCGGGTGACACTTCAGCACCACACTAGTTCAGATGGAATGGAACAGTGTGAGTTTTTTTTTATGGTGGCTGGAGTGCCAATTCTGCCACCAACCCCCAAGTTTTCCCTGAATGTTGGAGGGTCTACTTGCATGGCTGGATGCAGGTTAATGTAATACCTAGGACGGAGAAATTGCAGGTGAAGGGCCTTGCTCAGGGGCCCAATGGAGTAGAGTCACTTATTTTCTTTTACGGGATTTGAACTGGCAACCTTCCGATTGTCAGTGCAGATCCCTAGCCTCAGAGCCTCCACTGCCAGGTCATATCTAAATTTTGCATACTGTAGTTGTTCTCTAGGACCATATGGGCAAGACAGACTACTTTGGAGCCGAACGTTTTGGTCCTGAGGGCTCCAGTGGGTTTTTCCTTTTGCTGTGTGCTACAATTTGCACACATGCTAGTTCAGTGCAAGTGAAACATCCAAACAGACTAAAGCCAGACTAGTGGACAACATCGCCAAAGCTTAATATTACCTTAATGTAATATATTTTTTAAAATATTTGTTTTTAATGTAAAAAGTTGTATTTCATGCTTTTGCAGGGGGGTGTTGGGTGAGGCTTGATCAAGAGTAGAAGTTCAATGTAACACAAAGAAGATTCATAGGGTTGTTTTTAACTCCTGCTTTGTCAGCTTTTCTTCATAATTTCACCACTACGGACTGTCAACCTTAAGCTAAGGGGATGAATCAGGCATGTCAGACATTTTACTAACTTTCATAGAACTTAATATAATTTTATACTATAACTTCTAGATAATTTTTTCAATTATTTTGACTTTTTGTTTTATTTTCATATTTCATATTTCACTAAATCATCCTTGAGTGAAAATAATAATGTAAGGGAAAACAGAAAATAAAGGAGGATCTGTCATGTGAAAATAAATTTAGAATTTTTTCACACAGTGCTCTTCTCCAACAACAACTTTTGGACTTGATGGTTTCTAAAACCTTGTTATTTCATTTCTCTGTGAACTATCCAACAATTTATCTCTTACACTGAATGTTCAATAAGATCACTCCAGTGGGGCTCTAGTAAACTCTTTAACAATAATCTTTATTCTTTGTAGCAAGGTGTGATGTGCTTCCTTCCATTGCTGCCAATGCACCAGAATGTCTACTTGTACTATAGCTCTCACTATTTGCTTTGCTGTCACTGGACACCTAGGATGAAAATTCAAGTCCTGCCTTCCATACAGAGACAGACAAATTATAGTCAGATGAGCTTAAGAGGTCTGTCAGCACAAGTGACTTTTCATTCTTATGACAACAGGGAGTAAGTATTAAGATCTCATCATTTCAACCTCTTTGATCTGCTTGCCTAACTGTAACATAATCAATAAAATGCAACTACTTACACTTTGGGTGAATCCACATTGTTTTTCTGTTTGTTCTACAGATAAACAGTGGATTCAGAAAATATAGTGTTGTAAATTTTAAATAAATATATTTGCCATTTTTGCCCATCAGTTTTCACTCAATAACCCATAATAACAAAGTGAAAATGTATCTTCAGAAAGGTTTGTAAATTTATTAAAAATCAAATATTATAATCTCTCATTCATATATTCAGTATCCACACACTTAGTTTAGTACTTTATAGAAGCCCCATTGGCAGAAAATAAAGTTTTAAAATTCATTTAAGAGTCTCTACAAGCATTGCAAACATGGATCAGGGCAGTTTATTCCATTCCTTGTGGCAGATCTTTTCAAGCTTTTTTGGATTGGATGGGAAGCATCTGTAAACCATCATCTTCAGGTCTCTCCACAAATGTTCTATGCAGTGTAAGTCTGGGCTTTGGCTGAGCCATTCATGGACAGTCAGAGACTTGTACCAAAGCCACTTCAGGGTTGTCTTATGCTTCGGGTCATTGTCTTGCTGAAAGGTGAACCAACACCCTGTATGATGTTGCATGCAGTCTCGAGCAGGTTTTCTTCAATGACCGCTCTGTAATTTATTGAATTCATCTTTCAAACAATTCTGACCAGTTCTGGCAATTTCCCTGTCTCTGCCACTGAGAAGTTCCCCCATAGCATGATTGGATACCCAAACTTTTTCTGTTCACGGCACACTTAATGTTTCAAGATTTTTCCACAGTGCCTCAAATTAAACCATAGTATAGTTTATTGTTCTATAATACATACCTGACAGTTGCAGTGTGCAGTTGGTGGCTTGGTGCGATTGGTTATAAAAAATTAAATGTGAATTATCACAAATGTTTAGAATAGTTTGTAATCAGTTCTTCTCTAGGGTGCTCCATATGGTTGAAAAAAAAAATTTTCCGAATTAATTGACTATGATGACTGACCATTTCAAATTATATATGTTGTTGATGTTTTCGTATGTTGTAATTTACTCTATTCAAAGTAATTTCTATTCTTTTTACATGTAAATACACTTCTGCTTCTTCACACACCTATCGCTCATTTGTGGTGCATCCTCTTCATTTTCAGTACTAGTGTGCTTATTAAAGTTCAATAAAAACTTGTCCATTTTGAGGAGGATAAGAACAACAATTTTTAAAAACTGTTTTGATCACAACACCATATGGAGGGGGTTAGATTTTTCACACACAGACACAACAATTAATATACGAGTACAAGCAACAATCAGAAAACACACATTTCAACCACGTGACTTCTTTTATGCACGTTGATTGGCCCTGACTAGTTTGTGCATCACGAAGGAACAAGCCTATTGTATTCATGTGATACATAAGCATCTACAATTGTTGCCTGACGTCTGGATGAGTTCATTTGGGTCTGTTCTTAAAACAATACTGTTCGGTCTCGTCAGTGGCGCATCATTTATTATGAATATGCCAAGCATATCACCAAAGAAACACTTAACTTAGAAAAAGGGTTGGATATTGTTATTATAACAGTGGTATTATTATTTCTCTATATTTTGAATTATTTTTGAATTTTTATGGTTACAAAAGATGTCTAAAATTGGAATATTTCGTGGTACCCCTGTAGGCCAGTCTTGGGCAGAGTCCTTTAAATACCTTTTACTCTTGATTGACTTCCATTTAGACACTTTATAAATGCATCATTGATGGCATGCTGCTGAGGTGTTTCTCCTTCTGACAAATTCTCCCATCTCTGCTGAAAACTTGTGATGGTGTATTAGTGTGATCATTGGGCTCTTGGTCACCTCCCTGATCAAAGTTCTTCTTGCCTGGTTATTCAGTTTTGCTGGGCAGTGTGAGATATGGCCGGCCATTCATCCCGGCCAATACTCCCAGGCCGCCAGATGGAGCCCTCCTTGCAGCATGGAGGTGCCCCGAATGCCAGCAGGGAATCATGGACAGTGGAGTTATAATGCACAGCCTTGCTGGATACCATGGGGGCCGCCAGGAGTCGCTGCAGGGAGGCCCAGGTATTTATATTTTCCGTATAGCCCGGAAGTATTTCCAAGTCACGGGAACGGAAGAAATTATATACTTCCGGGCTGAAGAAAAAGAGAAGTTTTTACCTGACCCAGAAGTGCTGGATAATCACATGGACTGAGGGCTCAGAAGCACTTCCGGGTCGAGGACTATAAAGGACTGTAGGAGATCCCAGACAGATGAGCTGAGTTGGGAGGCAGGGTGGCTAAGCATCTGGGAGTGGAGGATTATTGTGATTATAGTTTATTGATTGTTTATTAAGTATCGTGGAGTGGAGGGTGCTTTGTGCACTGTATTGTCTGAATAAAATAAGTATTTGGACTTTTATCTGGTGTCTGACGTCTGGTCTGAGGTTTCAAGGGGTCACGGGGACCCTAAATTTATCAGAGTTGGCGTAGTCGGCAGGATTTTCTGGCCGTCGGTTTGGCAGAGGACCTGTATTTAAAAAAATCGACTGTGGACAGAACCCTAAGTAGGCAGCGTCACGACAGGCAGAGAAAAATCACCAAACCTCACCTTTACCAAGGACGTCATGGGAAAAAAGAAGACAAAGCAGAGCGCCAGCAACAGCGGAGGTCTAGGGCTCAACATTGCCTGTGCTCAAGATGAGCCACAGAGTGGCTACGTGTTTCGGGAGAAGCCTCCGGAGGAAGATGACTGCTTCGAGGTATGTGCTGGGGATTCAATCGAAAACTTATTTAAAATAACGCATTTTGTCCCGTGCGCATACCTCCCAGGGGTCCATCCGGAGGTTCTGCGGGAGGCAGGAGAGAATCCTGAAGGCAGTGGTGCACTCACATCAGTGGAGCAGTCAAGCGAGAAAGATTTCCGCATGTTGGGTGCCGGCGACGGACATGTGACCCACCCCGAAGGATTGTGGGAAGGAGAAGGTCCGTGTCCAGCTGTTTGTGGCTTCACCCAGGAAAAGACGGACTTGGTTTTTCTGAAGGGGAAAGGGGAGGCGAGCGAAGCACCACTCTCCCTACAAAAAGGTAAGGAGATCCGGGAAATGACTGATAGGTCCGTCGATAAATTGAGACAGACGGATTGCAGTCAGCCAAAAGCGGCACCGCAGACCTCCGAAAAGAACTCCAAATCCCAGGCTCCCTTGCGGAACCTGTCAGAGCACATGCCAGGAGTGGGCGTGCTCATTAGCTACCCACCAGAGGGTAAGGCTAATGAGCTCCTGAGCATACCTCCGGCTGAATTAAATAACTTTTTGGACGTGCGCGAGCAGGAGAAGTTGCTTCAGCCCGTGCACAGTTTCTTACAGGTTGTGGTGACAATGAAGAAGATCGTTGGGGATCCGTGAGCAGCGGCCGAAGCGCCGTTAAGAAAGGTCGACGAGTACCTATGGCGATTTGGATGAGAGCCTCCCGTCTTATATGATTTGGCGGTACAGGTAGGTAATGCCGGTACCGTACAGCATACAGGGACGTAGTGTGATCCGGGCCCACGTTTAATAAGTAGCGGGTGCCAAATCACTGCGTGCCCTACAAAAGAGAGTGGAACAATGACAGAGCGGTCGGGGGAAGGGTCAATCGAGCCAGGGCAGCTGGATGGTGCTGTTTTGCGGAGCAATGAGATCCTGAAGACCCCAATCCGTATGATATCTAAATCTAGAGGGGTACAAACAGTAAAGGGGCTCTCTTCAATAAATAGAGAGACTCAAACTGTGGGAAAACCCCAGATTAAAAGGGAGATCCCAAAAATAAAGCGGGGATCTCCTGACAAAGTAGAGCAGCAAGCTGAGAGCTCAGGGGCGGCCGTGGAACCCTCCTCAGTGGACAAAGGGGCAGAGCGGAAGATTCCAGACTGATTCCAGACTCGCAGAGGGATACAAACAGGAGGATGGCGGCTGTGCTACGAATGCCGTCGGCCGGGCCACCTATGACGAAGTTGTCCTTGGAGGACAGGGGATAAGATACCTTTTTTATATAATATTCCCCCAAGGTTCTCCTGGGAATATTTTGGACATCACCAAGGCCCGACCAATAGCTCCTCCTGGAGGAGGACGTCCCTCACAGGGCTGGCCGCCCCGAATCATAATTCTTCACTGGGGGGGGGAATACTGTGAGATATGGCCAGCCATTCATCAATACCCCCAGGCTGCCAGATGGAGCCCTCCTTGCAGCATGGAGGTGCCCCGAATGCCAGCAGGGAATCATGGACAGTGGAGTTATAATGCACAGCCCTGCTGGATACCATGGGGGCCACCAGGAGTCGCTGCAGGGAGGTCCAGGGATTTATATTTTCCGTACAGCCCGGAAGTATTTCCAAGTCACGGGAACAGAAGAAAAGAAATACTTCCGGGCTGAAGAAAGAGAGAAGTTTTTACCTGACCCAGAAGTGCTGGATAATCACATGGACTGAGGGCTCAGAAGCACTTCTGGGTCGAGGACTATAAAGAACCGTGGGAGATCCCAGACAGATGAGCTGAGTTGGGAGGCAGGGTGGCTAAGCGTCTCGGAGTGGAGGATTATTGTGATTATAGTTTATTGATTGTTTATATTGTGGAGTGGAGGGTGCTTTGTGCACTGTATTGTCTGAATAAAATAAGTATTTGGACTTTTATCTGGTGTCTGACGTCTGGTCTGAGGGTTCAAGGTGTCACGGGGACCCTAAATCTGTCACAGCAGCCAAATGTAAGAAGAATCTGGTGAATCCAAACTTCTTCCATTTCACAATTATTGACGTCACTATGCTACTGGAAACACTAAAGGCTTTAGGAATAATTTTATACCATTGCTCTTTTGTATGCCTCACCACAGTTTTGGAGTGGAGGTCCACAGTGAGTTCCTTGGATTTAGTGGCTTTGTTGTTTGCCTACCATGGAAAAGTCATGCAATGATAAAGGAGCAGTGGAATAATTGGGTAGAAGGATCCTTTTATCAGATTGACCGGCCCAGCACTGACTCAGCTGTAGAATGGCCAATAAGGGAGAGGCGGCTTGTTGGCTAAGGTTTCTACTGTGTATGGTTTTTCTGAATCCTTTTCTAAAATTTGATAGTGGTTGTGTAATTATCTGAAGGACAGATATTGCTGTTTTTCATTTATGTTATTTAGTTTCTACTTTTTTTTTTGATAATTTGTATTTAGTGAGTGGTATGATCTATTCATGCATTTTTTGCCTTGAGAGTTGTCACAGTATTCTGCTCCTGCACTTGGTGAGGAGTGCCATGCAAGAATAAAGCAGTTTGTACTATTGTATTGTATATCCGAGGTGGCAATGATAGATTGGCCAACTAGCTCTGTGAAGAGGATTACTTGTTTTCTGCTTTGTGTATTGTATTTACCCCATTTTTTGACACCCATTACATGCCCAACCTACATACAAGGACTTCTCTCTCTGAATTGCCCTTCTCAAGATTTCTTCAATTTTTTTTCCTTACAAGATTTTTTTGGGAGTTTTTTCTTGTCTTCTTAGAGAGTTAAGGTAGGGGGGCTGTCGAAAAACAAAGTCCATTGAGTCATTCCTTGTGTGATTTTGGGTTATACAAGAAATAAATTGTTCTTGTGGCTGTTGATGCTGTGGCTTGATATTTGGCCTGACAGGCAGTGTGAATTGTGGGAACGTATATACACAGGTTTGAGCTTTTCCAAACTATGTGTAATCGATTCATTTTGCCACAGGAGGACTCAAAATCAAGTTCTAGGCACATTCCAAGGATATATAGAGAAAACAGGATACACCTGACCACAATTTACAGTATCAAAGCAAAGGGCCTGAATAGTTATTATAATTTTATTTATAAATTTTCAAACTTTCCTCAGAACATGTTTTTACTTTGTCATTATCACCCTGAGATGGACTGGCATCCTGTCCAGGGTTTGTTCCTGCCTTGTGACCTATGCTAGCTGGGATAACTTCCAGCAGACCCCCACAACTCTGTTCAGGACTAAGCAGGTTAGAAAATGACTGACTGACTTTGTCATTATGGGATATTTATTGTAGATAGATGGACAAAAATGGCAAATGTGTATATTTAAAATTAAATCTGTAACTTGAAAGTGTGAAGAAAGTGAATGGGTTTAAAAACTTTCTGAATCCACTGTATATTGTTTGCTATGATAAGATTCTAACATGAGCAGAGCAAGAGCAACCTTTCTCATTGCTGCCATTGCTGATTACTTGCCTACTGCTGTGAGTTCCAAATTCTCTATCCGATGTATTCTTATTTCTTGCCATCCTTAAAGTAAAATCTCCAAGACAAATATCCCTGTTTTGCAGTAATAATCATTTCCCTCATGGTCAGATACATAGTCACTTAAAAAGTGGAATAACATGATTTAGAAAGAAGTTTGTAGAGAGACATTTGTTGCTCACTACTGCCATCTTGCTTTAGCAAGAGACTACTTTGAGACCATCGCCATTAAGTCAGCTTCTTTGACCAAGCCATGCAAAAGTGGTCTGGTCACACTGAATAACATGCTAAATCCATGTTATAGCGTTTCATTTTATTGCCAATAAATGTTATGTTTTAGAATGTGTTTAGTAGCTGATGACCCACTAGGTAAATCTAAAAATTATTTTTCTTGTCTGTTTATTTCAAATGAAATATGAACAATCTGGACAAATAAGTTTTGATTTCTGGAACTAAAGCTGGGTGTGGACCTTTAAGTCACTTTTTCCACCTGTCCCTCACAGCTATCCTAACTTAGGGGAGCAGTATGGCCACAGAATAAAACTGTTCAGATACATAGAGGTCTGCCTAAGAAAGGTGATTCCTAACAAGCTTTACTCTGTGGTACTGCAAGTTTAGATGTTTGCCTAGGGGATTTCAAAGCACTCCATTCATCAGATTCTACATTGCTGCCAGGCTTTAGAAATGGCAAACCTTGGCTGCACTATGTATGATTCTGAAAGAATGAATGATTCTAGATGTCACGCTACACGTATAACAGTAAAAGGCCCTAGAGAAGTGAAAGGAACACATGCTACTAATGACAATAAATGTAAAGGAGAGAATAAACAACTGGAGACAGTAAGGCCAACAAATTCACCTGATAACTAGGAAGCGCTGGAGAAGGGAACCTAGGATGGAAAGAGAGGAACAGGTGTCTTGGAAAAACACAGTCAGTGCTCCTTCAGGGAGCTAGAAGGAAGGATATTGTGTAAATACAATGAAAGCCTAATCTTTCAGAGCAAGAGAAAGACAGAAGAAATGGAGGGCTCAGGCAAGGTTTAAAAATGTCCTGGCTGAAAGATTGCAGCATGGCTTCAGGCTGGGAGAGTAAGTATCACATTGCCGCTGTAATGATTTCAAATGGTGTCAATGTCAAAACTGGACAGTAATAGAAGAAAAGACAAAAGGAGTAGGCAGAGATGAAGTCAAAAAGAGATAAAGGTCAGAATACTAGAAGCCTTCAGAAAATCGTACATTGAAGTCTAAAACACAAGCAAAGCTCTGGTCAGAAAACATAAGCAAAAGGTTCTAACACTAATGTTTTCTTGGAAATGCCTTTAAGCTTCTGCTACACTGAACAAGCCTGGAGAAAATGATGAGTGTATTTAAAAAGTATGACACTGAGGCTGTTACACCACCATCCTAAACAGCAATAATGTGATGACTTTACACATGCCTTACCCATGCCTTACTCATAAAGATGATGGCTGCACTAATGAATATGCATCACAAAATGCCTGTAGTAACAACAGTATCAAAAAGAACCCATAACACAGCATAAACAGGAAAAATAATGGCATAGTGGTTGCAAATTGAATGGCTGGGGCCATGAAATAGAAGTACAAAATGGTAGCACCCATGAAAACAAAAAGGTCCTAAGATGGCATTAAAATGAATGTTATCATTATAACTCTAGAAATTGCGAACAGCCACAAACACATATAAAAACAATCAGTTTTGAATACATTAACCTCTTTAGCGCTATGTTTATCCCTGAAAAAAAAGACAAAAATGTTGAATTTTGTTTAACAGGAAAAAATGTTATTACATGTAACAGGAACATGTAAACAACAAAATGTCAAAAGAAATACAGTTGAAAAGTTACGTCTAGTGTCCACTGTGGTACTGATGCAGATTTAATACATGTCCTTCATGTGATATGTTTTGAGACAGTCACCAATGCACAGCTGAGACAGTAAAAGGGGGCTTCTTTGCACTCTTTTCTTATATTTTTTCTGACCGGGTCAGTGCCTGATCTGCATGATCAACGTGTCCATTGTGTTATTATGAGTTACCACAGTGTAAGGCTTAGCGACTTCCCCATTTCCCCTAACACAAACATTGACAACTACTGGCCTGTGAACAGTGCTTATTGGCTAATGACTTTCTTTTCCTTTCACTTGATCACAGTCATTTTGCCTTTTTGCTGTGCAGCTACTATCGCAACACACTGAAGTTTCATGTAACCAAATGAAGAGCTCAGTTCCAAAATCAACTAAGTACAAAAGAGAAATTTTGGAGATAAATAGGAAAATCTGGGCCCGTAAGCAGATTTTGAAACTAAATCCCTAAAATTATAGCACTACACTGTTGCAATTAGCAGGTTTTGAAGCTCAAACATATTTTCGGCGCATGACCAACTGCATGAAAAGTCACAATCATGTGTTCACTAAATTTTACCAAAAGGTGTAATTAGCAGATTTTGGAACTCACATCTTCAAATACACAGGCTATATCATGGCAGTTTGGTCATACAGTGCCGTATGAATCAGTTTCAATATCCACGTCAACATCTGATGACCAATTTACATCATTATCACTATCGAGCAGTGGTTCAGTTTTATTTTACTGTTACTGTTACACATACTGCATGACTTGAACAACAAGGCCCTGGGGATGTCCAGTATTTGCAATTCCCCTTTACAACCCCCAAATGGACATGAAATTTAACACACATGCATATGCCTACAGTTACACCCCGACTCCTTCCAGAATTTCACATATTTTCATGTATTTGAATATGCAAATCAATATAAATAGCCCCTTCCGTCTGGTGTTTTGTTAAAAGACAATGGCAAAAACACATGGAAAAATTATGAACTTCAGCGAATGTGATGTGGAGGCAAGGAAAAATGTACTATTTGTTGGTTTAAGCAGTGGTATAAGCAATAAAAGGAAATTTATGGAGTGATACCGTGTGGTGTTCAGAAGGCTCAGAAGAAGTTCAGAAAGTTGCACAGTGCCCGAAATAAAAAAGAAGTTGTTAGATATTAAAGTTGATGTGAAAAGGCAAGTCACAGCCCACAATCTGTTTATTCTGTTTCAATCAATATTACAAACAGTGACCCCCATGCTGAGGACGCAGATCCAGGTGAAGATGGTGCTGCTGTGCCCAGCACTTCTTCTGCTATGCACACACCTCTGCCTCAGAAACCACTGAGCGACCATCTGGCTGTGTGCTGACAGATGCTGTGCTGGTGTCACATAATGCAATAGTGGATGCTGTAAGAGATGTGGCCAATGAACTAAGGAATATAAAGGCTGTACTATGTGACATTGACCACAAATTAAATGAAGTGGTTAAAAAAATAAATGCTGCATTTGATTACCTGTTTTTACATTCTGCTAATTACATTCAAGCAAAGTTGTAACACTGTCCAATTAGACTGATAATTTGGTGGGTTCATCATACTGCATCTCTTCAGGTATGGGCATTGTGTGTCTAATTATACAGCACACTATATGACTGTACAATGCAACACATGCAGTTTTGCGATCAGAATTTAACTTCTTCACAACAAAAGGAGACAGAACAACTCACCTTTAAATTGTGACATCAATACTATGAACACAGAGAGAAGGCTAATAAGATATTAGCTCAACAAATCCACAAGCATGAAGTTTGCAACGCAGTAACAGAAATCACTAGAACAGAATGAGATAAAATCCATCCATCCATCCATTATTCAACCCACTATATCCTAACTACAGGGTCACGGGGGTCTGCTGGAGCCAATCCCAGCCAACACAGGGCGCAAGGCAGGAAACAAATCCCGGGCAGGGCGCCAGCCCACCGCAGTGAGATAAAATCATTGACCATAAAAATAAACCCACATTTTTAGAGTACTATAAGTTTTTATATTCAGCCCAGTTTAAAGATGATAAGACACAGTTTAATGAGTTTTTTGATGCATTATAAATACCACAGCTAGATAATGTTAGTCCAGAGGAACTGGATAAACCTGTGACACCATCAGAATTACTAGATGCTATAAACTCACTCCAATGTGAAAAGCAGCAGGCCCTGATGGATACCCAGTAAATTTTGTAAATATGTTTAAAAATATGTTAGCTCCCTTACTATTAACAACGTTTATAGTAGCTAGAGACAACAAAATTCTACCGCAACCTTTTCACCAAGCATTACTTACTGTTTTTTCCAACGAAAAACAAGGGCTTATTAAAATGTGCATCATACAGACCAATTTCACTTCTGAATAATGATGTTAAGATACTTTCCAAAGTTCTAGCTAGAAGGATTGAGATAGTACTTACCTTTGTAATATCACAAGATCAAACTGGATTTATTAAAGACAGACACTTAACTTCTAATCTTCAATGTTTGTGTAATGCAATATACTCACCCATAAAATCTAACAGAGATCTTATTATCTTTGAAAGCGAAAAAACATTTGACATGGTTGAAAGGGGCTACCTATTCACAACATTGCACAAACTTGGGTGGGCCCAAAAATATGTGCATGGATCAAACTATTCTATACTAGTCTGGATCTCTCAGTATGTATTAACAACATTATTTCAAAATACTTTAAACTAGAACATGGTACTCAGCAAGGATTCCCTCTATCACCATTGCTTTTCATAATCGTCATTGAGCCATTGGCCATTTACTTTCGAAATGTATCAGATATAAAGGGGATTATCACTATATGCAGATGATATGGCACTGTATATATCAGACCCACAAACTTCAGTACCAGTAGTCCTCAATGCACTAGCAGAATTTCAAAAGATACTGTATGTGGACTCAATATTAATTTGAACAACAGTGTGCTTTTTCCAGTGAACTCTGTAGCACACAATATTAGACTGGACACCTGCCCATTTCCTTTATTAGATCAGTTCAAATACCTATGGGTAAACATCACACGTAAATATAAAGATATTTTTCAACAACATTTTGCTGGAAGATAATGGATGGATGGATGGAAATTAAACAAGATGTGAACAGATGGGCTACCCTCCATCTCACATCAGAAGGAAGCATCAATACTGTCAAGATTAACATCCTTCCCAAGCTTCTATTTCTATTTCAGAGAATCCCCATATATATTAACAAATAATTCTTTAATAAATTTGATTCAATTATAACCTAATTTATTTGGAATTCAAAACATCCATTCAGCCAAAGAGCTACTCTACAATGACCTAAAGCAGAAGAGGGCATGGCACTACCTAACTTTCCATTTTATTATTGGGCAGCAAATATACAAGCTATATAGACCTGGACATCGACACAGATTGATGAATATACACAAGCCTGATCTGTAATAGAAATAAATTCTTGTGGTGCTTCTTTATATGCCCTATATAAATAGAAATTATTGTCAATATACTGATAATTTAGTTGTCCATCAATCACTCAGAATATAGAACCAATGTATGAACCACTTTAAGACAGAGAAACTCTTATCTGTTGCATCTTTACATGATAATCATATTTATGTACCTTTTCAAATCTATACAGTATTTAATGTTTGGAAAACATCCATGGTTAAAACACTTACAGATTTGTACAGTATATAGATAATGTCTTTGCATTTTATGAACAGTTGTGAATCTAATTTATCTTCCCATCAACACAATTTTTCCACTTCTTTCAAATTAGAAACTTCGCTAAAAGGATCCTACCCAATTTTCCTCACATCCCACCCATTTCTATTCCAGAAAAAATACTGATTAGTCTTGAAGACTCAGACAGCATCTCGTGCCTTTCAAAGATCCTAGGGCACGTGGTGAAAGGATCTTTCACTTAACATCTCTGAAAAGGAGTGGACTACAGCGATGAATAGAATACCCTCCAGCTCCATATGTGCAAAGCATTCAATCGTCCAACTTAAAATCTTTTTATTGAGCAAGTTTATCTTGGTTAAAATTATTCAAAATGTATCCAAGACAAGATTCATCATGCGAATGTTGCAGTTTAGCTCCAGCCTCACTGGGTTCCATGTTTTGGGCGTGCACCAAATTAACATCATGCTGGACAAAAATCTTTGAATATGTATCAAACAGCTTTGTTGTCACAATCACTCCTAATCCATAAGCAGCCATGTTTGGTGTGCTCCCAGATGGGCTTAAAGTGGAGAAGAACATATTGATTGTAATTCCCTTTACCAGACTACTAGCATATATTGCTCAACTGGAAGAATCCCAGCCCACCTGTTATAAGTCTGACCATTTAAAAACTGGAAAAAATTAAATTCTCACTTAGAGGATCTCTTCAAAACCTTTTTAATATATGGCAAGATCTAATTAATCAAATCTTAAAATAAGCATTTATATTGGTGAAAAGGATATTCTTCATTCTTTGTTGTTTTTAAAGATGTGACCATGTTGTAGACTCTTCTCTCTTTCTCTTGGACAGGGGTTGAATTATGGCTTATTATCCATCAATTAACAATATAACATTTCGAAAGAAATCCAACAATGTGTTGTTCTAAAATTTTTAGGAAGACATTCTGGCAGTGTAGCAAACTCAGTAAAAGACAAGACTGCATTTTCTGCTCAAGGACAGGTATAGATGTGGGTAATAAACTGTACACTTATTAATTCTATAAAGAACAGAATTGTTTGGCTCTGAATATTACAAAGGAAGCAGCCTTCCTGAGCAGATACCTGATTATAAAATTAACAGCAATTAGAACTGAAAAGTAAAGAATGTATCTACTGTTATTATATACAATATAACATAAATATCTTTTAAAGATTAACATGTGGATGCTGATTGTTTCAACATTCTTTTCCATATGCCATTGATTATTTGAACATTTTATGCATATCTCAATACAGCCAGAGAATTTTGCCTGTGCTAGAAATGTTATGTGCTAAGCCAAAATATCATAGTAGGCTTCCTCTCTGTCAACTGTCAACACTGTAATACATTCTTTTCACAGCAAAAAATGTAAATAAAAGCATTTCACTGCTGTTATTGTGCATACAGGGGCACTGAAATATATGCATCACAAATAATTAAATGTTTAATTTGTTTAGGAAGCTTTTGAGATAAGGGTTTTTAAAAAAAGGAAAACCTACTATAATTAAAATTGCAATAAAAATGACTTCAATAGAAATAGCAAGAAAGTATCCAAATGATTATTTTTAAGTGTTTTATACATTTCAAACCATATTCTACATGGGAGCTCTATTTTGATGGGAGCTGTCTCACTGTGTTCTAGATGTTCTTTATAACTAGTTGAGCAGTTCCCACAGTAGAAGGGCAGAAGAGAACTGAAGTACCTTTACAGAATTGTTGTAGTAACCTTTACAGACCTTGATATTGTCTCATTTTTAACTGAAGGTAGGGATTATGTAGTCGCAGCAATCTGGGAGGGCATGTTTACTTTTAAACAATATTGTGCATTGCTAATTGTTGCTCTGGGTGCTAGTAAGATCAAATATATGACTTTTTGCCCTAGTTACACTGTTCAATATGAAATGTTAAAGAAAGGTGTTATAAAAGTATGAAAAACAAACATAACATAGTACCACCATCAGAAATGAATTACACTAACAGAATTCTTTCTCCGTAACTTGGTTATATCTTCTGCTGTAACTTAATATATGAATGATCTTTGGTACAATGAAAGCATCAACTAATACTGAACTAGAGCACATAAAAAGACCCTAAAATTTCTAACCTCTTTAGAATAATTACATTGTTTAAGTCCATACCCAGGAATACGTAAAACTTATAGGCTGCTATACTAATATATTCCAGTATAAATGTTTACATCTACCCATCAATTATTGAATCCCTTAAATCAAATTCTGGTCTGCACAGCTGAAGCCTATCTTGGCAACACAAGTTCCAACTTAGACTGGGTACATTTAGTATACATTGGTACAGAGGCAATTTACAATTGTTAGTCAATTTTTTTTTTGAGGGATGAAACCACCAAAAACTCATGTATTCTGTTTAGAGCCACTTCCTGCTTTGAGCCTTCCTTTTACTGAAAAAAATATATTAAAAACATTTTATTATGACACTGTACTGGAGAAAGATATTTTAAAAAATAAATAAATGGATGGATACATGGATGTGTTTTTCAAACAGAGATACTTAACAGTTTTTGAATAGTAGCTAAAAAGGTCTGCCCTGGATAGTCTGCAGAAGGATGCTTTTAAAGAAGAAAGAGTAAAATACTTCAGGCTCACATACAAACAATAATACTGGAACTGGAACTAATATATTTGCACTTACTGGCAAGGGAGTATAGTTTCACTTCATAATGTGTTAACTTTATAAATAATAAAAGGTTTTATCTGGCCTTTCAGGGGTATTGTAAAGATGTTTTACTTCTGTCTTCAAGTAATTTATTCCACAGCCTTACAGCACAATTATTTCCCTTTTATGGTAACTCTTCGGTTGTTCTTTTGCTCTATATTAAACTGAATATGAAGCATAGAGGACTTGTAAATAATTATTTTTACATATATCAATTCTAGGTAAATATAACCGACTTAGAATATAGAAAAGTGATTGCATGATTGTGACAACAAAATCAATAATGAGTTGGCAAATTATGCAAATGGATATTTGATGCATTAAAAAATAAAAAAGTACAAAGATGCTATGTACTGATGAATTCTGCAGCAAAAATATTAAAACTGATGATGCTAAAAATGAAAAAATGCAATTTGTAAATAATAATGAGCTACTCTAGAGTGATTATATTTTTAAATGGATTTTTTTTTACCTGGTGCTCTTGATAACAAGTTTTTACCAATCACATTAGATGCTTTTCAGTTATTTAGTGATTCATCCTGAAATCTGTAAAATATAACTTGGCTTCCTTCATTTACCATTTTAATTTGAACGATGAAATTAAATACGTTTTTTTCTATATTTACAGGAAACAAGTTAAAAGAAAAAAAAACATGGCATATGAACACAGCTAAGAACTCTGACACCACAAATCTGCATACAAACAATTCACATCCCTCATTCTCAGAAGCAGGAAATGTTAAACAACACAGCCCTGTTCTGTGAATCGACATTTTGTTACTGAAATCACACACACATACATTGTATTTTGTTGCTTTCTGGGCATTGTGTTGCACAAATAATTTGGAGAATCAGCTTATTTTGACATACTTTTTTCCGAGCTCATAGAGAGATCTATTCAGTTTCTAAAACAACTTAAAAATATAAAATGGGAGAATCTTCTGTACAGAGCCTTTTATTAATGTTGGATACAAGACATACAGGTTGCTGCATCTGATGCAGTATTGCTTTAGTGCTGTAATGTAATTTTATGAGAAACTGTGTTCTCTTATAGCTAATGTATTGCATGAAAGTGATCCCCATCCCCAAAAGAAGCTTCTGCTCTCAGCCGGGAAAGCCTAGACTTCAGAGCAAAAGAAAGGGAAAAAGAAGGAGGTTCAGGATAAGGAAGCAAGGAAGTAAGAGGCATGGTAGGGAAGTCAAGGATCAGAATGTGAGACTTGGATAAACCCTAGAAAGACATGTTTGTAGAGATACAATATCCATCCTCAATAAAACTTGGTGTTGGTGCTGAGCGCCCCCTGCCATTCACAGTTCACTATCTATCTATCTATCTATCTATCTATCTATCTATCTATCTATCTATCTATCTATCTATCTATCTATCTATCTATCTATCTATCTATCTATCTATCTATCTATCTATCTATCTATCTATCTATCTATCTATCTATCTATCTATCTAGTCTTCAGGTACCTGCAAGTCTGAAAGGGTATAGTTCACACCTTTGGTGCCTCTAATTTTATTTGCTCCTTTCCACCTGAAAAATGTAGCTTAGCTTTGAAAAGAGAACAACTAAAGAACGACCATAGCAGTTATATACAGTATATGGTTACACTCTCTCCCTTTACCCTCTATGAACAAAGGAAGAGTTAGAAATTTTGTTACAAATAAGTCTTTAACTTGATATATTTATCCATTTGCAAACCTGCTTTCCATCTTCCATCCATCTTCATCTAAAGGCCACAGGACTAGAGTCTACTTTGGCAATACTGGACACAAGACAGAAATCAGTCCTGATCAGAATGTCATTTATTACATTAAATTAAAAGAAATGTAATGTATGAAAAATCTGTCTCACATTATATGCATGTGTGTTTTAAGCCAGTTACAATATTACTGGAGGAAAGGTCAAATGACAATACTGCAGACTCAAAATAAACTCAATTGTACCACAGACAAACCAAAACAATGGCCAGCAGGGGTCTCCGTTGTGTTCTGTTTTTTTTTTCCCCAAGCATGTCTTACTTTATCATAAGTCTGGTGTGTGCTGCAACAGTGACTGCAGAATTTCACTTCAACTAAGTTTTAATAGTAACTCAAATTTATGAAACAATAATTCCTTATTCAGTTCCTTCTGCCAGTTGTAAAATGGCTTCCCCAAAAAATTCCATTCACAGTATTTTTTTTCTGAGAAAATCCTCCTTTCATTTTTTATAACACATTTAAAGTTAGCTACTGAATAGTGGACACACACACAAATGAAAATGACATTGACTTACCTGTTGTTACACTTGTTATTTGATCAAACTTAGTTGTCTTTTGCTTAATAAAAACATTTAAAAACCTAAAATAATTAGCAAGAAGAAACACACACAGCATAACAAATTAGTCTGTTGCAAGTCATAGTATGAGAAACTTGTCAGGAATCCACAAATAATGCCTTATGTTATTTTTCATAATTGTATTGTGTTGCCATCTTTGATATCATTTTGTGCATGTGTTTTTTTTTGGGCAGCTCAAGCTGCATTCATGTCCTCTCAGACAGGAAGTAAATTCAAGTTGCTAAGTTGGAAATTCCACATGAACGTACTACCAACTAGGAAATTCAACTTGGACAATGCAAAGAAAATAAGGCTACCCGAATTGACACCCAATAATGCAGACCTTTCATTTTAGTCAGTTCTTTAAAATAAAACATATACTTTGGTCAACCAGAAATGCAATTTTTATTGTCGAATTGCATTTGGAATAAAGTGATACACATTTAATATAATTATTTTGCTCTCTGTTCCCTGAAAATAAAATCTTATACATTCATCATTTTTGTGTGTCTGGTCACTGTGGTTCTACATTGTTGCTAGGCATATAATGAATGTACATGACTTGTAACATCTAGTGGGCATGTTATATACGATGGCTGTGTGCTTAAAGTAGTGTCTGAACACAGTAGGATAAAGGAATGTTCTGACTAAGCTTTGTTTAAAAACTTTGAGTTTAATGTTAACACATGAACCCTGATTGTCTTACCTCTGGTAATAGTGTACCCTGCTCTGTTACAACTGACCATTTTTCTGATATACAATTAAAGAAAACAGACCTCTACCACTTAACTTAAAATGCAGTGCTAAGAACTTGCTTGAAAAGGCTCAACGATCATGACATAAATGATTTTGTACATTCCAAGGAAAAGTAAAAGTCACGTTGTTATACATTTCTGAGACAGCAAACACGGAGCTAAAGTGAGCCATTCTTACAATAAATGAGGAGACCAGTTAATATTAAGATTAACATTACAATGCATTATACACATCAGGGTGGACAGTTCAATTGGAAAAGCACAGTGGCTCTTGGTGGAAGAAAGACGCCTGAGAGGAATGCATCGGCTTACTTTGAAAGATATGGTGGTATGAGATTTGATAGTGCTGGACCTGAGGACAGAGGATGCTACAGACAGGGAGAAATGGAGACAGAGCTGAATTACAAGCCACTATCAGTTGTAAGTAGTTTTAAGTAGTAAAAAAACATACATAGTGCAATGAAACTCTTACTTGCATGTCTCATCAGAGTAGTGGCAACAATAACATACAAACAAAATAAACATAAAAAACACCATATACAGAGTGCACTATGTATACAATATACATATGTATGCAAGAACACAAGTGGTATTTTTTACTATTATTGGCTTTTCATTAATGTTATTCCTTACAGAAAGAAACTTTCTCTAAATCTACTGCTGCAGAGATGAATAACTTGGTAACTTTTGCCATAAATGAGGAGTGAGAAATGTGCCTTATATGTCAAATCTTCACTTCAAAACCAGTATGGAAGACAACATTCTTCCCATTTTGTAATATCATCTAGTTTTTCCCCAAATTTACAACATTGCCTTTGGAAGCACTTCACCATTGGCCTCATATCTCTTAGAACCAGTAAAGTGCTTGAAGCTAAGTCTGCAGCTTTTCCACCTGCGTCCCACTGCCTCTCAGCAGCTCTCTTTTGTACATCAAGGCAAGCAAGTCCCAGTTTGTTGTTGACACTGGTGTGTTGCAGTTGCCTAGCTTGCATTTTGCTCCTTATATCAACCACTGCAGGCATATAATCACACCCAATTAATCTTGGAATAGAAGAAAACTGAAAAACAAATTAAATAAATAGCTACTGTATATAAGCAAAAAATCAGGAAAATGTAGGAGGTTGCCAAATTGACTCAAAATCAAGCCTCTCAAAACCTCAGAACTAATGATGTAGTCAAGCATTTTAATCAGATGCTCAAACAAATGCTATGTAAGGTAGTCAGTGAAGGTGGGAGGAAGTGGATCAGTTACTCCTCCTCATCTTCTTTGCATATCGGGAAGTCCCAAAAGCCTCAACGGTGTTCTCACCCTTTGAGTTATTATACTGAAGACAACCTGTGGCTTATTGGAAATTGTGAAAGAAGGATGGGAAACTGAGGCACTTCCCTCCATCAATATTCTAAAATATATCACACAATTATACGATAGAGGTTAGAGAGGTTGGGAGCATGTGCTGATAGTGCATTTCTGCGCCCACCACATGATGAATGACCTATATTGGGACACAAGATCAGCGGGTTACACCTTAGCACCGTGTGAAGTTTTTTACAGTGGCTGGAGTGCCAATCCTGCTACCAACCCTGTAAATTGGAGGACCTGCTTGCAGAGGTGGATACAGATTAATGTCATACCCATTGCAGGTTAAGGGTCTTGCTCAAGGGCCCAACAGAGTAGAGTCAATTCTGGCATTTATGGGATTTGAACTGGAAAGCTTCTGATTTCTGACACAGATCCCAAGCCTCAGAGCCACCACTCCACCCAATTATACAATAGATTTGAGAAAATTCATCCCTACAATTTTTATAGTGCTGAATATCAGAATATCTTTATTGTCATTGTAACAAATACAACGAAATTAGGTGCAGTCCCTGCGGTGTCAAAATATAAAAAAATATAATTAAAAAAGGATAAGAAAGGATAAGAAGAAATAAGGTAGAACACAAACATTCAACATAAGATCTTAATTGCACATGAACACTATTGCACAAGATGTCATCTATTGCACTGTTGCATTGGAGGTGATTAGGTGGCATTCAGTGCCCTAATAGCAACAGAGTAGAAACTGTTACTCGGTCTATTAGTCTTTGTTTTGATGCTCCTATATCTTTTGCCTGATGGAAACAGTTGGAACATGTCATGAGTGGGGTGTGAGGAGTCTTTTAAGATATTTTCTGCTTTCCTGAGGCAGCGAGAGCAGTGCAGTTCATCCAGAGAGGGTAAAGAACAGCCGATGATCTGCTGGGCAGTCTTTACGATCCACTGAAGTGTTTTCGTCTGTGCTGTTGTGCAGCTGGAAAACTACACGCAGAGGCAGTAGCACAGGATACTCTCGATAGAGCAGCGATATAAGGACACCAGCAGTTTTTGGGGGATGTTATTTTTCCTGAGGACTATCAGGAAATAAAGTCTCCGCTGAGCCTTCTTCGCCAGCTCAGCTGTGTTCACACCCCAGGACAGGTCTTCCATGATGTGGACTCCCAGGAAGCGGAAGTCTGACACCCTCTCCACACAGTCCCCTCCGATGTAGAGTGGTTTGATGTTCTTTTTCCTGAAGTCCACAACAAGCTCCTTGGTCTTACTGGTGTTCAGGAGTAGGTTGTTGTCAGTGCACCACACTGTTAGATGCTCCACTTTGTCCCTGTAGACGGATTCATCCTCCCCAGAGATGAGCCCCACCACAGTGGTGTAGTCTGCAGATCTGACGATGGTGTTGCTGTGGTGGGCTGGGGCACAGTCATGTGTGTACAGTGTGAAGAGCAAGGGGCTCAGCAAACAGCCCTGAGGAGAGCCAGTGCTGATGCTGATGGCCGAGGGGATGTGAGGGCCCACCCTAACCCTTTGTGTGCGGTCTGTCAGGAAGTCTTTAATCCATAAATAGGTGGAATATGGGAGTCCCAGGGCTAGCAGCTTGCACACCAATCTGTGAGGGAGGATGGTGCTAAAAGCACAGCTAAAATCCATAAAGAGGATTACCTGAAACACACTGTCATCTGTTTTGGTATATGGCAGGAACACTGACAGCATGTTCTGTCCACTCTTTGCACAATACGAGAGACAGGGCTCTGAATAAATGCAAGAAATCTTTCTTTGAGCTAACAGAGGCCAAATATTTACGCTACGTGAAAGGTGGAGGAATGCTCGGACAAAAGATATCTACAATCTTAAACTTGCCTCATCCGCAAACCAAGCAGCAGCAAATACAAGTGTTCTTAAGATTGGTTAGATATTACCTCCAATTTGTTCCCCCAATTCTGTGAGATAGCTACCCCCTTGATCAACCTTACCAAAAAGTGTGCCCCAATACAATGGTATGAAATAACAAAGTGGAGGCTGCATTCCATCACCTTAGGGAGCCTCTTATATCAACACCTTTCCTAATTTCTCCTGATTTCTCTTTATCATTTATCCTCCAGACCGATGCTTCGGACACAGGTTTGGGTGCCATGCTGAGCTAAAGTGTTGATGGTGTTGACCACTTCTTGATATACCCGAGTCTGAAACTCCTTGACTAAGAGACAAGGTACACTGGCTATCAAGTGGGCCATTCCTCAGCTGAGGTATTACATTCTTGGCTGTGAGTTCACTCTAGTCACAGACCGTCCTCCCCTCCAGTGAATAACCATGCTCAAGGAGACAAACCTGTGGTTTACCAGATGGTTCTTGGACCTCCAGTCATACAAGTTTACGGTTGTACATTACTAGACTCCCTTCATGGTAATGCCAATGCTCTTTCTTGTATCTGTTACCTCTCAGTCAGGGCTGTCTGACCCAATGGGTCTGGGTTATGTCACACACATGTCCAACTGAAAGACAACTTCAGGACTTATTTACTAGTAGTTCCCCCTGAGTCAAAAGTTGGTGCTATCATCTTCAGACCTGCAGATCCTCGGTGCAAGCTCTGACATCACTTCTACTTCCACATTTTATGGACCCGTCCCTTATACTGGGGATGGTATAAGTATATATACGAGGGACCCTCAAAAAGTTTCTGCACTTTTATATTTTCATTGGAAATGGTGAAGGTGAAGTAATCGGGCATTAAAAAGTTAGTACGACACTGGGAAAATTGTATCACAAACGAAGGTGACTATGTAGAAAAGTGAAGTAATTTGTTTTTGAAACTCTTAATAAATAGAGTTAAAAAAAAGTACGGGAACTTTTTGAATATCCCTCGTATCTATGGAATTGAAAGTCTGTCATATGGTTTGCATATTTGTAGCTAAAGATCCAGAAAGGGAAAAAATGAGTCACATATCTTAAAATAGTTATTTATTCCAAAGCTTTCGACAAACTGCCAGGTGTCATCATTAGAGGAAAATGATTAGACATACCGCAATCAAAGACAATATACAGTATAGCTGGTGAAGGAGGATGGAGGGGGAGGTTGTAAGGGGGTTGGGTGGATTAGTAAGGTGGGGTTCGAAAGGTGTTGATCATAAAGTCTTTTTTCATTATTTAGGTGTTCTTCTTTTTAAGCCTGCATATGCTGGATTCACGTCAAAGTGTCTGTTAATCAGGAGAGCCACGACTCAGCTAGCTCTCTCTAAATTTATTTATTTACTTATATATTTATGTACCTGTATATATATTGTGACTGCTGTCACTGCATATTCACCATCAGCAGCACACTGACACTCAGCTGCGCGCTGGCACTCTGTTAAACAGTAAACCAATGCAACCGGTCTTCGGAATCTCCCTCTTAGACAGTATTTCAATGGGAAACACACATACTCTTAACTTTCCCTCTAAAGCACAGCTGCACGCTTATCACATAACATGCTTTAGAACATTGAAAACTGAATTTTCACCTGGCCTTGCGGCCTCTCCTTTCCTGTTCTCTCCGGACTGTTTCTGCCCCAGCCAGTGTTTCTCAAATGCTGAACCCGCTCGAGGAAGAAGGTTTAGTGTTCTGTTAATCTGAAGAATGGAGCTAAAGCAGGATGATTGTCCTCATCCTGTGTGCTTGTGTACTGAAGTAAAAAAAATTCTAGGTATTTGCCTTTTAATTGGTATGCTGTTTCTTATGCCTGTTATCATTTTACTGTGTCAGAAATTCCTGCCAGTCTTTATTTCACTTTCCAGAAGAAATCAACAACATGTATTAAGGATTATTTAAGTCAATAAATATATGAATGATTTGTTTTGTTTAAAATATATCATTAAATGCTACTCCAAAAGAATGATCAAACATCCATCCATCCATCCATTCTCTTCCGCTTATCCGAGGTCGGGTCGCGGGGGCAGCAGCTTGAGCAGAGATGCCCAGACTTCCCTCTCCCCGGCCACTTCTTCTAGCTCTTCCGGGAGAATCCCGAGGCGTTCCCAGGCCAGCCGGGAGACATAGTCCCTCCAGCGTGTCCTGGGTCTTCCCCGGGGCCTCCTCCCGGTTGGACATGCCCGGAACACCTCCCCAGGGAGGCGTCCAGGAGGCATCCTGATCAGATGCCTGAGCCACCTCATCTGACTCCTCTCGATGCGGAGGAGCAGCGGCTCTACTCTGAGCTCCTCCCGGATGACTGAGCTTCTCACCCTATCTTTAAGGGAAAGCCCAGACACCCTGCGGAGGAAACTCATTTCAGCCGCTTGTATTCGCGATCTCGTTCTTTCGGTCACTACCCATAGCTCATGACCATAGGTGAGGGTAGGAACATAGATTGACCGGTAAATTGAGAGCTTTGCCTTATGGCTCAGCTCCTTTTTCACCACGACAGACCGATGCAGAGCCCGCATCACTGCGGACGCCGCACCGATCCGCCTGTCGATCTCATGCTCCATTCTTCCCTCACTCGTGAACAAGACCCCGAGATATTTGAACTCCTCCACTTGAGGCAGGATCTCGCTCCCAACCCTGAGAGGGCACTCCACCCTTCTCCAGCTGAGGACCATGGTCTCGGATTTGGAGGTGCTGATTCCCATCCCAGCCACTTCACACTCAGCTGTGAACCGATCCAGAGAGAGCTGAAGATCACGGCCTGATGAATCAAACAGGACAACATCATCTGCAAAAAGCAGTGACCCAATCCTGAGTCCACCAAACCAGACCCCCTCAACACCCTGGCTGCGCCTAGAAATTCTGTCCATAAAAGTTATGAACAGAATCGGTGACAAAGGGCAGCCCTGGCAGAGTCCAACTCTCACTGGAAACGGGTTTGACTTACTGCCGGCAATGCGGACCAAGCTCTGACACCGGTTGTACAGGGACCGAACCGCCCTTATCAGGGGGTCCGGTACTCCATACTCCTGGAGCACCCCCCACAGGATCCCCCGAGGAACACGGTCGAACGCCTTTTCCAAGTCCACAAAACACATGTAGACTGGTTGGGCGAACTCCCATGCACCCTCGAGGACTCTGCTAAGGGTGTAGAGCTGGTCCACTGTTCCGCGACCAGGACGAAAACCACACTGTTCCTCCTGAATCCGAGGTTCGACTATCCGACGGACCCTCCTCTCCAGAACCCCCGAATAGACTTTTCCAGGGAGGCTGAGGAGTGTGATCCCTCTGTAGTTGGAACACACCCTCCGGTCCCCCTTCTTAAAGAGGGGGACCACCACCCCGGTCTGCCAATCTAGAGGCACTGTCCCTGATGTCCATGCGAAGTTGTAGAGACGTGTCAACCAAGACAGCCCTACAACATCCAGAGCCTTGAGGAACTCCGGGAGTATCTCATCCACCCCCGGGGCCCTGCCACCAAGGAGTTTTTTGACCACCTCGGTGACCTCAGTCCCAGAGATGGGGAAGCCCACCTCCGAGTCCCCAGGCTCTGCTTCCTCATTGGAAGGCATGTTATTGGGATTGAGGAGGTCTTCGAAGTACTCCCCCCACCGACTCACAACGTCCCAAGTTGAGGTCAGCAGCGCACCATCACCACCATATACAGTGTTGACACTGCACTGCTTCCCCCTCCTGAGACGCCGGACGGTGGACCAGAATCTCCTCGAAGCCGTCCGAAAGTCGTTCTCCATGGCCTCCCCAAACTCCTCCCATGCCCGAGTTTTTGCCTCAGCAACCACCGAAGCTGCATTCCGCTTGGCCTGCCGGTACCTATTAGCTGCCTCCAGAGTTCCACAGGACAAAAGGGACCGGTAGGACTCCTTCTTCAGCTTGACGGCATCCCTCACCGCCGGTGTCCACCAACGGGTTCGGGGATTGCCACCACGACAGGCACCGACCACCTTACGGCCACAGCTCCGGTCAGCCGCCTCAACAATAGAGGCACGGAACATGGCCCATTCGGACTCAATGTCCCCCACCTCCCTCGGGACATGGTCGAAGTTCTGCCGGAGGTGGAAGTTGAAGCTACTTCTGACAGGGGGCTCTGCCAGACGTTCCCAGCAGACCCTCACAACACGTTTGGGCCTACCAGGCCTGACCGGCATCCTCCCCCACCATCGAAGCCAACTCACCACCAGGTGGTGATCAATTGATAGCTCCGCCCCTCTCTTCACCCGAGTGTCCAAGACATGTGGCCGCAAGTCCGACGACACGACCACAAAGTCGATCATCGAACTGAGGCCTAGGGTGTCCTGGTGCCAAGTGCACATATGAACACCCCTATGCTTGAACATGGTGTTTGTTATGGACAATCAGAGACGAGCACAGAAGTCCAATAACAAAACACCGCTCGGGTTCTGATCGGAGGGGGCCATTCCTCCCAATCACGCCCTTCCAGGTCTCACTGTCATTGCCCACGTGAGCATTGAAGTCCCCCAGCAGTACGAGGGAGTCCCCAGAAGGTATGCCCTCTAGCACACCCTCTAGGGACTCCAAAAAGGGTGGGTACTCTGAACTGCTGTTCGGTGCATACGCACAAACAACAGTTAGGACCCGTCCCCCCACCCGAAGGCGGAGGGAGGCTACCCTCTCGTCTACCGGGGTAAACTCCAATGTACAGGCTCCAAGTCGGGGGGCAATAAGTATACCCACACATGCTCGGCACCTCTCACCGGGGGCAACTCCAGAGTGGTAGAGAGTCCAGCCCCTCTCAAGGAGATTGGTTCCAGAGTCCAAGCTGTGCGTTGAGGTGAGCCCGACTATATCTAGCCGGAACCTCTCAACCTCACGCACAAGCTCAGGCTCCTTCCCCTTCAGAGAGGTGACATTCCACGTCCCAAGAGCCAGCTTCTGTAGCTGAGGATCGGACCGCCAAGGTCCCTGCCTTCGGCCACCACCCAACTCACACTGCACCCGACCTCCTTGGCCCCTCCCATAGGTGGTGAGCCCATGGGAAGATGATCAAACATATAGCTGAAAATTGCACCAGTACAGCTGAATAGTTATTGGGAACAGAAAAATATAAAGAACATAAAACTCTTATTACATAATTAAATTAAAGTATAACATAAAAGTCTGCGGTGGGTTGGCACCCTGCCCAGGATTGGTTCCCTGCCTTGTGCCCTGTGTTGGCTGGGATTGGCTCCAGCAGACCCCCGTGACCCTGTGTTTGGATTCAGCAGGTTGGATAATGGATGGATGGATGGATAACATAAAAGTAAAAAAAAAAGCTAAATGAGACATCTTTCTGATCTCTGATTAAAGGAGACATTCAATTAATTATATGATTGACACTAAATTAGAAATTCATTGGAACAAAAGGGTGCAGCCATCGTGGCTTTCCAAGTGTTTAGAGGAATCTTAATAAAATCGTACATGCAATACAAACATAAATTACCTTATAAAACAAATTAAAAGGTGTGTCATCAGACAGATCAAGCAGAAAACAAACCAACCTATTTAAATTTGCATATAATTACAATAAAATATAATAGTCATACTGGAGACTACATGTTAGTCACATACTATATAAAACAGTTTATTTCTTAATTCACTCCATTACAGTAATATCAATAAAGCATTTCTTCATAACAGGTAAAAAATCAAAGCATATTTGAATGTTTTTTTGCAAAGCCCTACAGATATACATACTATTTATACTAACATTTGAAAGAATTTATTGATTGATACAATTTTATTATTGATATTCTAACAATAAGCATATTTAAGCTTAATTCCCTGTGCATGGATCCAGATTTTCTTTTGTAAGGAACCCTGGACTCTACTTCTAATAGAATAAATATCAAAGACAAATTTACAACACCTATTTGATTTCCCAAGCTTACAATCTCCTACTGAAAGATCAATTACTTATAGACAGTGCATTCTGATGACGACAAAAATATTGGCAATCGATATCCTTAATTAACATAAAGGAATGCTAATCCATTTTAATGCAAGGTTTAAAGATTACTGTTAAGGTAAAACTCTACTGCTGGTTTATTGTCAATTTATGCAATATTTTAATCTGTTTATGTAAGTTAATTAACGGTTTGCATTCCTATCTAAAATGGGGGTGATATCACAAATATTTCATAAGATACCTGTATATTCCAGAAGATTTTTGTATCAAAAATGTAATAATTTTATGAATAAATATTGAAATTCTTGTTCTACTCTTCCAAAGAACAGTATGGATACAACCATATTAAATTACTATGCAGCTTGAAAATGACTGTTTAGTCATCAATAAGCCAATGACTAAGGAACAGTTATTTTCAAAGATTACATTAAGCTTATGCCTAACACGCCATACTTTAAAAAATAATTATTATTGCATGGAAATCAGAAAACACTTAATTGTGTTGCAGGTTAAATGATTATTATTTATATTAACTATTATTTAGTGGTTAAAGAATATTGGTTAATTGGACTTAATACATGGTTAATACAATAATTCTAGACATACTCTTATTAGAGGAGAGAACACCATTACAGCAAATTAAATTTTAACTACTTGGTGTTTATTTATGCAGCCATATCACAAAATCAGTATCTGTATTATAGCAAAAAACGGTGACCAGTGAAATAAAAGGATGAAATTTCATAGCTTGGGGATATAATTTTACTTGAATTTGAAGTATTTGAAATTAATTATTTTGTTCTGATTGTTTTTAACATTCTAAATATTATGAAAACATTGTGCCTTTCTAGTGTCTCTCCACCCTTCACAGTGGAGCATTCATTAAACTCAAGATGGAAATAGAGGGGGCTCTCAAATTACAAATGAACAGGCAAGATTAATAACCTGCCATGCATATTGGCTATCCTTACACAGGACTGAACCCTACCTGTGTGTTGGAGGGGCCTCATACAGGTGCCGACCTCTTATGTATAACACCAAAGTACTCCTTCTTACTTCTAGTCTCTTTCAATCGACTGTGAAACACTCCTCTTACCAGTTAGTCTCGGTCTTCTCCAGACTCCTGAACTGAAGTAGCCTTAAATTTTTCCTGGACTTAATTCTAGGCCAAACTGCATAATCACCTAAAGGGTGATTGTGCTACATTGGGTACCAACATACAAGTTCCAATAGCAGCCCTACTGTCCCTGTGCAACCTGGCCCTAAAACCTATCTAGTCCTTGTGTGGATTCCCAGGTAGTTCCTAAGGTGCCTGCCCTTTCACTCTCTTGCTCTCTCCTTCCCTCTCATCTGGGCAACAGACTACTATGCATAAGCCATTTCCTGACACCTACTGGTCTGATGATCCCCTTGCCATCCTTCTGTGGCTACACTTCATGAAGAAAAAACATTGCTGAATTGCCAGCCTTATAGTGTTCTGAGAGACTTGCTCAATTGTCCTTCCAAGGTTCCATGCCCTCTCTTTGTTGGAGATCCATTAAATTTCACTTCTGGGGCACCACCCTCAAGACAGAGTGTAGTGCTATCTGTCATCTTACACTGACAAGTAAAGCATTTCTTGTTTTGACAGTGTGGGTTTTACTGTTCATAGATTTCCTTTGGGGTTTACTGGGTCCTTTACCCTGGGAAATCATTTGCCAAACAGGCAGATGAAGTAAAATGGATAATTTTGTTTAATTTTGCATTAGGATGTACAGTATTAAGTGAAGGGGGATGGAATTACTCATACAACACTGTTCCAATATTAGCTTCATCGTGTTTGGTATGATATTGTAGGTGACTCATGAATCTCCCAAATGCTAGAAAAGACACGTCTGCAAATGTGCCATTTGTTTACTCCTTGTTATATTACAGCAGTAAATTTCAGAGATGAAAAATCTTTTGAATAACAAAAATCTTCTCTTCCTTAGCATCGTCTCACTTTTTGGAACCACCTCTGGTTTTCTAAAAGGAAAACAAAAACAGATTTTAAAGAATTATTTATATCAGAAATGTGCAGTCAGATGTATTTTTGCAGTCCTTTTCCTACATTATAATGTATCCTCATTAATTCAGCAATCAGTCTCTACAATTAATCAACAAATGACTTTTTAGAACTAAACAAATTACTTTTATTACTATAAGAAGTAACTTTGAATCCTGGTGTGGTCGATGTCTGTGAGGAGTGTCCTAGTTGTTCTGATGTCAGCATGTGTTACTCTTCAAAGAATCCTACATCATATCATCCTCTTGCATCCCAAAGATATTTGCCTTGACTTGACTGGCAACATCAGACTGTTGTCACGGAATGCAGGTGTGTGCATGAGCATATTTTCTGTTGGACTAGCATCCCAAGCAGGGTTTGTTCATACTTAAAAGATGGACTGAGTAATTTCAGTAAATACATACTATTCATCCATCCATTTTCCAACCCGCTGAATCCGAACACAGGGTCATGGGGGTCTGCTGGAGCCAATCCCAGCCAACACAGGGCACAAGGCAGGAATAGATATTATTATACTAGATAAATAGATTGAAAACTCTAGGCTAAGTATGTTTTCTTGCATAGACTGAACAGCTGGGAAAATATTCTGTCCTATACATTTGTAACCTATTTAACACATTGACAATTGGAAATAAAAATTACCACAGCTATTTTTTTTGATAAGTGAACCAGAGACGAGTCAGTATCCTCAAATACATGTCATTTTAAAAGCCACAACACTCAGGAATATAAGCATCTTCCAACTGCCATGGATATTTTTAACTGAAATAATTTTATGATTGTCTTAAAGCAATTCAAATGATGAAGAACTGAAAGAGATAAAGTCATCGTAATCCACTCTTTAAGTTAGGATGTTATGGGTATATATAGATACAGCAACCTGAGAAATATCACCAGGCAATTACATTATTCAAAATGCTGCTGTCAATAGCATAATGCTCCTTTATTAGGATGGCGAAAATGCAATGGACGGTTATTTGTTTCGAAGGAGTTCCTTTGCTTATTTCATAATATCACAAAGGAATCGCATACCACTAAGTTAATTAATGTCCATTTTTAAAATTAATATATGTTTAAAGTACATATAAAATAACAAACTGGCTTACTTCTTGAAAATACAAGGGGTCTTCTTCTCTTTATTTACCTAAAATTGTACCTCTGCACTTCTCAATACAGTCTCCCTGCTTCTCATTACATACAGTTTATACCAGCAGCCTATAATCTTCTGAGGTAATTCAGTAAAACATGGTTTTGGTTGAGCACGAAGCTAATTATACACCAATTCTTTCACCTTGTCATTATATTTGGCAATGGCTAAAGCTCACAGTTTTGTTTTTTAACTTGTATCCTTCACTAATTGTCTAATCATTCTTTACACACAATAGCCAAGTGAAGGGCAAATTATTTGTAAATTACTGTAAAACCAGCATTTGATGCTAGTTTAACTTTTCCAATTAAACAGCTGTTAAAACATAATAAATTTAGCAGCATGTCATCATCATCATCAGAATAAGAATCTTTCATCCAATGAAGAAAACAAGATTATCAATAAAATTTATCTTTGTTGCTAAGTACTTGGTCCTTCAGCTGTGCCTATGTGGCTTATTTCAGGAAAAACCTTTAAAAACTTGACCGACAGGAGGGCAGCAAAAAACAGTATATTCTGTCAGCTCTTTTATAAACTTATTTAAATATGGTTTACAAAACTTATCTGCTTAAGTGATATAATATTCCATTATGTCCTTCTTCCTCCTTTCCTGTCGAAAGAAAGAATTCTAACATGTTCTTCGTTTGCATTAAATATCTGGCTCTTAACCATTTATTTTTAAGAAGGGCCTTTTACTACAACTTACTGATCATTCTCAACAGTGTCTAAATATTAGTATAACCTCAAACACTTTATTGAACAAAAACTAAATTTATGTATACACATATGGATAGGGCAAAAAATACCTTTATCTTGAAAATAATTCAAAAAACAGATCACAGAGACCATTTGATTATCGACTATATATAATATACACTACACTCATCATCTGCAAATCAATTATTTCCCAGCAGATTTGGAAGTAGTCCAAACAGATAAAAACAGAGAAGGGGCTAGGTCCAGACTGTAGGCTGGCTGGTTTCATACTTTGAAGTATGTTCAGTATGTAGACATCTATGAGGGTGTGTGCTAAAATGCCCTGTCAAGAGTCTCTGCATCATAGTTTTCCAGTCATGTTTGAATTATCTGTATCCATGCATATACATCCAAGTGAGAGAAGTATAGTCCCCATAATGAATGGCATAAACTGGCATGAGTTTCAGCTCCTTTAACAACTTCTACAGTCTTGCAAATACTGGCTTTGTAAGGGCATTTTAATGATTTGTGTAGTTCAATATAGAACTATTTCTTCACGAAGCACCATTTCATTCTAGGAAGAGTTTTTTGCACATTAAATTGGTTCTTTGGATTTTGAAAAGTTCCTAATATGTAGACAAAACAGAAACCATTAATGTATAGTAGGAAACCAACAAGATACTAACAAATTATAAAAACCCAAACTTAGAATGTGTGATTGTATGCAGCAAGAGTCCTTTTAAAGTCATACAGTAAATGCACTGGTATTTCACAAATCTTTTTTCCTCTATTCATTGTTATTTATAGAACCTGTTATGGATCTAAATACACAAAAGTTCTTTCTGCACTTTCATGGGGATGGTTCTTATGGGAACTAAAAATGGTTCCCCTATGATATCACTCCAAAGAACCACTTTGGGACCTTTATTTTTAAGAATGTACCCATATAAACTTTATATCATTTCTCTATTCTTTTGGTGCAAATCAACAGATCTGCAGTCATGATTACAAATTGGTAGCAACTCACACACTTATGGCACAGTAAACTGGTCCCCACCCAAACCTATTCATTTAAATGTTTTCCCAACTTCTCCCATACCTTTTGCCAACTTCCAACTTCTTTCACCAGTTGACATCTCTGATCTTCTTGTAAACAATCTGAATAAAGCGACAAATAAGTAGCAACCACATCAGCTGATGTCTGTTGTAATAGCTTAGCATCTTCCTTTAATATCTTCTTATAATTCAGAAAGCTCTGTGGTCTGTCAACTAGACACAGCAGAGGTAAGAACTGTACAATAGAGAAGAAATCTTCTCAAATTCCTGTTTTTGAGACACCAGAGACTCTTGTTCTGAGGATAAATATAGGTGTTCATCTTCCCTAACATCAGTTTGTTTTAACAAGTTAAACGAAAACTAAAAGTCTAGCTAAGTACTATTTTTCTCCAATGTTCAAGTTGCTTGTTCTAATGTATGAGTGTTTTAATTATGGAAAGCAAAATACAAAAAACATTTTTCGGGGAACATATGCGGCACCAAAATTAAAAGCACACTACTCCAGGTTCTCTTCATAAATGCAAGTAGTCTGTTGTACTTGGCAGGGAATCATGTTACCTTCAGCCTCTCTATTTTGCTGTGCCTCTTCTGTGCTTGGTCTACTTTTATTCTACTATCACCACATGAAGTTCATTTGTATGCAGATAAAACTTAACTCTGCCATAAATTTATCTTAGAATCAATAATGGATTTATGGCAAATGTTTTCTGAGATTTTACAGTTAAGGAACACAAAGGTTTTTCAGGTAAGCAAAAATAAATTTTGAGGCAAGGTAATTATACTCATTAATAATGGCTCCAAGGACTTGTGAAATGCTGCATTTTGATTAGCACATGCAAGCAAACATTCTCTATACTCAATAATGACCTTTTAAACCTATTACCCTATAACTATTCGATTCATATCAGTTATGTGTAATCTCAGTATTCACCTTAGTAATATTAGTTCATGAATGCCTGCTAACTTTGTACAACTGAATGCCATTAAAAGTAAGCTATTTCTTGTGGGGGCAGCTCAGCTCCCAACACGTGTCTTTTAACTAGATCTTGGATCCCACAAACATGTACCAACCTCCTCTGTTACCAGCTTTGGAGTCATGCCAAAAAACATTTTGCAAATCACACCTCTACAGCATTTAGGCCATTTTTCTACCATCTATGGAAAATTGCCAGGGTACAATCCTTTCTAACTTCCTTTATCACAGGAAAAACAATGTCAAGTCTTACTGCAATTCATTTTCATTACTCTCTCTGCATGAAGTTCAACATATTGTGACATGTTCAAAATACTCTTTAAAGAGGTCTGACACAGAAAAATTGTAATGAACACATCATTCCTCACTTAACTCAACTTCACTTATCTCCAGAACAGTATCAGATTTCCTTAAAATTTTTGCTACTGACTTGGTGTTTGCCTGATTTCCATATTTGTCTCAAACCAATATAAAAAACACTTGAGATCTTCAGTTGCTGGCCTGCTCATCATTACAAAGACATAGTATTAGGGTTAGTTTACATCTTGCCTGAAGAAGGGGCCTAAGTTGCCTCGAAAGCTTGCATATTGTAATCTTTCTAGTTAGCCAATAAAAGGTGTCATTTTGCTTGGCTTTTCTCTAAAGACATAGTATGCAATTTTGGTTAATTTTTATTTAGCTTTGTTATTCCTACTCTCTTCAACTGTGCCTAATAGGTGTGTGACAGGACAATTTGATGAATTAATATCCCATTACTCCAGAGTATACAGAGTACTTTCAGGAACAGGCTCTGCACCAGTAGAACTTCTGCATAAGTGAGCTGGAGAATGAATGAGTGTGTGTATTTTATCTCAGTATTTTGAACTTCCCTTGGCCTGCTTTGTGAAGTGACTTATGTAAGTGTGCCTTATCACTGTAAACTGATTCAGTGTACAATGTGATTGCTGATTCCTTTTTAATTTAACTTTCGATCTACAGGATTTACTTACTAATGTCTGTTTAAGTGATTAATTGATTTTAGAATGTTTGCAAAAATTCAGTTCAGTTCAGTTGTTTTAATATTGAAAATATACAGTAGGAGACTAACTACTCTTATTTCTATTATTTTGATAACCAATAGATTGATGAAAACTGTTCCTCCGTTAATTGGATCCACATAATAGAAACTGGGAAGTGGTTGACTTTCCTAATTTTCAAAAGAAAAAAATAAAGTTTATCATAAGTCAATGTAGGCATTAAAATATATACATTTCCTCTCAAAGAAAAGACATTCTTTAGTATGTATTTGTGAATTTGCTATATATATTTTCTACTAAAATGGAACATTATAACTAGATTTGCTTTGATTTAAAAGTGCATTCTCTGACATCAATAATAAAGTCACAGAGTAATACATTCAACAGATATGTAACGGTGAACTAAAGTTAGAATTTTCTAGTGAAAATGTGATCAACTTCTAATTAAATGCACAACATAACTTCTTACATATCATAATCATGCTAATCTAAAATCCTTATACTTGCTACTATATAACTATTGAGCTAGATATTGTATATGTCTTCAGGAAAATGAAAAGCAGAAAGAAAGAAATGCACATCAACCATTATGCTGTACCAGAACTGGCATCAAATGTTCATGACTCATTTTTAACTTATATTGATAATTAAGTGTGATTTAATTAACTAAGTTATGAAAATTAACATTGTTTAGTATTTTAATTTGTAAAACACTGTATTAATGTTTTTTGTTCAAGATTTTCCATCAGTTTATGTACTGTAGACTCTCTTTTAACCTGATATAATCTGAACATGGCTAATTCTTAGGATTTAGTAAGAGATAGGTGCTGTATTTTTTTCTGTAATGTTTGTTATGCCAAAGTATAATCTAAGTTTACTTCAGATTTCTTCATATGAATAAAGGTAACACATAACCCTTTCTTTGATGCATACCGTTACATGTCAGCATTTAGTACCCTTAACAAAATGCCTAGACAAATAGTCATGAGAACATTTCCATTTTATTACCCCTTATTCTGCTCCATATTTACAAGTCTTTGTTGCTAGTTTTGTGACCTACGGTGCAGCCTGGATAATGAAACCTGGGCTTCTAGCACTGTACCTGGTACTCTAAACTTGACAGAACGTGTAGATGGGGAGATGGACTAATATGGACTGATTTTTTAAACTAAGCTATTAACTAGGAATTTTGGATACATATGATATACCTAGGCAAAACATTTGCTTTTCCTATACTACCTTACCAGAAACCACCAACATTCACATTATCATATAAGTTCAAATCAAGATCAATTACTTCTAAATATTAATTGTATCATATTTTACCAGTTACAAATGCCAGGAGGCTCAATTATTTTACTGTTTGATTATCAGCTACTGAATATTTTTGATTTCCTTTAGCACTGTGTTTCTCTACATGTTAAATAGGTGATAAGAAGATGAATAATGAAAGAAACCCGGAGAAAACACCATTCTAGTCAGCAGGGCAAAAAGGCCACCATTAACAGCTGGATCCAAGAAAGGGGGAGTAGAAACTACAATTCTTCAAATTGACCTTTAACCTTTAGGAGTCCCCTTTGAATGGTCGTGCTGTCAAATGGAACCTTTTGAGGATGGTGTACAGAAAGAACTCTGACTGCAAGGCAGGCACCAGGAACAGCCTATATAGGTCTTCAAGTGAGTATAATGTCCTTCAACAAAATGTTACAAAAAGAATGAAAGTTCTCCATTTTGAAATTCTGTACAATTGCCTCATGCCAAATTCTGATATGTCAAAATTATCAAATTTACCAGAGCTAACAATGCGTCATTCACGTCTGGACACAATAGAACAGTTATTCTCAAACAGCACCTTTTTGAATAAGAAAAAACAGAAAAGATTTAAAAAGGTATTTAATATAAATATAGTGGTAGTACAACAAATATTATTATTATTGCTTGATTAAATGAAACATGGTGAGCCACAATGCAGGAACAGTCAAACCAATTTTGTTCGAATTGCACAAAAACATTAAAATGGTAAAGAAACTACAGCCACTATGTAACAAACAAAATGTCTGACTTAAGAGCTGTATACTGTAGTTCAGATCTATAAATCAATGCTTGTAAGCAACACATTGCCTTTGTCACAAGATTAAAATTATGCAAATACTTTTGATTTTGTCTTATTGGTCATTCAAATCAAGATTATAAGTGATTAAATAAATTCCACTTCAAGAATTAAATTCATTTTAAGTATGTTGCTTTAACTAACCACTCATCTTTGAGTGCAGATGCATATGCCTTTTTATTGTGTAGAGTAACAGCCAGAACCAATCATTTTGTAAAGCATCTGAAAGCACAAAGTATGCCAAACTAAACTAATAAAGCAATGTACAAATTGGGTATTTGCATAAAATCTATAATTCATTTTAAAGCTCTTCTGGCTGAGGTGTACAGATACAGTATGTATCTTTTAAATTCATTTTAAAAAGCCACTGCTCTGATTGTTCAGGATTCACAATGTATTGAATGGTTGTCATGGCAATTTTTTGTGAGGATTCTCAACATTGAACGGGGTTTTCTTTTTCAGTCCATTTCTTTATTAACACATGTGGTGTAATAACCTAATTCAAACCGATAAAAGCATATTGCCACGATAGCCTGATGCTGGTTACTTCAATGGACATCTGTTGTTAGGAACAAGAGCAACACAACACATTACTAGAGACAAGTAAATTATAGTTATAATGGTATTATTATCTCAAGAAAATATTTATCATTTCATCAACTACTGAAAAACTATCTGGACAATTTCTCTTTAAATATCTGTATTTTAGTTGTGCTATGCACTTTGATTATTTGGAATTTTAATAGTAAGAATTGTAAAATTTTTGTCTTACACTTATATATTTACAGCTTTGTTTTAAGATTACTATAGATTAACACTTTAAAACAAAGTGGATTATTACAGGACTTTGTATTAATTTAATCATTCTCCTAATGTCCTACAACTATAAATACAATTTGTTTAATCAATATGATCTTTTTTCAGGATTAATCATTTCAGAAAGCTGTAACAGCAATAAACGTCCTGGTGACGGAGAGGGGTGATCAAAAATCAAATGTTAATAACAGTATTAACATATGTGACCTTAATATTTAGACAAAGCAAAACTCAAAAAACTATATGTTATTCCTGTAAAATACTAACAAAATAAATATCTGTTCAACTATTCTTTCATCCACACATTTTCAGGACTTTGTTTTTTGTATTTCAGGTCCATGGGACAAAAGTAAGTAAAATATTGTAATCTAACTTCAGTCAAGATCTATGTAAACTTTTATTTTATTTTAGTAACATGATAGTAAATTATTGTGTCATGTTTTCTGGGACACTTTGAATAAAGATACAAAATCTAAAACCAATTTTAACAACGTTTTTTTTTCTTTTTATTCTTTTCAACATGGAATTAAATTTTGCATATTTATTAACTGCTGTCTTTAGACTAAAAAGCAGACATGCAGAAAATGTTTATGTTCATATTAATTTCACAGAGCTCCAATAAGGCTAGTAAATAATAAAATGCAAAGTAAAACCTAATTTCCAACTCTTATTGCACATTATTTAATTTTACTATTAACAGCAATCTCCAAGTAATATTTTAAAAGTATTTATAATTTTAATAACAATTTATAAAGTTAGATTTAATAACTATTTCTCAAGTGAAAATATGAATTGACATGTTAACACAATAAAATGCAGTATTTTAGACAATATATTAAAGAGGTGCAGTATATAAAACGTGAGAATTAGAAATTTGTACAAATTTGTCACAGAACGGTAACATAGACTGAAAGAAAATAGAGTACCATTAAATTTCTGGGTTTTGTTGATTACTTTGTCAAAAACAACTTCTTCCTCTATTGCCAAATCTACAAAAAGAAGATAGAAAATGCAAATGTGCTAAATCAAAATAAAATAAAGCACGACAGAAATAACAAAGAACCTAAAAATGAGACACGCCAAGCACTTAAGATTGAACAAAAAATGGCTATAACACACTGAACGAACTTTTATTTTACCCAAGCAGTTAGTTATTGTGAAGTATTTAATTCGTAAGCAAAAATAAACAATTAACAGTCTATAAAATAATACAACCAGTAAAATTGCCAGCATTATATATGCCACACTATGCACATCAGTATAAAATGAGATTAAACTGCCTAAATATGTGAAGGAGTCTTGAGGAAAACGAATCTAGCGTTATTGGACAAACCCACACAGAAGAAGTCCAGAAATATAAAGTACACCTGCTAAGTATTACTGAATCCGACTTCGGATTTGTTTCTTTGCCCTTTCTCAACTTTGGCATTACAATAAGAGGTTTTTGAAGGATTTTGCACAACAACATACTCCGAAACCAAATAATAATCAAAACTAAAGCAAAGAAAAAGTAATAAAAACAAATACTGATAACCGTAAAAAATCACCCTTTTTATTTTCGAGATGCAAGTATTAATCCAATTTACACCGTATCCGTTAAGGTTCTATTTTAAACAAAGAGAAATTTTCAAGAGATGAATAGATTATTGACAACGTCTGTTGGTGATACAAAGACCAACAACATGTTAAAAAAAGAAATCTTAGCCTCACACCTACATATTACGTCACATATGCAAATAAGGAGCAGCAGTTGAAGCACAAAAGAACGGAAACACTTCAGTTTACAAGTATAACTGGGCAATTCCCCTCGGTTTTCTAATTTAAAACACTCTTTTGCCGTCTTTAAATATTGTCACAAATGTTAAAGAGATTTAAACAGAAATAATAATAAAAGAAAAAAAAGTCTTTTGCAGAAAAAAAATCTCTTTAAATAACTCACATTTAAATGTAGTAATTGTTAAAAAGTAATTCGTATTAATTAAGTCTTGTTTAAATGATTCGGTTTTTTAGTATCCTGGAACAGACTTTTTTCACATTATAAAATAACTGAATAACACAACGTCGAATATATTTAACTTTTCAGATGTGCATTTTCCTTTATGTAATCAAAATCATTAATAATCAAGAATTTACAGTATATCATAGGTAGACATGCAGTATATTTAAATAAAGTATATGTTTCATGTCCACGAATTCTTACTCAAATATTTTAACAACGAATTTATGGATTCGCGTTCTTAAATATTTACTATTATACAAATTTGCAACTTAATAATTTAGCTATAGTATTTTCTATACTATATATTCCTCATGAACAAGAACATCACTGCGTGGCTGCTTTGCAATTATACTCATTACATGGCTTTCTTAAATAATTTAATGTTCTGGTTCATAGTGAACCTGTGTAGCGTATATTTTTCGTAATTTGTGCAATTACATAGACACATAATTACAAGTCACGCTGTCACGCATACAATGACAAAAAAAGTCAGACACTAGATGGCAGTAACACCAACATCAATTCTCTTCCTTAGTAATAAAGACAATAAACAGGCTGAAAAATAACTAAGATTGTTCTTGTGCAAAATATATTTCATGGCAAGTATTGAATTACTTAAGACACCAAAAGCTTTCGAATTTTAATTATTCTCTATTATGATGATCTCAAAGCCTTACATCAGAAGCAAGAAACAAAAATACCTGTATTACTGTATTCCAGTACCATTTTCAAACTACAAATTTAACAAATTACAAAAAAAAAAAATGTAGTAAGCTATGTATCTGAATATATATATATATGTGCACATTAGTAAAATATTACAATGCATTTCCTAATGCTGCATAAAAATGTCAAATTAAAGGTGAAACATAAAATATTGTTTGTATTTTGTCAGAAAATAACTATAGTACATAACAGATCAGTTTCTAACAAAAAGAACATGACTTTTACTATCAAAGGTGAATTCCTCAATGTAGCAGTAATGTTTAAAACTGGTACTAAATTTTAAGCACCATTATATCTCAGTCACTTTTTTCTTAGGACCAAACCAATACATTAATTTTACACATTGCTGTCTAAAATTTTGTCTTAGTCATATCATTCAATTAATACATTTTAATGAAAATGTTTTCTAAGAATATGTGGAAAATTAGCTCCTCATCCAATTTTCCAAATTATCATTGCACATACCTCTGTGAAATAACACACTGACAACATGCCAGTAAAATAACAAACTGACAAAACATCATATATATCAGATGAAAGATACATTTTATTAATATCATATAACCAAGGGTAAAATTAAATTTTTTTTAATAATTAGTTATAAACAAATATTAAACATAAAATTACAGTATTTGCATGTATAGTAAATGACTATATATGAATATGAATATATATATCCATCTACTAGTCCTTCTACTTATTCTGTATAATACTGTTTAAATATTGCATGGGACCAGAGCCTATCTGAGTAGAATTGGGTGCAAAGCAAGTTATAACTTAGGACAGGTTGCTAATCCATTGGAAAGCACTTAGGCACATTGACTGAATAGTCTGTAACAGCTATGTGACATTATCGATTGTGGTAGCTGAAATACACAATTTAAATCTGCCTGTGACCCTGAACTGTACAAGTAGTTAAGAAAGTGGATAGATGGATAGAACATTTAAATCTCCTGTCATATGACTTGCAACAGTCTACATACATTAGAAATGTTGTATTACAAAATCCTATTCCGAAATGACTAATACTCTTACTAATTACTAATATGGCATCCAAAAACATGAGATTCTCTTAGGTAACATTATTAGTATCAGTATCATTTTATATTTGGCAAAAATGTTTTATCCAAACAAATGTACAAGAGCAAATGAATTACCATCGTTTACATAGTTTTTTTAAGAACACAGATCACTGACTCACTAGCTCAGAGGCACACAATTAGTCAGAAGAAGGAACTTCATTTATGGGTAGTAAGATTTACTTTTTTTAAGAAATGTATAAATATTAACATTTCTATCATAGTTTTAATTTCTGTTTTGTAAAATGTCTTATTGATTCACTTTTTTTGTGAAAATTGCTCCAAGTGTTGCATTCTAATAATGAAAATTAATGACAGAGTAAACACCATTACAAACAATAACTGAATAAGACTGCTGCTACTTCATGTCATATCCCCTGGTTTGCTCAATAATCAATAACAACTTAAATAACAGAACACACTGTAAAAGCTAAATGAAAGTCAAGATAATGATCACAATGAAAATCTTAAAAACCAAGGTAAAAAATACGAAATTATTCTCATTCAACATACGTAAATGCTTGCTACAATAAAATCAAAATATACCAAATATACCAACAGAGAAACTAGGAAACTTAAAACTTGATCAGTTAAGACAGAAGTCCAATTAAAAGCAGAGGTTGGATGAGATTAAACATATAACCCCAGTGGGCCCCAGAACAGAACTTATGAACCACCACTAATTACTGTACTGTACTATTAGAAAAGTAGTATATAATAATATTGAGATCAATTTGTCAAATGGTAATTTAAGAGACAGTTTAATTTTTTATTCAGTAATTATACCATAAATACTATACTAACATTTGTAAACATGCTTTGTAAAAGTATGGTCAAAGTACTTATATAATTAAACCTTTGTAGCAAACATATGTTCCATAAACTTCCATAGCTTATATTATATTTAAGAAAATGTCCTGTACTCAATTACAGTATGTGTATTTTGAAATAACTGAACAACAGTGTTTGAGCTTTTACAGATATTTAATGTACTTAGCTAAACAATTGTTAAATGCTTCTTCTCTGAGTGGCACGATGGCACAGTTGTTAGTGTTGCTGCCTTTAAGACAAAGTATACTTGGTTTGAATCCTGTACCATACTGGCTGTGGTCTTGTTGTGTGGAGTTCTGCCTGAATCTGCATGGGGTTGTCTTCCTATACAGTTCTGATAACAGTCTAGTTAGGCATTTGGTGACTTTAAATCAAGCCTGCATGTGCATATGTGGACCCTTCCCCTGTACAGGGCCAAGTCTTACATTTTATCTGAAGTTGCTCGACCCTGAATTGGATTAAGCAGGTATGAGATAGTCAAAATTAGAAGGGGCCTAACATGACAAAGTGAAATTAAGCTAATTATCCTTTTTCAAACACCAAGACTGATCTCAAAAATACAATTTACATGTTACTCATAATGGTGCCATTTGACCAGGGTTTGTTTTGGAATGGAGCATCAATAAGATTTGTCCAGTGTCTGCAATGCCGTGAAAATTGTTATTGGAATTTATTCCTGCACATAATGAACAGCTGTCAATTAAAGTAAAATTAACAATAAGGCGATATAGTAATTTCAGTTTATAGTATTGCTTGTAATAAAAATACATTTGTTAGGAATAATAGAAAGGTTTGCTATTTGCAAACCATTGAAAATTTTGATCAAGTTATTGAATGGTTTGGTTAAACGTACACGGCATATCCCATAAAGCGTCACCAATGGACATTCATAGATAGATAATTTTAAAACAAAAACAGAAACTATTTCAGAGGTATGTACTACAAAACTACAGGCGCACGGGTCGACATTTTCACCAGACATTTGCTGTTTTGTAAGCTAAGACAAATCGGGTTTAGCAGAGTTGCATGCATCTCTGCCAGACATCGTATCAATGGCGCTAATCACATTTTCCCGTTAGCTGCCATCGAGCTTTATTCAGTTACGCGTGCCGCATCGCGCTGGTGGTCCTGGCGCGGAGTCCAATTTAAAGTGGCGCCGTGAAGGCCGGCGACCAATCGGCGTTGCCTCCGCGTGGAGAGCAGGTGAGCGTGGTCTGACGCCACGCCGGGGTAGCTAGCGGTAAGACATCGCTGCATTTCTCAATGGTTTTACCAGTCTGCTGCGTCTTCTCCGCTATAACCGGGACTGCTCCAATTACAAGTCCCAATCAACTCAGGAAGTAAAAGCACCAGGGTTTTAACAAAATTACACTACGGCAATGGCGAACATTAGGTAAGAGTCCTCGTTTACCTTTAATTTAATGACAATGCAAGCAACAAATTAACCTAGCTGAGCATGACAACGGAAATGATAACACACCGTGGGTGGGGTTGGGTTAGCAGGAGGTGATGCGTTTCGAAACAAAACGCCCAGAGACCGGGTATGAGCAGTCGATGCGTTGCCATGAAGACGTTAAGTCGCCTCATGTTCTTCCGGGTTCACATTCATGGCTTTAACATTGAAAACGCCGAACTCGTTGGCAAGGCTCCAAGAGTTGAAATCCTTATACGATGCCCGTTCTCCAGCTACTCAATTTAATTTGAGAAGATGGACGGAAATATCATTTCTTTTCAGACAGGAGCGCATCCTGCTGTAGGGCATAGCCAGCAGCTGCCCACATGCTGAGCGCTCCATGTCTTCTGCTCGACTTGTTTGGTTGACTTACAAGCCTTGCGCGCACAAGCAGGGTTTAAACGCTAGGGGGCACCCAGTCGCAGTGACAGGCGCCAGTTATACCCTTTTCAAGTAGTAAATGCAAGAAAATAATATCGTGCCACCGACCAGTTTTATTTTGGTGAGAAAACATCTTCTCTGAATTCTAGTTGGCAAGTATAACTGATAAGTAACCTGGGTTTTTTTTAAGTCAGATTTAATATTTTATAGTATAAAGATATTCTACACATGTCTCTATTTCACGTGTATTCACAACAGTAAAGACACCACCTTAATTTTAAAATTTAAACATGGTTATAACTGTTGCAGTATTACTGTACTTGCCATTTCAGAAGCAGAGTAAAGGGCTTAATGGCCTCCTACCACAAAAGTGTTTCTGAATTTAATTTTCCTTATTGCATACATACAGAAAAGAACACTGTTGGAAAACGGGGTTTCAGGAATGCCCTTTGTTTTGCTTAAACTATGAAGCAAAAGTTAGAAAAAATATATAATATACACACACACACACACACACACAATGATTTATTTTATTTTTTTACCATTAACAGTGTATTTTTTACATCAGTTGCACCCCAATGATTTGTGGCTCTTGAGGTTCTCATTAATTGCCTAATTATGTGGTATTTCTTATTGCCTAGTGTGGAAGAAAAACAGCAAAAGATTAGTTGCTACATCTTTATTATAGCTTAACTTTTAGTTGCATCACCCAAATGTGTGCCAAGAAAATTGAATTCCTTTAACTTCAAATTATGACTTTCTAGCTTAAAAAGTGAGATTAAGTGTGTACAATCAATTAGAACATGCTCTCTTGCAATTGTTTTTTTTTAACTTTAAGTAGCCTGTCAATCAGTATCTTATAAGTGCATGCATCTACCCTTAATATTTGACAGAATTTTCATATAGTCCTTTGTTTTGAGTAATTGTTGTATTACTTGAGACACCAAAAACAAAGTGCAGCAGATTCAGAAAAACAATAGATCCTAAATATATACTGTCTGCTGTTTTCATGAATTATGAATGAGTATATTTTTCTTTCTCAAAAATGTCATAGACAAACTGGAATTATTTAAATCATTTTATTTTGCTAAGCAAATTTTGCATTTTGGACACAGACTAATTACCTTTGAAGAAAAAATATGCCGATTAATTGAATTAATACATTATACACTTCTGTATTCTGTGAAAAAAAATCTGGCATCATTATAGCAATTACCGTGTAGGAAATTACATGTAAGATAACTTGTTACATGAGAAACATGTTACAGTCTGTTAAAAAAAGAAAAGAACAGTGCTTTCTTCTGATGTGATGCATTTAGTTTGAAATTTCCTTCCAAACAATATATGTACAGATGAGTGACTTTCAACACAAAAAAGCTTGTACAATAGATAAACATGCACATCTCTGCACAAAGGTGACACAAGTCCTTATGATGACATAAAATCAATGTGGAACGTTGCTGACCAGATTGCTGAATCATTAAATAAACACATAAGTAAATGCAATTTAGATACATACACAGAATATCAATTATTCTATCTATCTGGATTCTGGTATATACATTTAATTTATATTTTAAGAACCAGTATATTAAACAAAATATTACAGGCATATCTGTATTAACATTTAGACCTGCCATTTTTTCAACTTTAAATGACAATTAAAATCTACAGTGAAAAGTACAAATTCTTGCTGTGGAATTCAGTGTGCATACAACCTGCTTTTTACAGAGGAGCTTTCATTCATTTATTTGAATTAGAAGATATATGATTTGTAACTGACTGTTATTTTGTTTTATTTAAACATAATAAAGTATGAAAGCAATACTTTGAATCTCACAGGAGATTATGGGATTAACCAATAGTATTTTGTCACAAAGCAGAAAACAAATATGTCATAGTAATATTTATACATATATGCATTCCTACATGTTCTTAAATACAAGTATTTGAGTAGTAGTATTTTATGCTTAATTTAATATTAAAAAACATAATTTAAGATTCTAACAAATTTAATATTAAAAAAGAATCTAACAAATAACAAAATACAAACAGTTATGTTTGATTGTAGTTTTCAGCTGAAAACCATCGATTACCTTCTATATTTTATTTGTTTCTTCAGTATTGACACTTCTGAGTTTGAAATTCAAAACAAGGAATATTATTGACACCCTGGCCCTAAAAATAGAGTACAGGATATGCAGGATCATCAGATTAAAGGTCATAGGTTACACATTAGGGTAAAGGTTATGCGGTGTCTTTTAGGCAATAAGTTGCAAGCTTTCCTCTTCACAGAACAAAGACTTCATTATGCAGTGTGGAGAGACCTTTATTGGTGATTGGTCATCACAAAGTGCATGGATTAGGGAAGAAAATGATGAAAACCATGCTATATTGTAATTCTGATTTATATGTAATTTGCTCATATACGATAATACATGTAACAACAAAACTGCATCATAAAAATAATATTGGTAAAAATAATCATATAAAAGATTAAATATTTCGGTTATAATGTATACATAAACATTTGCATTAAGCCATTCAGTTAAGTAAATGTTTTCTATTGACTGAATTTATAATAATATAGATGACCAATTTAAGTAGATTTATTTGATTTAGTGAATATATTCATGATCAGTGTTAACCAATGGACTCCAAATATGTGTTATTAAAATTCTTGCTATAGTAGCATTATTTCATATTTTAACTACAAATGTCCAAAGGACTCAAAATTTTTCAAATATTATCTTTTCACAGTGGTCAGCGTCTAATGTTTTGGTGTATCTTTACAGAAAACAGAATTAGAAGAATACTCTTGTGTAAACACTGCAGGAAATGTTGGGGGGACTTGATTTAAACCTTCCCTTTGTAAGAAATTAAGGTTTTTGGATTTTGTAATTTGAATTCTAATGCACAGGCCGTGCAATAAAAAGTAATAGACTCAGTTGTAATTCTTCCAGTAATCCAGTTTGTCACACAGTCAGATGGATTTATCTGCATTTATATATATATGGAAGTGTTTTAGGTGTAAATACTTAATGAGGTCAAACTGCCTTGTGCGTTATAAGTGTTTGACAAATATGAAATGAAATACTTAGGCTTCAAATATAACATATACATATACATACATATATGATGAATAATGAATAAATATTAGTCCAATTTGGAAATCTTTACTCTGAAATGCAACAAAGAAAGCTGTGTTAATCTTCACTATTAAAAAAAACATCTGAATTATATGACAAAGTAAAAAAACCTTTTTTTTAAATTTCATAATCTTGATGCTTCTTAGTGAAAACAAAAACATTCTTAACAATTTAAACCATAAACCCTGAGAAAATTTCAGATCATTCCATTATAATTTGTGTAAACATTTTCTATAAGTGAATTTATTCCTCTTAAGTTAATGTTCTAGTTCTCTTGTTTAAAAATCCAGAATACAGGTGGTCATGGAACATTCATGAATGGATCTACAAAATAGCAAAAGAAGGCAATATTCAATAATATTTTAAACATAAAAAAATGGGAAATCTAAACTTTTCTATAGGGCATAGTAACAGCAATTCTTCTTTTAAATCACTTGGTGTTCTCTTTAATGAAATTGCATGTATTTGTGCTAGTTTTATAACAAATGGATTATAGCATAAAAAATATCAATGGCATTAAAGAGTTGTAGTATATATAAGGTAAATTTGCAAAGAAAAATGTATTTTGAAGGTAACAAACATGCATATTAAAACTTGATAATAATTTTGTTATATTAATAACCACATAATATTTTTGAAAGATCAATTACCAACCATGTCAACCACATTTTTGCATTTAAAATGTTCTACTAGTTTCAATAACTGATAAAATGGGAAGAACATTATATATAACTTCTGATTTATTTAGAATTTTGTGGCAACTGCAAAGTACTCTTTATGTCCATCCATTTACTTAACATGCTTATTCCAGTACAGAGTTTTGAGGAACTGGCTGCTATCCTGGTAACACTGGGAACAAAGCAGGAATCAACACAGGGCACTAATCAGTCATTAGCCATTAAAACTATTTTAATAAGATGTTTTAAGAAACAAAATAACTTTCAGTTACTTATATGTTATTTTTGTTTTCATGCATTATTAGCAGTTACATATGTTTAATCTTTGTTGTTCAATATAATGCACAGTATGAATACTTAAAGCAAATTAGTTCTTTTTAAAGTACTGCACATTCTTTTTTTGCTTTGATTACTAAGAAGACATACCCAATAATCACTGCACTTCACTGTATGAATACTGAAGCCAAGATCTGACATAGATCTGTTCTTAAAGTGGTAAAATTATCACAGTTTACAGTCAGCAATTACTTTATCACCACTAAGGGAACAGTACTTCTAAATACATTCCTTGGCACTATATGGTATCATTGTTGTGGTCCTTGCAGTCGTAATTTAAATGTAAAAACAAACATGGACAATTCTGTCAAATCCTTAGCACTTTGAAACAAAACAGATCATTAAAAATTAAAATCAAGCAATTATGTTAAGCAATTAACATATGAAACAGAACTTTTAATTAGAAAGTGTTATTATTATTTAAAGATGACAAACAAATGTTCCTGAACTTTAAAGATGGACAACTGTGAGCCACGTTAACATAAGTGGTGCTGAGGAACTTGGTGGACAAAATTCACCACAGATCATGTACATTATTTCATGCTTTTAAAGTTATAATCAAATTGTTTACACTTGTGACTATATTGCAGCCTGTAATCTTGTTCTAAATTTTAGGATGCCCAGCTTCTATACTATTAGCTGCTTAGTTGGCGCTATGTAGAATGTCCCTTTAAAGAGCAGATAGTTCCTGTGAATATTTAGGATGCGGTTTACCCTGTCCCTGTGCATTCTCATATTTACAGTAGCTTCCACACACAACAGTTTAACTTGATGTGCTAAAGGTACTGCACTTGTACAAACGAACTGCCCAAAAAGCCAAACAATGTAAGCAAAAGCCTAACGAAAAGCTTCACTAAGTAAACCTTCTTAAGTTACAGCTCCCTAATTAAATATTCATTAACGAAAAGGATACCTTACACTGTCATGGAGCCAATTCTGGCTATTATAAACGTGAATTGCATTTTACAGGGACCGACCACAATTTTCGCAAATTAACCGCTAAATTTGCATAAGCAACGACATCTTACTCCATCGTGCTGACTTTTTATGCTAAGGTAAGCCATCGATAAATTCAGTTAACGCCAAAGGCCTTGATTTCTTTATTTAGGTCGTTGTAAACTACCAGTGAAGCAAAGGGAATGAACAAAACACTGTCGACTGTCTTTGTACACGAATCATCCCTCCGTCTCGAATGAATGTTGTTCTTTATTTTACAGATTTCCCGGAAGACTATGAGCACAACGAAGGAGGCCCCCGTAAGCTCAGGTCGGTAATGTAGCATACTTGCCAGCCCGTTGTGCTGGCAGATGATTGACACACAACAGTTTTAAATGTTACTTACCACCCGAAGGAAAGGAAAACACTTGGGTAGTTGAATGAAAACATTTCACCGACTACAGCCATGTAAAATGATATTATATGAAAATGAACACAAAGCAATTTTCAAGAGAACATTGTATATAATCTTCACCAGCATTATTTATATCCTTCTGTATTGGGAGGTATTTACCGAAAGAAATGTGTCATTATGAAGTTCGTGCTGTTAGTTCTTTTAACGATGATTCATGGCATTAGTAACTGAATGTCGCAACGTGTTAATTTCATCAACAGTACATGTAATAAAGAAACAGCGTTATCTGCTAAGTTTGGTAAAATCTCAGTACAATTTCTTTGAAAAACTGTAAAACCATTACGCTGATCATTCAAGAAAACTGAAAGTTTTGAAACTGGCTTTAGTAAATACTAGTACGAAAAAGTGCGGCCTTTTAACTCCGCTTTAAATTGTTCCTAAAGACAAAGTAAACTAAATAGCATCTTACTACACATGGCAGAGAAAGCGCAGAAATTAGAGCGGGCGCAAAGCTAAACTGCTGAAAAATCCAATATTTTATGATTTGTTCCGAATTAAACTATAAATAGACCGCTGTGTGGACTTACCTTGAATTAATACGTTTCGAGCTCATGCACGTTTCAGTAAATAATGACCCATCAGTGCTTGGCTTCAGAGAGACTACAATTTACAGAGCGTAGCTTGACGTCGCTGTCCAAACAGGGTTTTTCTCTGGTTAAGTCTTCAGGCGCTTTTTAGTGGATAAAGCATGTCATGTAAAAGGACACTGCCCTTAGGAAATGTATTGTTGAAAGCCAAACTTTAAGAATCAGTAATGTAATTTTAGATATTAATAACAACACTGTAATTAGAATAAAGTAATTTATGCCTATGCGTTTTTTTTGGTAAATTGACGTTGAGACATATGTAGTTTTCTTATAGCGTTGCTGCTGCCATAGCCCCATTAATACATCTATATCATTTGTCTAATCATCAAAAGTTACTTTTTGTACTCGTTACTTTAGAATGACTAATTAGCTGTGTCTCGGAAACATGACTACAGTGAAGTAATGCATATTGGTTTAAACCTTGATTATACAGTATACTTGATCCTCAACTGAAACAATGTAACTAGCCCCTTGCCCAAATAGAGCTATTATAACAATTATGTATATTATCTTGATTGGGTTCTCATAATTGTGTTATGTGCTTATTGAATCTATCTATCAATCTATCTATCTCTATCTATCTCAATCAGTTAATAAACACGTATACTGTACCTCTCCCAAATGAAGGATTAGAATTACCTTAATTATTATACTGTTATACGTTAATCTGGTCGGTTTACTAATTTATACAACTGCTTAACAGGTGAGGTATGTCGTAGAGGGGCGGTACCTTTGGTCGGAGGCGGAGATAAGGGGGGTCTAGTTTGTTAACTGAAGGAAGTGGGGGTTGCCTCACGGTATTACAGACTGTGATACGCATTTCGTATTTTGTCATTCTCCAAGCCTTCTCTCTTGCATGAATCGCACATCTTAGTAGAAAACCGCAACATAACAGCCGTGCACCTGCACCGAATGCAAATGTTGTACTTATGGCAAATGTTCAATTAAACTGTTGAAATTTGTAACCGTTTTCACTAACTTAATTGGTAAATTTTGACCTAAAAGAGATTATTCTGGAAGTTTTTTTGTATCTTCAGTAATAACTCTTTGGATGATTAGAAGTCTTAGTTCTCAATGTAGTAATGTAGAAACCCAGAATTACAATGAGACAAGATTTTTATTTGCCAATGTTTATCTTGCATTAGTAAATTGGGAAGGAACCGATTTAGTTTGGACCCTTCAGTCGTATAGGTCAGCAGGAGCCAGTTTCTTATTATTGCACATCTATTAAACATTGTACTTGTGGGCTGTTTAATCAGGCGCCATACTTCTTATAATGTTATATTGAGTAAGCTTAATGTTTTGCTTTATTAACTTAAACCTATTAGCCGATTGTTTCTTTAAAACTATTTCTATTCGCCAAATATTTCTTTAAGATTTCTAAAGTTAGTTTTAAGTAGTAAATATATAATTAACGTTTAACAATTCAAAAACATTGCTATATGTATTGTATGTTTTCCCCCTACATCTACCCTGAATCGTGTTTGTTGTTTCACGAGAGCATCAATTAAAACTTGTGATTTTGTAAAACGTGTTGTACTCTGCAGTCATGTTTGCTCATGTTTTAAACTCACCGTGTATTTATACAAAATAACCATCAATGTGGCATTTGCTCTAAAGTGATATTTAAAACGAACTACTGATCCTAATACCCACAATTTAATCCCATGAGTGATTAAGGTACATTTTTACAAATGGGTACACACTTAAAACCTTTACGGATAATTTATATAAACGATTTGTGATTCTGAATATTCTATAGTGTTCATTGGCTTTTCATTATGAGTGAATAGGTTACAGTCTTTAAAGTTAGTGGTAATGTTAATCAATAATGACTAATAATTTAAGAGCAAAACAATGTTGGTTTTGAAACTATTTTATAGTTGGATACTTGCACGAGAAGTTTATAAGCCGTAATTTTGATCTTTGTTCGAAATCTTATCTCTTCTTGATGACACCCAATAAGCAGAGTAGATATTTAAAACTAATGGCAGCGTTGTGAATAACGTGTCTGGCAGCTAGCATCTGTGAAAACTCGAATGGTTTAATGATTACATGTCTGGGCGGAGACTTGAATGGATGAACTACTAAGGGTGATCCAGACTTTTCAGAGCTCATGGAAATGAATTAACACAAGGCTCCGGCGATTCCGCGGGGGGAGGGGTTTGGGGGGTTCACGTCAGCTCTGCAATAATCCCTGAAACGCTGGAGTCTCACCTACAATTTATAGTTAAAAATAATGTCTGTCAAAATTAGAAAACTATACCGACACACGTTTAAATTTATCGCACGTTTTTAAAATGTTACAAAGTCTCTGAATTTGAATATATATAATATTTAATATATGTTTGCCTCGTTTCGGTTATGTCTGTTTTAAGAATAGTGTTTTGCAGTGGAAATGTATCTTTAGCAGCATTATCATATGTAACAAATAGCTAATACTCATTATAGTAATATACATCGCGTATATATCAATATCAAAACTCATCTTATCCTCAGACATACAGTTGCTAATAACTGTAGTACTAGGGTGTTAATAACAAAATTTAAAAAGAAACCCGCCACTAGTGTATTTAAATTCTTCACCTCGGTTTAAAGGCTTTGCAATGGAATTTATTTTTCATATTACGTGTACGAGATCTGTATGTATATCTCTTATAGTATACATGACAGAGATGCTTAAATAAACGTTTGCATTGTTTAGTAAAGAACCGTCATACCTTAGTACTATGCCTATAGTCTTTCTGCTGAAAAAAAACAAAATTTTGAGCTTGCATTCCTTTAATAGTGCAAATCAATATTCTGTTGATGTAATTGAAGCCCATAAGCAAGATCTTAATAATGTGAGCAGTTCAGAAAAGCCCACTCATTGTTGTAATATCAGCTGTTTTTAACGAGTGTTTTGGAAAACAAACACTTCTTTCATTTTAATGACATAACTTTTTTTGTAATTTTCTACACTTGACTTGAAAAATGAAGCCTAGTCGGAATATCCTATAGAAAGTTTACGGATGAAGACGGCAAAGGAATTTCAGGATTTAGAGCTTCTGCTCCAATTGCTGGACTCTCTCTCTCTCTCTCTCTCTCTCTCTCTCTCTCTCTCTCTCTCTCTCTCTCTCTCTCTCTCTCTCTCGTTTTTCTCCTCCAGCAAACATTTCAACAAGCATATTTCTGGTTCAGCCAAAAGGCGTGGCCTAATCATTTTGGCCACCCCGAAAAGAGGCCAATTAAAGCAGAGAATGGGCACTTTTGAATACTAAACGTGTAATTATTTACTTTAAAAATTTGTTAAGTTTAAAAGGATTTATCGAATGTTTGTTAACTGTTTAACAATTACTTAAACTAACAACAGTGTCCTTTGATGTATTTAGCCATACTAAAAACTATTGTATCTTAACCTCAGACTTCAAAAGTTTGTTGCACAGCTTATCCAACTTACACACTCTCATCTTTTGTCCCTTAACACACAAGCAGAAAAAACAGAAATGCAGCAAGAACTGATTGACTATTTGAACTGTGTAAATTTTCTAGCGGAAGAAAGAATCACAGTATTTTACATTACAAATCAATTTACATATTCGCTTATGTATGATTAATTTTATATAACTGCCAACGATTGTTATATAACGAAGTAAAAATGTACTAAGATCATACTGATTTTTTTACCTGCGTAAATCAAAAAAGTTGAGGTCATTTTTCGTTTTATTGTATTCATTCTTTGCCTAGATAGTCATTTGTTACAGGTGAATACAAGTATACAAGTGTAGAGACTGATCCAGTAGATCCGTTTACAGTTACAAGTGTGTATATACATTTGCATTTGATTCTTATATATATATATATATATATATATATATATATATATATATGCACTTGTTAGTTTAACACTGGTAATTTTGTATTACACTGTAATCTTAAATTAGTCAAAAGTATATGAAGATTTTCTAAAACCTTATTGATTACTTCCAAAACGCTTTCCTGTTATTTCTACTAAACTAACATTTAAATTACTGTATAATCCTTGAATATGTGAAGTTAATACCTAAAACAAATCATAGTTAAAACATTTAACGTCAAGTCAAATATCACTGTTATAATATACATTTGTATTTTCTTTACATGTATTCGTGATTGCATCTATATTTGTGTTCGTAGTATCGATTGTTAATCAAGTGGTTTTATGACAGATATACAAGCAATTTTCGTATTATAAATAAGACTCCTATTTTATAATGAAACACCAGTTTGTGATGTAAACAAGGGTTCCGTTTAATTTTGAAACAGTAGTTATTTAATATTTTTTTCAAAATTCCTTTTTTTGTCTTTATCTTGTCCTGCTGGTCTACATATATGTACAATTAATGTATTTATAGAACGTAGTTGCTTCTGGTGTGGCGATTAAAATGCCATTTACTAAATTTTGTTTAATATATTCGATATGTGTTTTATTGTAAATGTGCTCATAAATGCGGCTCACAGAAAGGGAAATGTTGAGAAATGCCGCCCCTAAGTGTTAGATCGATTTTAGTCAAAGGTGTTCATTACATAGAAAAAAAAAAGTTAAGTGAGGGTAGATGTGAACCTTCCCGCAGTCGCTACAATAAGAATATTTAAATTATCTGTAAAATATCATGTGCGGAATCCTTAGCCCCCTCGTTCACCACTCCCCCTTCAAAGACTGAATGTTTTGGTGAATGGTCAAAAGAAATTGCTATTGGCTATCTCTATCTCTCTCCCTCCCTCTCTCTCCCACTCTCTCTCTCTCTTACCCCCTTCCCCTTCCCTCCCCTTGTTCAGTATCCGAAGTGAAATTAGTAGCAAGAAAGCATGTAATTGACAAAGTCACGTGTGTACAGGGCCACAGCGAGAGAGAGAGAGAGAGAGAGAGTGAGAGTGAGAGTGAGAGAGAGAGAGAGAGAGAGAGAGAGAGAGAGAGAAGGAAAAATCAAAAGAGGAAAAGCACGCTAGACCATGCGAGCTAAATTTGTGATCGCTGAAAATCGGGATGTTGGATTGATGCAGAAGACTGACCCAATTGAAAAGAAAAGTTTCATCTCACAAGTTTGGAACAGAGGGCCCGTGGGGGAAAATGGCCGAAGGTTATTCTATTTTTAATAATTCGTTCTCGCTTTTACCTCACGTTGTATCTACTCGTATAAGGGGGCACTCAGCTAACCTATTGTTGTGGATTTCCAAAATGCTACGTACCGCCCCCATTGATTCACAAATGAAAAGCTTACCGAGACTATTGTTAGAGTTGTTTGTATGTGATTAAACTGTTTTTTGGGGTGGTGGGGATGGTGGGGGTGTTGTAGTGGCCGAGTTTCATATACACCTGCCCTTGAGTTACACAGAAAGTTATTTTATGGGTGCACGCTGCCAATTAACAATGTGTATTTAGTAAATAGTTGCGAAAATTTTTCTTTGCTCTTGAATGTTTCTTCGTGCCGATGAGAAATCAAGTACTTTAAGTGAAGATGGGTTCGGTACTAAATCATAAATACACAAGTAAAACAGCAATTTCTTAATTGTAGTATATATTTTACTTGAATTATAATTTGCTATACAACTACACTGACAGAGAACCCAAACCACATTGGTTTGTTTCACGTTGGGCTATACAGTATAGGCAACGTGGTGGGTTGAGCCTTTCCTGCCGTTTCAGTTTTATATATATATATTTATATATATATATATTTTTTTTTTTTCCTTTTCTAGGAGGGGCTGGTAAAGGTGGTGGAGACGATCCAGAAAAACTGACTAAACAAGGGGCAGATGAAGATTGTCGGGTTCTGCATGGGGCAGGCCATTGTAAGTGGTTCAACGTTCGTATGGGATTCGGATTTATTTCCATGACTAACCGGGAAGGAAGCCCATTGGAGACCCCAGTAGATGTCTTCGTGCACCAAGTAAGAACGCAGTTATACGATTTTTTAAAAATCCGTTGTGCCATCGAATATTACCATTCCATTTGAAATTACTGTATTATCACAGTCACTTTGAATGACTGCGATGCATGACTGATACTAATTTTAATGTCTTATTTTGAAAGACTTGTGTTGCAAAGCGGTTGTCTATTTAAGGAGCGCTGTTCCTTTAAGGGAGTTAAGCTCTCTAAAGCGTGTGGACAGAGGCGGTTCTTGTTTATATTTTTGAAAATTAACTGGCCAGTCATCATAAAAAACAATTGGGTAAAGAAAACAAGGCTGTATTTTGCTGAGTATAGTTATAAAAAGTACGATGACTACTCTGAAAGAGGTTTGTATTACTTTTGGGCAGTTCGGGGTATTGTGACCATGGTATATGAAAATGTGTTCCTTTCTTAAAATGACTGGATTTTAAACGTGATTGGGATGCGATCATAATAGCTGCATAAATGATCAATGATAAATCCCAGCCATTGGAGAAGATCTTTTATGATTCTTAAGCGTATGCTCTTACGCTTGCGTTATATGAGTTCCCTTTTTTATCTTAAATTGTAATATTGAAGATTATGTATTGTAGAGCCAAGTTTGGATGCGATAAGAAAGTTTACACCAACACCGTGAACATCGGGAGTGCTCTGGAATCACCACAGTTTACTTGAGCATTTCAAAGCGTATGCAAATCAAACTAAGTAGCAGGCAAGCTTCGTGATTTCACGCCGCACGAGTTTTTTCTTTTTGGATTGTAGTATTTTGTATACTGTTAGATAGAATTGTATGTTTGTGTAGGTATTGGTGAACTTTTTAGCCTAATGTAAAATTGTCATTTTTTATTCAAATATTGCATTATTCCTTTACTGCCTTGGATTGTTTTGTGGTTTTAAAGTATTTAAACTAATGCTACTTAGTATGAGCTACAATATAACTACTGAAGTAGTGTCATCACAAGTTATGATATCTTTCTTTCTTTATTCATATTTTTAAAGTCATTATTATTGTGTGTTGTTACTTCACGTTTGTTTGTGTTTATGTATGGTTGTCGATGGCTGCATTGGGTACATGATTTGATCCCCCTCCTCCCCTTTTCTTTGAAAATTCTCCAAGTCGTTAAGCAGATTTTACGATCTCATAAAGTAGCTTTATTGATGGGTGCGAGGACACGAGAAGAAAGGGGCAGCCGTTTTTCGATAATCCTTATATTATAAAAATTTATGTTACAAGTTTGTAATTCGTAGCGTTAACCTTCATTTATATATTGTCTGTAATTGAGAGTTTTCTTTTCTTGCCTTTAATCAAATCCAATGTACTTTTTGCACACCGAACTACAGAACAGTTATATTTGGCACCGTGGATAGTCTCGAAGTAGAAATGGGTGTAATTTTGTCGCGTTCACCACGGTTCAAAAATTGGCACAGTGGATGGTTGGGCTGGAGCCGTCAGCTGATATCCGTGAAATAACACGAAACAGCCGCCGTGTCCAGCGATGCATCGGTACACGTACTTGCACTGGAAAATTACCCCAGGTTTTTTGTTACAAATATAATACGTGTAGGAGTTTCAAAATGTAAATGTAGCGAACGATAGCTCCTAGGAAATGCTGAGAGCACTGGCATCGAGTTTACAGAACACAAGGCAGAACACCACAGGTTGGATACTGCAGTGATCAAGTTGCCTTTTCGGGTGGGGGTGTTGGAAAAAGTATCTTATTTTTAGCTCAGATGTGCCTGTGCATGCACATATTATTCACGAGAAGAGCGAAATAACATAATATGTCTAATTCTAGGACTTATAAACAGATGGATTTTATTTTGCCCCGATGTTACGAAGTGTACTGCTTTCATACATGTGGTTTGTTGGATTCTCGTATTGGCTTTATTTTGTACCCCATAACAGTAAGATGTAATAATAATAATAATGCCAGCCTCTCTACACGTGTATGTCCCTCATTCAGCCATGCACTCGTTCATCAATTCTTTTGTTCATTCGTTTACTTTTACTTGTTTGATTTTTGTTGGAAGTACAATTTGTTTTGTTGTGTTTTTTGTTATCCGTTATCTTTGACAGTTGCTTCGTGTTTTGGGGGAAAGTGACATGCAGTTCCACTATGGAACTTACACAGTACTTGTGTGATACATGATTTGTAATGTTTATAATGTGCACATATAAATGTACTCCTCATCGTTATGAAAGCTATGTAGCATTCCATCTGATTGCATTTCGTATTATTGTTTAGATTTCTCAGGTTTGTTTTCTTTGGCACTATTTTTGAAAGGCAACATCTACAGTGTTTTAGTCAATAGACAGATTGTTTATTACCAGTGCATCATTCTCCTTTTTGGCAAGTGGATAGCCATAGCAGGATCAGTAATGTATACTTACTCATAAAACAGTTCTGTCACAAAATAAGAAGTAAGCAGGGGAGCCAGTAGTCTAAGGAAGTGAAGTACAATCCCACCATGAAGTAGAACAGACTTAATTTCCAGCATTATGGTTGTTGCTGTATAAGACAATTAAGTATTAACGTAGTGCTTGTGAATAGTGTACTTTAAAGTTTTGGGCTTTAGATATTATATGTCACAAGTACCTTACTTAATCTGTGAGTTTTAGATTTGTTAAATGGGATTTAACATGTGTAGAGTGCTGTGAACACTGACATTTACTTAAGGGTGCTGTTTAAAATTGTGAATGTGTCTCTGTACATAGCTTTAATGTGGACAGCATCAAACACTATATTAAATAAATATTACACATTGTCCTAAATGCAATTTTAACTTATAGTAGTTATTTTTCTAAAGGTGTATGAAACATATGCTAAAATTGCATAAGCATCTTAATACAGTATATACATATTCTTGCTAATGTTCAATCAGTTGATGCTATGCCAGTTTGTTTCCCAAATAGATGAGCTATGTAAATGTGAAACCAACTCAAGGGGCTGGGATGAGTTGTTTTTTCAAAAAGCATTAAACTCTCTTTTCATCATGGTTTATTTAAAGAGGTTTAGTTATTAATATGTTATTGCTTATGTTTACCTAGCAAAGAAACATCATATTATATTTTTATTGTTAGACTATTTACTATGGTGGAGCTCTTGCTATTCTTACCATGTGTTATTAAAATTCTTTGTGGTTGACACAGTTTGGTCTCTAAATGTTTGTTTTTCAAAAATTATTAATAGATTTTTTGAGAGATACATGTCACTGAAAAGGCCATAATGTGGTAGAAAACCTTCACAAAGCCATTGTACTGGATACTGATTTCAATAGATTCAAATTTGTTCAGTGCTTTGATTTTGTCAGGTGGCTCCTTTGTTTGGTATTCCTCTACAATAAGCTGCCCCCACAATCAATAGCTTCCTTTTAATACAGCCCTGTGCTTTTATCTGTGAGGCAGGAGAATATGTCATAATTAGCCATTCTTTACAAAAGCAATATACAGTATTCTGGGCTCTACATGGCCTTAAGTAATTGACATGGTAAACTTACATTTTTTAATAATCATTTGTTCCATTATACATTTATGTGATGCTTTAATACAACAATGTTTTAGTTTAATATTTAGATGAATATGTTTCGAAATGAATTATTTGTGTTTTCACAATGTTAAATGTATCTTAAAATGGCATCACCAACTATTAATTTAAACAGCAAAAGTTTAAAATGTGAAAATACAAGGTAATGCAATACTATCATTATAGGTGATACAAACCTATGTGCCAAAAGAGGAGGAACAAATAAAAATGATCTTGGGTTAGTATCGTGGAATGCTTTTGTTTACTAAATAGAGTTTTGTTTTTGCAAACAGCATGCAGGTTTTGATGGCTTTAGCATTTAGCTGGTATGTATGTATGCATTTTGAGAATGGAAATTTCCAGGTGTTTTGCTGGCAGCTGTTTGTGTAAAACCACAAAAAAGACAGAATGCAACTGCAATATTAAACCTAAAATTGATCAAAGTAGTGATGAAATAAGGACTAATTGGATTTATACATTTTTATTGTAATGAATAGGGAGGGGAAGGATCAGAGTTTTTCATTCAAGTGCATGAGTAACACAATTTGGAGTTTGCAAGTTTTAGTTTGTTGTTATAATAAAATGTTGTAAATGTTGTAAGTTGTAAATTAAAAAGTGTTGGACGTTAGTTGTGCATGGCTTATATTTTATTAGAAATATATAAATAGTGCCATTGACATTTTTAATATGAGTCTTTTTTGAGAGATTTGTAGCACATATTTTGAAAATGATACTTATAAATGCCATTTTTTTTCTTTTTCTTATTAAATACTATTAAGTCAGTTTTTTTCATGAAGCTTCATTTTACACATGGTTTTAACATTATGAAAAAGAAGGATAATTCTTATCCAATTAATTATCTGTATTTTGTTTTGCTTTGCCCTGGTAGTGTCAGTATGGAACATGTCACTTTCTATTGGCCCATCAAACCTTTTTAAAAGGTAAATGGCTGAAATTAAAGACTATGGTGCAGTAGATAATTTGATAACAGATATGGTGAATATTTTTGTGCGTAGACACTTGATGTTTATAAAAGTACAGGTTGTTTCTTTTGTCCCTATATATATGTATATATATAAATATATATAAAAGAATTAAGTAAAAATTGGTATGCACTCAATATTTTAATATGGTCAAATAAGTTCAGTATTTCAGATTATATTTCAAGGCTAGATATGTTTTTATATCTTGTCATCAATATTACTTTTCTCGAAGAAGTTTTGTTGCTGGTTTAATATTTGTTTTGATTAATAATGTTTAATAACTTACTTTACAAATAATAATTTATTTTAGTGCATCCTGTAGAAAGTAAGTAAATAAATAAATACAAAATATGCATGTTTTGTATTCAAATATTATCTCATCTCATTTTCCCATCCACTTTATATGTATACAGTGCAGTTTGCACTGTATATGTCTACTGTTGTCCTGAAATTTATTTACTTTAACTGGATTTAGTTGAAGTTTAGGATATGAAGTTTGTTACTGTACATCAAGCTTGCCTTAAGACTGTTTTTTATTGTTTTAATGCCTGTGTTTGTTGTAAAGGCAAATATAGCTATTTATGCATTATAGATTGTTGTCTTTTGCCACATGCTTGGTGCCTTTTAAGGGCTGGTATATATAAGCTATTAAAATTGCATGCATGCCTCTTTAACAGTCTCCTCCCCCATGCCATTGAAGAATTTTGAATGGAGTAGGAATTTGCACCATCTGGCTCAGGTTGCAAGCTCTCTTGATCAAACCAGGAAAGCAAGGGTCAGGGCAATTCATTGCCTATCACTTCCTTGGACCATTAATGACCCCTGTTTTTAATAGTCCAGTGTCTCAAGGAAAAATGCAAAGAAATTATTTTTAAAGGTTTCACTTTGCAGTGGGTGCTGTTTGATACCTGTTTCAAATACATCACAGGCATGTCAGCTCTTGACTTTTCAGTTTTGCACATTGAAGGTGTACACATTTATATGGAGTGTGTTTAGGCACAATTATGAAAATATATTGATTTGAATTTATTCAGAAGGAATTTTGGAGTATCAATAGGGCTCTGGCAAAGATTTTCTTTCTTTTTTACTCATAGTAAATATTTCTTTTTTACTCATAGTAAATATTTCTTTTTTTGATTGTTTGCCTTTATATTAAAAAGAAAATCATTTTTATATGAGTGTTATTTCTAGGTTAATTTAAACCAGGTATGGTTTAGAGGGTAGTTAAAAGAGATATGTGTTCACTGTTGTGTACTATTTTGATATTTTTCCTTTTTGTTTTTAAATTGATGCATATATTAATTTGTATGTTTAACTAAGACAGCAGTTGCCTTAGTCCAAATAAATTAACTGCCTTGACTGAAGACTGTAAGACCACCCATCACCTTTGTCACAGGATACTCATTTATTCAAGGAGTTTCTTGGGGTAGATAGTGTAGTGGGGGATGGTCAGTTTTCTTCATAGATGGAAGCATACAGAGTCATGATTATTAAAAAAAGAAAGAAAGAACACAAAGCAAACCAATGGCTCTGTATACTGCATGTGGTGTTGCTAATATGTTAAAAAAAAAAAAAAACAGACCTAAAGGTGTTAATAAAAAAACAATAGTAAAGATTTTTAAAATTGTCCTTATTATTAATTTTGTTGTTTGCCTTTTTAAACAAAGGCATAGGGGCAGTAGACCAAGAGAGTGGATGAAAGGGTTTGCATTTTTGATTCATTGAGGAGGTTAAAGTGGGCCTCTATTAAGATTAACCTCCATCCATTTCAGTGTTTTGTGAGATTTGGGCCCCACCCTTGAATGGCCCTGGGTGGTTAATACCAATCTTTTGTTTCACTAGCAAAAAGATTTATTTAAAAGAGAAGGAGAGAAAAGGCACAATAAGGAGATTGGTATTGAGATAGTCATAGTGTCAGGTTTGATAATGTAAGTCAGTTTTGAGGAATCATAAATGCAGGAGGAAGCAATGAAATGACATGTAGTAATAAATACATGAACTCAGTTACATTGTGTTTTTATGTGTATTCTTGGTGTTTATAAAATTCTCTCTATGTTCATGATATACTTTAGATTTCTTTTAGCAGCAGAATACACAGAACATGTGCGGTACCATAGCAACTCACAAAATATTTGTTCTAATCTAATATTGTATAGGTTTGAGTATAATATAAAAGAGATGTATATTGAAAAATGTAATACATCTGTTTTATTGGTAGTCAAGATAGTGGACAATGTGTAGACCTGGGCTATAGATGTCATTAATATTAAAATCAATCAAAGTAGTTTAAGTTGTTCATTTTTCTGTATACACATCATTGAAGTGTTTGCTACTTGAATCTTCCATCAGAGGTGACCAAGTAGTAACATTCGTACTTAGTAGTTTAAGCATTTAAGAATTCAGAGTAGCCAAGGCTCTATTATTCTGCATTATAATTACTTCTGTCTACACACGAGACATTTTTTTTAATATTGCAGCTTTCTATAATGAATTAAAAATCACTGCCATTTCTTACATTTTTAATCTTTTCAGCCATGTTTTGAAGTCTAGGATTTATGATTAAATACTGCATGCTTGAACTTAAAATGCTTTGTATTTGCTTATTTGTCAAACGATCCATACTTGTAAGGATATATTTTAATACGTGTCTTTATTTGAGAATGGGTGGCTTTTTTATCAATAAAATGGAGGTATTATGTTTTTTTGTCAGATCAAGAACCACTTCCTATCTGAACTTCTATCACTTAATGCAGCTTTGTTTATTTTTCCTTTTTAGCATCTGTTTGGAAATAGTGCATCAGAATAGCTTATTAAAATGAAAACTGACCAGTCAAAGGACTTAATTCAGCATGGCTATTAGACTTTTGTTGGTGTCTTTCTTTCTGGTTTCCATGCATCCTGTTAAGTTGTGTCTCCATCTGGCAGCATGGACAGCTTTGTCCATTTAGCATTTCCTGTCTTTTAAAGCTTCTTTATGGCTCACCACCTGGTCTAATCAAAACTCTCAATAATTTTAATCAAGCATCCATTTAGGAAGGAAATCATTGCTTCATGAGCTTGCTTCACTGTGCTAAACAAACTACTGCCACAATTTTATTAGATAGAAATAAATATATTATAAACACCTTGTTTAATACTTTAGAGTTAAGCAAAAGAAACTTGCAAGTGCAGGCAAAACTGAAAACTTTAAAAAATAATAATCATAAAAAAAAAATAAAAAGCACTTACACAAGTAGAGTGTAATGTGTCATTAAATTACTGAGATTTTTCTTGTCAATTAACTTATTATTTATATGTGTGTATTTAGCTTTTGTAATAAAGTTATAAATTGAAACCCCTTATATTTGGCCTTTAAACATTTAACTATCACTTTAAATTATATCTCAGAAATCTTTTTTGTTGTTCAGTAGTGAAAAGGAAATGCTTCTTCACTGGAGCATTCCTATTACCTTTTCTTCATCACCCCAAGCAGCCAATCTCTCTCTTTCTTTTTTTCTCCTAGCTTTTCTGTATGAAAGTAAATTGTGAAGAACCTGGCTAAATTTAAGAATGTACATGATTAAAGTGTACATTAAAATTGATGATGTATCAGAATAGATTGATTTGCAATAATTGCTGGACTAGTTGTGATAAAAGGATAATACACACTCGATAGATAAAAGATGATTCACTACAAAGATAATGCATATACAGTATTTGTACTTTAAAAATTTAGTCAATAAGTATTGTATTATTTTCATCTTTCATTTTTGTTTGTTTGATATATGGAATGTAGAAGATGTATTAATATTGTGTCATTGTAATTAATAGATGTATAAAAATAAATATTTTTTAATATAAATAGTTATAATCAGTGAATTTGTTAAAAACTCTTAAGATAATGACCTTATTTCACCAACTGAATAATGAAATTGTATCAATGAACTAAAGCTACTTGCAAAAGTAATCATCGTTGTGAAAGCTTCAGTCAGGTTTCTAATATCCACATTGTTCAGTTAACACTGCAACCTTTGACCTTTGACTGCTTGACCTCACAAATATAAGAGCTCGCGGGAAATAGCTAGCCTATAATTTTAGGAAATTCCTGTTAAACATTCTTGTTAGGTGAGGCAGTACCTCTTGCAAAATCTACACTGGCTAATTTTAAATTATGCCAAGTTTATTTAAGTTTATGTTGGACAACTTCCTATAAAAACAAATGATAATATTTCTGACACTAAGTAAATGTTAAATCTTTTTGGTACCTGTCACTGACCTCACAAGTTTCATATAGGAGGTAACTTGTATGGTTTTGATATGTATTGACAGCAACTTGTAGCCATTTGAGGCTGTAAAATCAGATATATTTTAATAGTGGATATTATATTTGTTGTAAAATACAAGTCACTGCAATTTTTGAATTGCTTGATTTGAATGTATTGTTTTACTTAAAATATTAAATACATGAGTATTCAATTAATCTACTATATAAATATGTTTTAAGTATAATATATAAAAAATGGAACTCTTCCGAACAAATAGTATTGCCTTATACCTCTCACTTTAAATTGCTTTTATATTCTTGTAGTCTTTTCTGTGTCCTTTTTCTTCAAATTGTGCAGGTACCACTTGATTATTTAAAGCATTGATATTATGTCTTTTTTAACTATATTAAGGCTGGAGCAACACAAGTAGTATAGAAGACAATAGGACTTTGGGGACTGTCTAAACTCAACTTAATGTTATTTTGGAGGACTTAAGTGCATAGGATTGGTGAGCTTTGATGGCCTGAAGGTGCTTAGTGATACTCAGTATAGGTATATTCATTCATTCATTTTTTAGTACAGTTTTATTTTATATTTCCCTTTTCAAAATGTGCATTATCATGGTGTGTTCAACAAGAAAATAAAAAACAATGACACGATACTCCTTAAAATTTTTGTATTTAGTAAGAGCAGAAATATGCAATGTTTGGTAGCTAAAATCCTTAAGTCTGAAAATGCTCAAAATATATTAAAAGATATTGATATGATTGGTAAAAATTAAACTAGAAACATTAATGAAAACATATACTAGAAGCTAATAATAATTTATATTTATATTTTATTTATATATAATTATAAATCTTACAAAAGCTTTATATATATATATATATATATATATATATATATATATATATATATATATATATATATATATATATATATACATAATAAATAATATATTTATTTATTATATATTTTATAAATTATATATTTATATATATAAAGTTTTATATATGTATCTGATAACGTAACATATTATTGTCAATTTTGTAAACTGTGATCCAGAGACCATGGCCTATCCTGGCAGAATTGGACACATGGCACAAATCAACCTTTTAATCATGTTGCAAGTCCATCAAAGGGTCGACTAATGCCCACAGTCTCACTGGGCCAGTTTAAAACTGCTCGTAAATGTAACATGAGCAATTTTTGGACTCGAGAGAGGGTGCTAACTCTATACTTATAACAATCAGGCGTTGAATTTGATATCATCACTGTTAATATCTCTTTTATTGTTGTATGCATCTCTGATTTTAGGAACATGAGAATTCACAGTTCCAGCATGTATTTCATTTAACTCTCCTTTCCAGCTGTACTTGGCATTGTGCAAAGCAGTACCTAATCTTTAAAGACAGCAAGTGCAATCTGACCAGTATGACAGGATGAAAAAGCCTGTTCCTGTTGCACTGGACATAAGGAATGGCAAGACACAACTATTTTAGATGAGGGAAGAAGCTGAAGCACCCAGAAACCCCAACCAGTCATGTGGAAAATATGCACACTCTGTACAGAAAGGGGGTTGCTAGCTTGCCAGGGAAACTTGAAAGAAACTTGACATCAAGAAATTATAAATCCTCAGTGAAGACAGCTGTACCACCATACTTGCCTCCCTTTGACATTAATTTAGTTACTTGTAAATGAAAATAATTATGGCTTAGTTTTATTAAGCACTTTTTAAAATATTTTAAAGGTATAACACTTAATATGATTCAATGCTGGGTTTGGTTTTTAATAATGGTAGCTGTTTTTGTTATAGTAAATGTCATGATTTTGTGACATCTTTGTAGAATGTAACATTTCAGAATGCAACATTGGTGGTGCAAGTATTCAGTCATTACATGTCTCAGAAGTAACACCCTGTTCTTCTGTGGAGGTTGAGTAGAACATATAGGTTTGTTTTAGTTTTTTTAAACCTGCTTAAAAGTCTGAAAATTGTATCAATTTTACATAACTCAATACATCTGTCAATTTAATGAAAAGGATGGCATAAGCAACCCTTTTGTGTGTGTACTGTTCTGCACATTGGTGTTTCACTTAAAGTATACATTTATAGTATTGTATCTCTCTATTATAAAAAGAAATCCTGTCCCCTGTCCTGATAGTCTACGATACGTGATTTTTCTCGGAAGATAATTTAAAGACCCGCGAGACGAAAGAGACCTGCCACGGTGCATCTCACGGGAACATAGAATGAGAGTCTTGCAAGACACACCCTACTTACAAGCAATATCAAAAAAAAAAACAAATCAGTAGTGTAAAGGCAGTCATGCAGCACACACAGCTCCAGGGCTCTCAGTGCATATAAAGTGTATAAGGTCAATACGGTAGAAATGAAATGAATAGGGTAGAAATGAAACGTCGACGATTAAACGAAGAAGAAAGAAAAGCGCTGAGAAAAGAGACTCAAATGCGTTGGACAGAAAAAAGAGCAAAAAAGAATAATCGAGGTGCAAATTCAGAAAATAAGGAAAGTAATTATCAGCCCGGAACAAGAGGAATTGAAAAAAAAGAACGTCCAGTCCGGCTCTTAAATAAATGACAGTGAGTAAAATGACAAAGTAGAACGTCATAGAGATGTTTACAAACGTTGGCGCTAAACACATGCAGAGCAGGTTAGAGACTATGAAACCAGGGAAATTAGAAAGGCTCAAAAAAAAAAAAATGTTGGCGCTATACACATGTGGAGAAAGTTAAAGGATATGAAAATAGGAAAATTAGAAAATATAAAAAAGTAAAGATCGCAGTAGCGCAAACAAACAAACTGCCTCATTTAACTATGCACCAGTCTAACTTTGGTTTTGCACAATAATTACTACACTATTGCACCTTAACACTTAATTCTACTTTATTCACATAATTTTACTTATTTATTATGTTCTACTATACTGTTATCTTTCGATCTATGACTTTTTGTTAATCTAACTGATATTCCTCTAACTTTGCACAGTTTTTGATAAGCGGATCAGGATGCATTTCACTGTGTGTTGTCCTGTATAACTATGCATGTGACAAATAAAGAATCTTGAGAATTTCAAAAACGGAGTTTACCGCACATGCATTTTTGGTTACTTTGTTAATATATATATATTTATCTGTCTGCTTATTTAAAAACATAAATTTACCCCAGGAGTCAAAAACGTTCTGCCCTTTCACAAAAACCTAGACAAAAGCTGGGGTATCACCTTGGTAAACCCATGTACTTTTGGAACTGTGAGAGGAAAATAGCACGACTTTACAGACAGGAGTCCAATGCAGAACTCTACTTACTTTGTTACTTTGTAAAAAAAAAAAATTATTAAATGCTGATGATGTAGATCGTTTTGTCTGTGCTGAAATTCCAAACAGAGAAACCTATTCTGACCTCATTAAAAAGATTCAGCATATTGGGACTCGCAAGATTACAAATATTGTTTTTACAGAAGTTCTGAAATAAAAGTGAAACTAATGAAATAGCAACAATTCAAATAAAAAAATCTTAAAAGTGTGTATCCGGAAAACCAAATACGGGGTTTGGCGAGCGAAGCGAGCAGGGGGCAAAGCCCCCTAGTAATTTAAATTATAGACATTTGACCAAGAATTTCGCTTAATTGTATCTGCATTTAATAATTTTAAATGAAAATGGGTATTACCCAATGTCTTACAGTTGTAGCTAATGAGGCAGCAATACAGATGTGAAACACAAGCCTTAGAACTTTTCTGATATGTCAGCTTGGAAACTGCAAAGCTTCTGGTTTCACAAAACATGTTTATATTGCAATTATAGTTTCAGTCCTTATGAAATCTATTTATTTTTTCCTGCTGTATTTTAATTCACTCATTAGTTACCATTTTGCCTCTTCTGTAAGCAATATGTTTAACAGTATTATATCCTAAGCTTTTAGCAGACGCACCATATTAGACAATTTTGAACTTTAAGTTTTCATTGCCAAGTTGCTTTATATGTATAGAACCAAAATTATACTGTTTTAAGTAGTTACACAGGAAGTATTCTGTCCATGTGTATAAAACATGCATTTGAGGTTATTTTCTTGAAGTACAGTAGACTATGTAGGATAATTCAAATGCCAATTGGAAATGAGTGAAAAAGTGGGTAAACTGAAGAATGAAACTGAAATTGTTGTGCTTTTTAGCTTTAACATAAAATGGGAGTACTAGTACAAATATTGCAATGCTATAGATATACGTTGAAGTTAATAAAGAGAGAATTAAGAGTACTTTGCAAAAGTAAAATAATACAATGCAATAAAAACATGATCTTACTATCTTTGAAAAAACATTGGCCGTATTTTAAAAGTGCACGTACCTTGGCATGATCATTAACCTGAAATTCATTATTAATTAAAGTCTTTAAAATAGGCAGTAAAATTGTGATGATTCATTCACAAGGTTGTTACTGTATATCTGTCATACATAGTCCATTGCTTATAGACTTGTCTATTCAGTGAATATATATCACCTAATTCTGGTTAGGTATATTCATGGTGTAAATTGAGTCAACAATAGTGGAGCACATAGGTCGAAGTAAATGTTGATAGTTGCCTCTGATTCACTGTTGTAAAAACTCATTTAGAACCAGTATTATACTGTCTAACAAAAGTTATTTTATGTTCTGTTAAAGATTGGGGCATTACAGTAATCCCTCCTCCATCGCGGGGGTTGCGTTCCAGAGCCACCCGCGAAATAAGAAAATCCGCGAAGTAGAAACCATATGTTTATATGGTTATTTTTATATTGTCATGCTTGGGTCACAGATTTGCGCAGAAACACAGGAGGTTGTAGAGAGACAGGAACGTTATTCAAACACTGCAAACAAACATTTGTCTCTTTTTCAAAAGTTTAAACTGTGCTCCATGACAAGACAGAGATGACAGTTCCGTCTCACAATTAAAAGAATGCAAACATATCTTCCTCTTCAAAGGAGTGCGTGTCAGGAGCAGTGACTGTCACAGAGATAGAGAGAAAAGCAAACAAATCAATAGGGCTGTTTGGCTTAAGTATGCGAAGCACCACGGCACAAAGCTGTTGAAGGCGGCAGCTCACACCCCCTCCGTCAGGAGCAGACAAAGAGAGAGAGAGAGAGAGAGATAGAGAGAGACAGAGTTTGTTTTTCAAGCACAAATCAATAGGTGCCCTTCGAGCTTTTAAGTATGCGAAGCACCGTGCAGCATGTCGTTTCAGGAAGCAGCTGCACAAAAGATAGCAACGTGAAGATAATCTTTCAGCATTTTTAGACGAGCGTCCGTATCGTCTAGGTGTGCGAACAGCCCCCCTGCTCAATCCCCCTACGTCAGGATCAGAGAAAGTCAGCGCAAGAGAAAGAGAAAAGTAAGCTGGGTAGCTTCTCAGCCATCTGCCAATAGCGTCCCTTGTATGAAATCAACTGGGCAAACCAACTGAGGAAGCATGTACCAGAAATTAAAAGACCCATTGTCCACAGAAACCCGCGAAGCAGCGAAAAATCCGCGATATATATTTAAATATGCTTACATATAAAATCCGCGATGGCGAAGCGCGATATAGCAAGGGATTACTGTATACTGTTCTGTTTATATTTGTCTATAATCAGTTTATGCCCAAATAACTTGTAATATACCAAGTGTTTTCTTTTAAGCAATATAAAAGTATTAGTCATCAACAGTTCATATTGTGATTTGATTTTGTTTTATAAATTGTTGGGGTTAATGTCCATACCATAATAATAGTATAGTCTGCCCAAAATTCCAAAGCGTAATCTCTTGGTTGTTTAGATATATTGTTGAAAGTTTAAATATTTCTAATATTTAAGTATATTTATTTAAACAGGAATTTCTTGTACATTTATGTTTATTCTATTAGACTTTTAGCTTGATGTTAATCTGAGCTACTTGATGATATTAGATGTGAATGGGCTGTGCTATACATTTATAACATAACTTAATATTTGTTTAAAAGGTCTATATTTTTATAATTACTGAGCATAGATGGAAATTTTTACATATACAGAATGTGTTGATTCCTGGAAATGATTTATTAGAAGTTCATCTGTCCAAGCAGACCCTATTCATATGTAGGTCCAGCACAAAATAGGGAACTCCAAAAGGTTATTGAGAATCCATTTGTGCATGTAATGGTTTCCATCATTTCCATTAATACCACTGCCCAATAATGTGACTCAGGCATCTGCTGTATTATCTGTGTTCTGAGATGTACATATGTCTCTTATGTAATACATGCATTAATTTTTCCAAAACAGGGACAACCAGCTCTGCAAACAGGGACTCTTTTTTCAAGGAATTATTAAGCAAATACATTTTGAATCTCCTCTCATGGATTACATGCTTTCAGACAATCTCTCCCTCCATTTTATGAAAGCATTTTTTTCCTTATCTTTTTTCCTTTTTCCTAATGCTTCCTAGTAGCATTAGAATTAAGGCAGGGACTAGTTCTAGATGAAAAGACAGTCCATCACAAAGCACACTTACTGTTGCATTCATACTCGGGCAAGTTAAGAAAAGACAATTGACCAGATATGCGTGTTTTTTTCATGTGAAAAGGATCCTGCATGATCAGAAACAGTTAAATAAAAATTGGAACTTTGTAGTATAAAGGTCTGGCAATAGAGTCACTAAATGTTTCCATGAGTTTATGCATCTCTTTAAGAAGGTTCATTTTTAAGAAGGGGCGGCACGGTGGCGCAGTGGGTAGCGCTGCTGCCTCGCAGTTAGGAGATCCGGGTTCGCTTCCCGGGTCCTCCCTGCGTGGAGTTTGCATGTTCTCCCCGTGTCTGCGTGGGTTTCCTCCGGGCACTCCGGTTTCCTCCCACAGTCCAAAGACATGCTGGTTAGGTGGATTGGCGATTCTAAATTGGCCCTAGTGTGTGGGTGTGTTTGTGTGTGTCCTGCGGTGGGTTGGCACCCTGCCCTGGATTGGTTCCTGCCTTGTGCCCTGTGTTGGCTGGGATTGGCTCCAGCAGACCCCCGTGACCCTGTGTTCGGATTCAGCGGGTTGGATAATGGATGGATGGATTTTTAAGAAGACTCATGGTGCTATTAAGTCATTCATGGAGGATGTGTTTTGAGGATTTTGAATCTTGAAATTCTTACAGTTGTGGAAAAATACAGAAGAGAATGCAAAGTGAATTTAAAATGTCATTTTTTTCGTAGGTGGCACAATTGTAGTAATGCTGTGTTTGAGCTTTAGATTCCGGAGTTCAAATCCAGTCCCATGCAGATCAATGTGGAATTTACACATTCTTTGCACGTTATAAGCTCTCTCAGTGTTCCCTGTTTTTTTTTTTTCCACATGCCAAAGATGTGCATGTTAAGTTGAGTTGTGATTTCCAGTTGTTGGTGGGGATGTGTAAGTATGTGTATCTTAAATAGGATTAGTATCTCATCCAGTGCTGGTTTCAGTTTGATGCCTTAGTTAGGCTCCATTTCTGGAGGATCTTCTGTTAAACTAAGTGCATCAGGAAAATAAATTAATGATATGTAGTAATTATGGAATATGTGAAACCATGTATTTTGTAAAAAAAAATCCTTCTAAAATAGGTCTAATACCTTCATTTGTCATTAAAAGAACACAGGTTTGATTATCGATTAACATGGCTGGTACCAGTACAAATTTTTCAACTCTGCATGTATTTTTTTCAGGGAAATTATTAATTCATCAGTGTGTATGTTTCCAAAATGTTTGCCGCCTTCTACATTTTCATAATTTCCCTTTGATTTTACTAATATTATGAATCTCCTTTAAAATTATATAGTAAGGTGCTTGTATAGGTCTTTAAAAATCTGGAATAGTTATTGTTGAATTTCTAGTTCTACAAAAATATAGTAAAATGGATGAAAGTTTGTTAATTTCTAAAGGTCTTGCTGTGGATATAAAGCTAATAAACTTTAGAAACACAGAATAAAAAGGATGCGGGTAGATTTTAGGATACTATGCTTCTTTGTTCTTGTCATTGTCAAACTGTCTTTAAGCCTCACCAGCTGCGGCACACCAAAAATGCCTGCTACCTGATTCAGTAAACAAAAAATGTGTTTAAAACTGCAAATTTTGCAAAAACATGCCAGATTCTATTCTTTAATACTAAGGTTCTGCAAAATATTGAATCTATTGTTATGACAATTTTCTTTTTCTTACAACTGTTTCTTTAACAAAGATAAAATATCATACATTACAATAAAACTATTAAGATACTGCAATAATAGCAGACAAATCTAAAATTAAAACAAATGCAGAATATAAGAAGGAGATATTAACAGGTTTCTTTTATGCCACTCTATCTAAAGCTCTTAGTTTAAAATAAGTACTTCTGTAGGACATGAGCTCTGTGTAAATTAAAACATCAACACTGATATGACATCTAGACCCCCAGCAGTACTAGCAGACCTATTAACACCTCACTACTTGGACCCACACATGATGAGCCATCACCACCTGATATAAATCCAAGCCACTGGCCAAACAACAAAGAAGGTGAGAACAACTCTGACTGTGAGACACTTGAAGTCAAACCAGTACTAAAAAGAGCTCCTTAGTTACTACCAAACATTTCAAACTCTATGAAATATGATTAAGAAAAATGTAAGAAGCACCACAATAACCATTGCTTGGAAGGGTGTTTTGACTGCAGTACTTTTTTGCAGCTTGTATGATTATCATTATTGTGATTGTACTTATTAAGTAGCCAGTGTTAAATAAAGCAAACCTTGGAATGTGAAGTGATAGTTTCACATAATAATTTACTACTTAACTATAAGAACATGCTTGTGTACAGGAAAAAATGTTACCAACATAGTATTGTTTGGCTGTTAAGCAATGTATTAATGCAACGCTTTCTAAGGATAATTGGCTTTACATATGTTAAATCTCGCAATACAGTTCAGGATATTCCCTTTTGTGTATTCATCTGTGTAAATGTTACCTGTATTATAATCTATAATTCCTTTTCAACAGTCTTAAACTTAGAAATATAACAGACTAGCTCTTTTTTACTATTAATTAGAATCTTAAGAAGATAACGCTTTATTGTAGTTCACCATCTGTAAAAAAGGCTTTGGGTGAACATGAGAGTTAGACTAGAGACTTCTCTGACTGTATCTTACTGTTTAGTAGCAAGTTCTCATTTTAGGAGAATGAGATGTATTGCCATTGAGAAAAGTGCAAAAAAGCTATAATTGGAAAATTGTGTGACAAAGGTTGCTAGAGCAGTCCTTCTAGCACAAGATTTTACTTGGCTATTATGTTAAGGGCATGATTCAAAGTATGTGTTTAGAATCTGAGTACAAGACATTTTGGTCAATGGTGAATTACATAACATTTAATTTGTGATTTTAAAATATGTAATCTAAATGAATTTTTGGCATGATTGGCAAATTTATTTGTATGATTAGTAGATCTTTTTTATTATATTAATATTATTCTAATCACATTACAGTGAATGAGACACAGAACAATCAATCATTAAATCAACACTACTTCCCATAGTTTAATATTCCTTATCAATTCAAAATAAATCAATACCAGAAAACCTCCCCTACCCATTTTGAAGAATTATGTTAACTAAAAGACCAATATATAATATACATTTATATATTGTAATAAAGAGATTAAAGAGATTAGAAATATTTGGAGCACCCAAAGGCAAACCGTGTATACAGGTATTATAAATAAAACGCAGGTTGAAACGCTTTGAAAAAAGGCAAAAGGAAACATCATAAAAATGATGTGGATGAAGATGATGGGTCATAAAGGCTCCTGGCAGGACGTGGGTCCAGGCAGCCAGACACTGGAATTGATGTCATATATGTCATGGTCGTCAATCATCTGGGGCCTCATGTATAAACGGTGCATACGCACAAAAATGTTGCGTACTCCTGTTTCCACGCTCAAATCGTGACGTATAAAACCTAAACTTGGCGTAAAGCCACGCACATTTTCACGCCAGCTAAATGCTTGGTGTACGCAAGTTCTCCACTCAGTTTTGCAAACTGGCAGCACCCAGCATCAAAGTAGTGCTTTTGTTCAAGTTTGGTTTCCCTTTCTTTTTTAGATCCACATCCCTGATGCGGCTTTATCAAATACATTGAAATTATCCGCATATTATTTATTAATTTAAGGCATCTGATTGTAATTAACCTGTAACAATATAATGGTCCACGAAATGGCCAAACTATTCCAAATACCATAGCTACTTTAGCATTGTTCCTCTCAATGCACCAGTCAGAGTATTTATTCCACTGTATCTGAGTGTGGAATCACAGCTGTACAGCAGCTGATCGGTATACAGCATCAAGCACACGCTGCCTCAGCTATGCGCCCTGTCTATTGAACTGCTCCCATATGGCAAATGCTTCAGAGCCTTTCCTGTAGGGACATTGCGGTTCAGAAACAGTTTCATACCAAGAACTATAAATGCACTCAATCAGTCCATCAAATGCTCCTTGTAGAACTGTTTGTACTTATAAGTACAATTACCTCACTGTAAACTTGCGATGTCATTTATGTTAGGTAGAATGCCTAGAGAGGGCTCATGGCCTGGAACCCCTGCAGATTTTATATTTTCTCCAGCCGTCTGGAATTTTTTTGTTTTTTTCTGTCCTCCCTGGCCATCGGACCTTACTTTTAGTCTATGTTAAATAGTGTTCTCTTATTTTAATTATTTTGTCTTTTTTTGTCTTTCTTCATCATGTAAAGCACTTTAAGCTACATTATTTGTATGAAAATGTGTTATATAAATAAATGTTGTTGTTGTTGATACAGTTATAATATTGCACAACCTGAGCCACTTTATAAAGCGCGTATTTACATATGATGATATAATTTTTAAGGTGAAATGCAGCAAAATATGTTTATTACATTACAGTGATCCCTTGCTATATCGCGCTTCACCTTTCACGGCTTCACTCCATCGCGGATTTTATATGTAAGCATATTTAAATATATATCGCAGATTTTTTGCTGGTTCGCGGATTTCTGCGGACAATGGGTCTTTTAATTTCTGGTACATGCTTCCTCAGTTGGTTTGCCCAGTTCATTTCATACAAGGGACGCTATTGGCAGATGGCTGAGAAGCTAGATTGCTTACTTTTCTCTCTCTCTTGCGCTGACTATCTGTGATCCTGACGTATGGGGATTGAGCAGGGGGGGCTGTTCGCACACCTAGACGATACGGACGCTCGTCTAAAAATGCTGAAAGATTATCTTCACGTTGCTATCTTTTGTGCAGCTGCTTCCTGAAACGACATGCTGCACAGTGCTTCGCATACTTAAAAGCTCGAAGGGCACGTATTGATTTTTGACTGAAAAACAAACTCTGTCTCTCTCTCTCTCTCTCTCCCTGCTCCTGACGGAGGGGGTGTGAGCTGCCGCCTTCAACAGCTTTGTGCCGCGGTGCTTCGCATACTTAAAAGCCAAACAGCCCTATTGATTTGTTTGCTAGAGATTGTTTTCTCTATCTATGTGACATTCTGTGCTCCTGACACGCACTCCTTTGAAGAGGAAGATATGTTTGCATTCTTTTAATTGTGAGACAGAACTGTCATCTCTGTCTTGTCATGGAGCACAGTTTAAACTTTTGAAAAAGAGACAAATGTTTGTTTGCAGTGTTTGAATAACGTTCCTGTCTCTCTACAACCTCCTGTGTTTCTGCGCAAATCTGTGACCCAAGCATGACAATATAAAAGTAACCATATAAACATATGGTTTCTACTTCGCGGATTTTCTTATTTCGCGGGTGGCTCTGGAACGCAACCCCCGCGATGGAGGAGGGATTACTGTATACAGATAAAATGTTAACATCATTTAAATAATCTATTTTGTTAATAATTAAACATGTGAGGACACGGTGTCGCAACGCTAGCAAGGAACGAGGAGCTCGTTCGGGGATTGTTCCTGCCTCACGCTGTATTCTTGCTGGGGCTGTGTGACACTGGAAGGATAGATGGATAGAATGTACTATGAAGATATTTCTGTGTTCCTTAAAAGTTTTGAAGAGTCTGCGTTCTAAGCTTACAGATGGCTTAACATCTATTACAGAGCTGATTGTGTGGCGATTAGTTACTTCGAGAAAGAAAAGGAAGGACAGGAATTGGGGGTTAGTACATTTGAAAGAGGCAGTACTGCTGCAATAAATTATTTCATTGAAGGTCGCACACGGCACAGCAAGCATCTTGCGGGAGGCAGGAACAATCTCTGGACAGGGCACCAGCTCGTCACTATCACTGCGCCACCGTGTTCCCATGTTTAATAACATGCTTTAATTCTTATCATCATGAAAATTATATCAAGTATACATCTCAGTATTTTAATTATTCAGAGAGCTTTAATATCACAAATGCAATGGATTCTGTGTTCTGTCAGAGGAAGAGAAAGCCCGTTTAAGAGGCACGTAGTGATTCACCCACATAGAGCACATAGAAGAACACATACAAAACAAAGCATTTAACATGCTACTTTAGTTACGATGGTATTTGAGAAACTAGTAAATTAAACGATTTAAAGATGAAGTTTATGATGTTCTACTTTAATGACAAAATAAACTCCGTGATTAAAGTGGAAATTTCGAGATTAAAGTTTACATTTCAAGCTTTTTTCTCACTGTGTTCCTGTTTTTTTTTTTTCTTTTCTCTGTACCCTAATAAGCCTTCATATGACACTCAGACGGTGGGGTACAACTTGCCTTTTCACTGCGACTTCTGATATCTGACAATTTTTTTATTTCAGGCACTGTGCGACTTTGTGAACTTGAGCTTTCAAGTTTCTCCGACACTCTATGTCACTCGATCAACTTCCTTTTGTTGTTTATACCACTGTTTAAACCAACAAATAGTATGTTTTTCCTTGCCTCCACTTGGTATTCACTGAAATTCTTCTATTTTTCCCCCGTGCTTTTGCCATTGCCTTTCAACAGAACACTGAGCTTAAGGGCTATTTATATTGATTTGCATATTCAAAGAGGCACAATTCTCGGAGGAGTTGGGGTGGGACAGCAGGCGCGTACACGTGTGTTACTTTTCACGCTGACCGGGATTTGTGGAGCGGAAGAATGTGGAAGGTGGCGTTCGCACAGATTTATGTATATGGATTTTTTTGTGCGTATGCACATTTCCTCTTTTGTCCATACACCATGTTTTAGTGTGAATTCTACGCGCTGCATTATGCATGAGGCCCCTGGTCTGCAAGAGAGAGGAGAAAACATATCAATCAATAGCGCCCTCTGCCATCCCAGCAGGAAATTACAATTATCTGAGCCCTTAAACTGTGCCCTTTGTGCACACATTTGTGCACACATTTGACAATACAGTGGAACCTTGGGTCATGAACCTCTCGGAACACGTACAAATTGGGTTACGACCAAAAAGTTCGGCAAACTTTTGCATCTTTTCATGACCACACACTCGGGTGACGAACAAGCCAGTTTCCCTTCCCTTCTGGTTCATACGTGCATTTGCTGTGAACTCTTTGTGCTCTATTTCGTTTGCCTTCCGGTTTGTACATGATAGTGTGAACTCTTGCAATGTTATTTTTCTCTGTTCAAGGTTTTCTCAGTGTTTATTCAATGTTTTTACATTTAGTTTACTATTACACAGTGCATTCTATGGTATAATTAACTATTTTGTACTTAAAAATATATATTTATATACAGTTCGTACGGTCCGGAACAGATTAATTGTATTTACATACAGTCCTATGGGGGAAATTACTTCAGGTCATGACCAAATTGGGTTGTGACCAGAGTTTTGGAACGAATTATGGTCGTGACCCGAGGTTCCACTGTATGTTGAAACAACAAAAAGCAGAACTTATTTCTTTTAGTACAGTAATGATGAATTTCTCATATTCTAAAGACTCTCTGGACAATTGGTTTAGTTTTAATTAAATTGAAACAAAAATATATACTTCTAAAATAACTGTCACCTGCCAAACTCAATGGGGAAAATCAGGCTGAATAGATTTAAAAATATTCTGATGTGAAAGATTTCAGGTTTGTGCAAAAAATGTTATATTTATGAAGCTTTGCGATACATCCTACCGTAATGTTTCATGTAATGCTATTGACAAACTTTTCATTGACCTCTCAACTTCGATTTTTTGTTCAAGCCACCACAAGGTATACTTAGAGCAAGAAAGATCAGAATAGGATATGAAGCTAAAAATATGTGGCTGGAATAAAATTAATCCTAAATGAGATGCTGGCAGGTTATATATTCTAGAAGAAGCTTGGAAAAGACCTGATGCCAAGAATGGGCAATAAAGCACTGTTGAATATTGAAAATGAATCATTCAAAACTAAGGGTTGAAGGAAACCACACAAGCTTCTAGGTTAGCACAGCAACAATCATTGTGCACAAACTCTACTACTACTACCTGACAGACTTTTTCTAACTTGCATTAAAGTTATAAAATCTTGTAAAATATAGATATTATGAAAGCAAGCAGCCTGGAAGCATTTTCCAGTAGACATAGTGTTTTAAACCTGCCTCATTTAAGAGTACAGCTTAGTGGATGTTGTCCATACATATATCTAATTTAGTGTAGTGGGGAGCCTGGCAACCATGAGCTTAAGACAGAAACAAACCATGAAGCAGGCAGCAGTCCATATTAGGACATATACACAAAAGCACTCACACACCCAGGTTGACAGTTAACTTAATAGTCATATCTTTGAGATACTTGACAGAAACTGGTGTATGCAGAGAAATGGTCATGCAGACATTGGGATAATATGCTGACTACATATAGGCAGTACCCAGGCTGGGACTGCAACCCAGGACTCCTGAACATAGGTGAATTGCAGTTCAGTTTAAAGATGTTTGTTCTAGTGATGTGTGATTTGGCTGATGCTGAAGTTAAGAGTTTTAAAAAGAGCTATTAAATCCTTAGGAATACTGGATTTCTATTAGAACATTGTGCTTAATTTCTTTATCTACTTGTGAACATGTTTGAAACAAACCAACCATATAATCAGAAGTGTGAAGGTTACCACAGGTGCTCAGTATATTACAGTATTTCAGGAGCAAAACTATTCTGCATGATACTGCTTCTAATATGTTTTTGTTTGTTGGTGCCACCAGCACTGATTACAATATTTTCTTTATTCTGGTTTGAACGTTTTTATAAACATTAAATGATGAACTCCCTAAAAAAGACAACAGATTTAAACTGTATTTTCAGTAAACTGTGTATTTTCAGTAATCAGTAATTTTACTTTTATACTGTATAGAGACAATAGTTTTAATTGTTGTCCACATTTACTGTAACAACACAATAAATATCTGTACACAGTGGTTAAACATTTGTGAACTATAACTGTGAGTGCCATATCTTTGTGTACTCCCACACAATTTTTACATTAACAACAATGTTTGCTCTTCTTTCAATCTGGGCACTGGCTTTCATACTACATGTAACAAAACTTAAGGAAAAGAGGTTATGGACCAAATTGGAGTGCTAGTGTGAAAGCACCTATACAGAACTATCCTCATTACTCCAATGCCTTGGGGTGGTTCCAGTTGTGCAAGTATAAATACAGCACCAGATATGCAAAGAGAACAAAGCTGGAAAAATGGACAAGTAGAAAGACAGATGTACAAGTAGGGTGAAGCATATAAGAACTTTATAAGGCAAGGTGTAGGTGTTTAAGGTGTATATAGTGTGTCAGTTATATTGATGAAAGGAATAATAGCAATACCTACAAATACATTAATAATGAAATAAAGACTGACTAGGAATAAGAAAAAAAAATGAAAAGAGTAGTGATGTGTGATGCATGTGTTGCAAGTGTATGTTTGTACTGTATGTCACTTTCAATGCTTGTGTGGGTATGCACATGTTAGATTAATTAAACAGCAAGCTCAATTATAAATTTTGATTGCTCATAAATGGGGCCCATATTTCTTTGAACTGCGATTTTTGTTTTTAATAAAACCTGTAATTTTCTCCATTGTTATGTGAAAATTTTCAAAATTTGTTTTAGATAGGATTATTATTTTATTATTTTAATGGTTATTATTCTACCATTTAGGAAGAGGGGTAAGCCCATACAAGAAGTCGATTTTTATTTTTTTTACTTGTAATAGTAATTTGAAATTGAATCTATACTAATAAAAGGCAAAGCCCTCACTGACTGACTGACTGACTCATCACTAATTCTCCAACTTCCCGTGTAGGTGGAAGGCTGAAATTTGGCAGGCTCATTCCTTACAGCTTACTTACAAAAGTTAGGCGGGTTTCATTTCGAAATTCAAAGCGTAACGGTCATAACTGGAACCTCTTTTTTGCCCATGTACTGTAATGGACTGCAGCTCGCTGGCCGTGGGAGGCGGAGTTGCGTATCGCGTCATCACGCCTCCCACGTAATCACATGAACTGAAAACAAGGAACAGCCACAGAGCGCTGAAGAAAACATTCATTACACAATTGAGAAGGCAGCGAAACAATAAGAAGCGAGCGAGTGACTGACTGAACACAGCACGAGTGATCACTTCGATGAATCAAACCTGTTCAAAAAACACATTACTCAATTGATAAGGTATGAAAAGAATATGAAGCGACTGACGCATACAGGCATAAATTAAGTTCATAGACCTACAAAAGATTGCCATTTTTCTCCTGTACAACTATACGTTGCATTCTCAACAGTAAGCTTCCACGGCTTGATCATATTCCAACCGGAGTGCTCAACTGACAACGTGGTATACAAAGACAACTATAACAATCGTAATAAACAAACAATGAAACAACGGAGAACCCGTGCATTAAATAAAAAGGCTGCTTCCTTGGCAAAGCAAGGAAAAAGGATGGCCTTATATGGCGTTCGTTTATAAAAACAATCGTAATAGACAAACAATAAACCACTACAGAACCGTGAAGCAAGCAGAAAGGACAGACTTATATGGCGTTCGTTTATAAAACAGCGGAGAAGCTGTGTAAAGACAGCTTCACAAAAAAACAGATCCTTAACAAATTGTTATTGGTATATTTTCCCTCAGTTTAAAAAGGTTTTCTTTTCTTCTTAATAAAAATTTAAAAGCAGAACTTTGCCGCTGCAAAGCGCGCCTGACTTTATTGAAAAGAAACTAAACTTGCAGTGCCGCTATTCAATGACACTTGCCTAACGCCTGACTTTATTGAAAAGAAACTAAACTTGCTGTGCCGCTATTCAATTACACTTGCCTAACGCCTGACTTTATTGAAAAGAAACTAAATTTGCAGCGCCGCTATTCAATGACACTTGCCTAACGCCTGACTTTATTGAAAAGAAACTAAACTTGCAGTGCCACTATTCAATTACACTTGCCTAACGCCTGACTTTATTGAAAAGAAACTAAACTTGCAGCGCCGCTATTCAATGACACTTGCCTAATGCCTGACTTTATTGAAAAGAAACTAAACTTGCAGCGCCGCTATTCAATGACACTTGCCTAACGCCTGACTTTATTGAAAAGAAACTAAACTTGCAGTGCTGCTATTCAATGACACTTGCCTAACGCCTGACTTTATTGAAAAGAAACTAAATTTGCAGCGCCGCTATTCAATGACGCGCCGCTATTCAATGACACTTGCCTAACGCCTGACTTTATTGAAAAGAAACTAAACTTGCAGCGCCGCTATTCAATGACACTTGCCTAATGCCTGACTTTATTGAAAAGAAACTAAACTTGCAGCGCCGCTATTCAATGACGTGCCGCTATTCAATGACACTTGCCTAACGCCTGACTTTATTGAAAAGAAACTAAACTTGCAGCGCCGCTATTCAATGACACTTGCCTAACTCCTGACTTTATTGAAAAGAAACTAAACTTAAAGCGCCGCTTTTAATTACACTTGCCTAACTCCTGACTTTATTGAAAAGAAACTAAACTTGCAGTGCCGCTATTCAATGACACTTGCCTAACGCCTGACTTTATTGAAAAGAAACAAAACTTGCAGCGCCGCTATTCAATTACACTTGCCTAACGCCTCTCCTAAGGGGAGATACTGTGGGATCTAGGCATCAGTCAAAGCACCAATCACAGGCCCGATTAGAAAGCGGGAAGCTGTGATTTGTCGTCTCCCTCCCATGTAACAATCACAGCCCGTGTTACAACGCACTTAGTCACCGAACTTGTTTTGTTGTTCTTAGACTAGGAAATACTACTACTATATTTAAAAAATGTAGATATGTATATATATATGTAGATATGTAAATATGTATATGTATATATATATATATATATATGTCTGTATGTGTGTATATATATATATATATATATATATATGTGTGTGTGTGTGTGTGTGTGTGTGTGTGTGTGTATGTATGTATGTATGTGTATATATATATATATGTGTATGTATGTATGTGTATATGTATATATGTATATGTGTGTATGTATGTGTGTATATGTATGTGTATATATATGTTATGTGTATATATATATGTATATATATGTGGATGTGTATATGTATATATATATGTGTGTATATGTAGATATGTATATATATGTATATATGTATATGTATATATATGTTTGCATAACCTCTTTAACACACTACTTCTCCGCTGCGAAGCGCGGGTATTTTGCTAGTTACAGTATAGCTGTGAAAAAGAGGAATGGTGGTTTCTGATACAAAAATTCCAACTATAGCTACATAAACACTGAATTTTATACAGTGGAACCTCGGGTCACGACCATAATTCATTCCAAAACTCTGGTCGTAACCCGATTTGGTCGTGACCCGAAGTAATTTCCCCCATAGGATTGTATGTAAATACAATTAATCCATTCCAGACCGTACGAACTGTATGTAAATATATTTTTTTAAAGATTTTTAAGCACAAAAATAGTTAATTATACCATAGAATGCACAGCATAATAGTAAACTAAATGTAAAACATTGAATAACACTGAGAAAACCTTGAACAGAGAAAAGTAACATTGCAAGAATTCACGCTATAGCCTTACGAACCGCTCGTTGTAAACACTTTTTTTTTTTAAATGAGTTTTAAGCACAGGGAAAAACATGAACATTTCAAAAATCTGTAATTTAATAAACAGCCAAGAAAAGTAACATTGCAACAATACATGCTACGAACCGATCGCTGTAAACACTTTTTTTTTTTTTAATGAGCTTTAATCACAGGGAAAACATGAACATTTGAAAAATCTGTAATTTAATAAACAACCAACAAAAGTAACATTACAACAATGCACGCTACAAACCGATCGCTGTAAACAGAAGTGAAGTGGAGGTTAAAATCCAATAGAAAAAAGTCTTCATTAAATACAACGAGGTTAAAACAATGCTCGAATCAGTCTCTTTAAAAACAAGTGCGGTGCATTCTTTAACTGCCTTCTCGACCTTATGCGGCCAGCCCTCTCTCTCTCTCTCATGCTCTCTCTCTCTCGCTCGCTCGCGCTCTCTCTCTCTCACTCGCTGCACAGGGAATGCACAGGGAGAGACTGAACACGTGCGGAAATCATCGGCACGTACGAACCAGAAGGGAAACTGGCTTGTTTGTCACCCGAGTGTGTGGTCATGAACAGATGCAAAAGTTTGGCAAACTTTTTGGTCGTAACCCGATTTGTATGTTGTCTGAGATGTTCGTGACCCAAGGTTTAACTCTATTTAGTTCGATTTACTGAATGATATACATTTAGAAAATATGTCAATAAGCTTGATGGTTTCTTATGAAGAAATTACTGCATCTTGAAGGTATAGTAGTGTATTATCTGCTGTTTTATGATAAGGTTTGGGAGTCTCTCTTTGGGACATTCTCTTTATGTTATAATGCAACAGCAAGATGCTCAATTTTTATTCCTTCCGTGTGGAGTTTCCCTTAGCTTTAGCAAAGGTGTATCTCTCTTTTTGCACTGCATTCTGTTTGTGGTCATCTCTTTATTACATCCAATCTCCTGCATATATTTCACTACCACATCTTTCCGTCTGGTTTTGGTCACCCTCTCCTTCTTTCTTTTGGCAGTTCTGACTCAAATGCTTTCCTTAACACACTGTTTTCTTCTTCTCTTCATATGTGTCCAACACAATGAAGTCATCTCTCTATCATCTTCCACCATATCACTTTTTTACTTTTAAGTTGCCAATGTACATTTTTATACTAAATCCATTTTGGTATTTTCATCATTTTGGTCTTTCAGCTCTGCAGTAGTATGCAGCATTGCTGATCGAATTGCTATCTTGTATATCTCTCCATTTTATCTTTGCTTCTAGCCTTTTGGTCAACACATTCTAAAGTTTTTACATCCAATATAATTTTCTGACTGATTTGTGCCTCAAGCTCTTGTTCCTTTTGAATATTTGATTCTAAGTACAGCAAAGAATTCACTTCTAGCTCATCTTCTCCTAGCTTCACTTTTTCATTTTTCCCTTTTTCATTGTAATTGCAAAACATGTATTGAGTTTCTGATCTATTTATCTTCATTCCCTGCTTCTCTGGACCATCTCTCCACTTCTCTAACTCCATTTCCAGTTCCTTCCTTGTACATTCACTTAGCTCAGGATCATCTGCAAAAAGCATTGATTATGATCTCACCTAAGATTTGTATATACAATATTGAACTTGATCCAGATCCCCAAAGTTATCCCACTCTCACAAACTCTTTTCCTTTTCTTGCTTCATATGTGTCTACCATCCTTGCTTTAATGTACATATTTTTGATTAGTCTAATGTATTACTCAGGCACTTCTTTCCTTCACAAGCTTCACCTGCTCTTTTCTCTTGGTATCTATCATAGGCACTCTCAGGGTCTACAAAAGCCATTGCTACATTTTTTCTTTCTTTTCTGCGTTTCTTCATTAGGATTTACAAATCAAGAATTTAATCTGTGGTTACTCTTCACAGTCAGAAAGAAAAGTGATTTTCTTAAAAATTCACTGTTTCTCAATCTTTTTTCAGTTGCCTCTTCTCATATTTTAAAGGCATCAGTTAGTAGTGCATTACCTCTGTAATGTTTGCAATGTATTATTTCTCTTTTCCTTCTATACTGTTATTTCATTGCTTCATTTCCATCTTTTCAGTTTTCAAGATCATAACACATCATTTTTCACACTTCCACTGGAAGTATCCACCAGCTGCTTTCTCATTCTTCCTGATTTGTATCACTGTTTTGACATCCATTTTACAGTACCGTCTTTGGGTCCCCACACTTCTGTTGGATTTCTAGAATTGCCCTCATTTTAGTAATTTTTAAAAATATTTCCTCCACCTTTCCTATACCATTTTTCTCTCCATCATTTATTCATTTTATCTTTGATTGTTTTCATATACAGTATATATATATATATATATATATATATATATATATATATATATATATATATATATATATATATATATATATATATATATATATATATATATATATATATATATAATATGTTGATGCATTCTCAGCATGTAATTCTTTATACCATTCATTGTTAGCTTTTTGTTTTTTGTTCTTCTTAATTTGACGTTTTTACTGATTTTGTCCACTTTTTTCTTACATAACATAATTTCCATCTCTTTATTAATTTACCAGGTTTCTTTTCCTTACTTTTTTGTTACCTAACATTCTTCCTCATTTAGCATCTCCTACATCCCTTATCATGTACACCAACCCTCTAAATTCTCTCTTCTAGAGACTCTTCTAGTCTCTTTTAGTTTTGGTTCTGATTCTTATAGTTTCACCAGTGATCTTTTTAGTTCTTCTCACTTAAGTTCTTTTTCATGACAATATAGTCAATCTGTGTTCTTCTACCTCTACTTCTATATGTTACCAAGTGATTTTCTCTCTTTTCAAATTAAGTGTTTAAATTCTTTAACTCATTACTCTTTGCGATCTCTGGGATGTTTCTGCCTTTCTCTTACTTCTCCTAAAACATGTCCACCATGCAGTTCTTCCCAATCTTTATACTTATCTCCAACATTGATATTTGTGTCTCCTACCAAAGAAGTCTCTTTTTTTAAATATTCCTTATTATTAATTCTAACTTTTTCCAAAACCATTTCTTCTCCAGATTTGGTGCACAACCACTGGTTATATTCCAGGAGTTCCCATTCCACAAACCTTTTATCTTTATCAATCAATCTATCCTTCTGTTCACTTCCATAGTTTCATCCCATTCTGGACATGGCAACCACTGGCCATCTTTTCATGAGGTTCAGGTGAGGACTCAACACTTTATCTTCAGAGTCTAGCATAGAGAGAGAATGTAACATAGATTGGGTTTCTTTTACTTATACTTAACACCTACAAAATAAAGCTTTGGTTTATTGTTTTACAGCTGCTGGTCTGAAAAGGCTTTACTTGCAAGGCAGCAGGTGGTTTGAATTCAGAGTTCCCTTTTTCTACCCTTTGCCTAATTTAAGTCTTTACCCACAAGGTAGTGGGGGACTCAATTATACTGCTGAGAACTCAGTCCAACAGGTTGTGTTAAGCTGAATCTCACTTTCATTAAGCCATATGACCTTTTAGGCATTTTGTATAACTCTCCATATCAAGAAGTAATAGGCTTAATTAATAATTCAAAGCAAAAAATAAGAGTGGGCATTCTGATCTTGTCCATTGTATGATTTAAAGAAAAAAATAAGAGTGGGCATCCTGTTCTTGTCCCACTGCATAATATTAAACTCAGTGATATTTTTGTGTTACTGTAGTCACAACTTAACCATTGGCACTTTGTATTATAGTAAATAAAGGATTTTTAGTAATTTCTCTAAATTCTGAAATTAAATTTCCATTGTGCATTTTCAGGTGCTATAGCTGGTATTATATTATTATTGTATGACTGCCTCTTAGATACAGTGATTTTTTTCACATTGTGGTAAACTTAGTTAGTTTAACGGAATTCAGTGGTCTGCATATATTGCTTGAGTTTTTTTTGATCTTTCGGAACTAATCAGAATGGGTTATGAATTGAATAATAGTTTTATTTGAGATGACTACAATTTTACTTTCAACTTTGATGCTAGTGTAAATGAAATAGATAGGTGTTGGTTACATTCAAGTAGAAAAAATGATTGGCTGTTGCATAAGCAGTGTTAAGCAGCGTTTGTTGTGATTTTACTAGTAAAGCTATTCTGATAAAAGGGGGTAGTACTAGGGTGTTGTACCGTGTTAGCTATTATGAATGTAGTGAGAAGTCAAGTAAAATGACACCTTTTATTGGCTAACTAAAAAAGATTACAATACCCAAGCTTTCAAAGCAACTCAGGCCCCTTCTTCACGCAAGATGTAATATACTGATAAATGGGGTGAAATTGTTTGGCAACATTTATAAAATCTTTCAGTGTTTTATTGTTGTTTTGTATTTTATGTTTATTTTTTTATGCAAGTAACAATTGCTAAAATTTTTTTGGAACTTTAACATTTAGCCTTTTTAATGAAACTTTGTTAGCTATATGCTAAAATATAGAATCTGATTCACTTTTTGAAATAGGTCTACATACAGTATAATACAATATTATAACAATATTTTGGTTTGTGAATAATTTCTTAGTTGCAAACAATGTAATGGCCTATGCCTGCTAGTATAAATAGCAATCCCACTGATATGACATAAAACAGCTTTCTTTAATAAATGTTTAGAGCAAACTATAGGTCAGAATGTCACTTTACTGAAATTTTCATTGTTCCAGAATTAGAAGTTAATCAAAGGAAGATGAGGCTATGCTGCTATATCAACCCTTATTGCACATTAAAATGCAAACATAAATATACAGTATTTAAAATCATCACTGCTTATGTAAAATCATTGCTTGCCAATATAGTGATAAAATGCTTCACATTTCTAAAAAAAAAAAATAGCATTTTTCTATGAGTTAACATACGTATATGGTACAAAAATACTATGTAGCATTTTCCTGTTAAATAATCTTCTCTAATTCTGTAGTGTTAAGTATACATCTCTTTATGAAAACAGGATGTTATAGTAATTTGTATTCTAAATATGACTTGTCATTTGTGATTATCTGTCTGCTTTGAAGGCCAATACTGTATTCAATGGATTAAACACCAAACATAATAACTTTGTGCAATACATTCTTAAATTCAATGATGTCTGATGATCTGTAAACATTTGATTTTACATTCATTTAATGAATTCATGCAAAATGTGTTGATTTCATGTTCCCTATAGACCACTTAAGAGCATGTATTTGAAGGATAGGAGGAACTGGTATTTCCCTTAATCCTTAATCCTTTCCTTCCAAAGTAAAGCTGCCTTCTTTCCCACAAATGTACATATCCAAAATGGCTGCCGCAGCATGCAGTGTCTGCCTGAAGTAATGTCTCAGAGAAGGAAAAGACCAAAAGTACTTTTAATCAGAGTGGATTGATCTTATTAGCAAATGAAAACAAAAAAGTGTTTTAACTGATTTAGGGCATTTTTACCGAATTAAAGTATGTGCATGTCAAACATATGATGAATAATTCTTTTATTACTAAGCAAAGTAATTATAAACTTGTTAAAAATTAAAAAAATATAAAATTTTGTAATTCTGAACGCCACTTTTCTTTACTTTGTTTAAGTCCAGACATATAAACATGTCTGCTGCTCATGTGCAAATGCAACTGAGGTTGAAGTAAATCTGAAATGTTTTAATTTCCATTAAAATTTAAAAATCAAGTTTTTAAAAGCATGTTAAATTACTTTTTTAGTGGACAGCAGCACTGTATTATACTAGGCATTTGAAGTAAACGACACTGCTACATAAATGTTTTATTTACAGCAGTCCAATAATCTGATAAAAATGGTGTTTACCAGAATTTAGCTAAAATTCACTTTATATATATATATATATATATATATATATATATATATATATATTACACTGCATTTATTTTGGACTTTCATTAAGCCGAGTTAAAAAATATATTAATTAATAAGCTTAAAATTGTGTCCACTTAGGAGTAATGTTTAGTCAGTGGTGCATTATACTCTCTTTCCTTATCTGACAGCTATCATTACATATAAATGTTTTATAGTCTCAACAGAGATAGGGTTATTTTAGCTGTTATTTTATACAATGCTGTTGCTGAGTAATTAACTCAAATGTATGCTTTTGCTTTACTGATTTCAAATGGCGAGATCAAAGAACATATGTATAATTTTTAGTAACTGTGCTGCACATAGGTGTTTTAATGTGTCTTTATCCTCAAAGCAAATTTTATTAAAACTTAAAGTGGTACTTGATAGTTTTCAACATTTATTTTTGTGATGTAACTTTTGCATAAGTCCTAGGAATTTTTTTTAGCACAAGTACTTTTTCATCAGAATTTAAGAACTTTCAGAATTTAAAATAGAAGTAAAGGAACAGTTGACCAAAGTTTATATATAAGGGAGCATTCTGCATTTTCTATTGAGCAGCTGTTAATAAAATGACCTTGTTCTTACACTTTTTGTAGAATAATCTCTCTGTGATTCTTTGCTTTAAGTAATACTGTTTCCCCATAACTCGAATTAATAAACTTAACATGGTCCAATACTTAATATTCATTTCTCTGATTATTCCTTTTGCTTTAGTGTACAGTATTTATACTGTATTTTTAAACAATAACATTTGAACTGCTCATACAGAAAACATTGTGAAATTGTCACTTTTTCATTGGTTTTACAATTAGTTTTCAATGGATTAGATATGTCAAATGCATTCACTTTTAAATATTTTAATTAATTGTAATTATTTTCCTAATATTTCTTATATTAATTAAATACCAGTTTTGTTTATTCCCATAATAAAATAGTTTAATAGTGAAAAATGTGCAGCAAACAAAAGCAAGTAATTGATTCTAATCATTATTTACTAAAATTACAAACTAAAATATTTTTAGTCAGTAATAATGCAATTTTATGATGAAAAAATGTATCAAATATTACTTAAAAATAGGCATTATTATTTAAGAAATACAAGAGATAATGAATTCTAGGTCAGCAAGCTAAAATTAAAAGTGAGGGAAAGTTAAATAGAAAATATTCCCATTGTCAGCTTTCCTTCAGTTATCTCCTGTTGCTTTCAGTGTGGAGCAAACTTAAATCACTTCCACCATATATGATTGTGCTCTATGTTTGTCAAATCATCATGTAATGAACTATTTGTTAAGCAGAAATGCTAACTTTTTTGTTTAATAGAAACTTTGTAGTTAATATTTTAGTGTTTGTAATATAGTTTTATAACCAAATTGTAGCCACAGCTGTCAAAATAAGCTAAAGATTTTTAAATAAAGTAGCCAGGTTTTGATTGAGCAAAGTATATACATATTTAATTGTTTTAATTTGCTCAAAATTAAGTATATTGTTTATATATGTAAAGTACATGTCAATCAGTGACTAAATTCTATTAGACATTCTTCACAATGGATTAATGCAGAAGAGTTTGTAATTTCTGAGTACTTATCAGGTTGGTTATGCCTTTCATTTAAAACATGTTAAACATTTAACGAGCACCGTTGGTTTTAGTAAGAAATCATTACATTTTTATGACTTTTTAATAATTTGTTATTCGAACAACTTTATCTTTGGAAAAACTAATACAGCTTCATCAATAAAAATATTTAATTGTTAATGTTGATATGCATTAATAGCCATTATAAGAAAAGTGAAAGGGTTTATTAATAAACACTTTTTTGAATTGTATTTTATTTGATTCATGTTTACCAGTATTGTGCTTAATGATGTACAGTTTTATATTTAAATGTAAAATTTGAATAAAAATTAAAATACTGTGTTAGGGTAAACTTTAGACTAAAAGAGGATTAAAAATTGTTTTTCCTGTTTTGTGTAGTTTTAAATCAGAGCAAATTAAAAAATCATTTTCATGTATATGATTAAAAATGGCATTGAACAATTTAATTGTTCATTTAACTATTATACCAAAATACGGTAGCATTCCTTTATAATATGTGCCTATTCAAGTAATGTAAATCATCTTGTGATATGCAGAATAATCATTTGTTTTTTGTTTAAATTATGTAATTATTCCTAAAACCATACATAATGAGACACAATATTGTCATATTTCGTTTCTGTTTTTACTTTATTTTCTATCATATTCTTGTGTTAAATCTAGCACTGTTCTATAATATCTTTCTGTATGTTCCATGATCATCTTTTTCTAAAATCTTTTTTTGCTTTTCTTTGCCTCAATACTTTCATCATTCATACATCAATTTCCATTTAGGATAGATTACTAGTAAAACAAAAGTTGATTGTTCACATTTCATCTTTTATATGTATAATTTTCCTAGAAATAACTAAAACATTTTCAAACATAAATTAGCTTAAGCATATCTTAAAAACCTGCCTTAAATGTCTTCTTTATACTTTATTGCATTTTTTTATTTCTTCATTTCCAACTTTATTTTTATGTTCCTTTACTTTTCACTTAATGTAGTATTTCTTGTTTTCCTTGTTTTATTTCAATGTACAATGTTTTTGTGTTTTTCCACCTTCACATTTTAGATTTTTACTTTGTCCTTTTTTATTTATTTATAATCCACAACAATGATCTTTGTTACTGCATAGATCTTGTTTTCATCCATTGGGATGAAAATCAATTCTGATAAACATACTTTATTTAAAATCTTTTTTGTTTAACCAAACATTTTCTTTATTAAAAAGGGCATGAGGTTGTTTTTTCCTCATCATACTTGATTAGTAAATGAGAAAGAGGATGGATGGAGGTTATTTAAAATATTTTTTCTTTTCTTAATAAATATACTCATCATCATGTCTTGTTTTGTATCCACATTCATCTGGAAGTTGTGTTTTTACATATATCTATTCTGAAATTTCTTCATAATCGTTTGTCCTCTTTCTTTCCAGGTCCCCGTTGCCATCTTTCTTCTTAAGTAAAATGATGATTTCCACATAGCTTAAGGCATTTGGATTATCACTGTGCTTTTTATTTTGTAATATTTAATCTAACATCTACTTCAGTTTGTTTAATTACTTACCCTTTCACCCATTAAGTATTTTCTTATTTCACTCCATCATTAGTTCATGTGCTGCTGTTTCATTTTATCTGTTATTTCAATGTTCTTCTTTCTGTTTACTAGCATTTCACCCCTCTTCCAGCGTCATCCTTAAACCCTCTTTCCCTTTATTTATGGTTCCATTTCAGAAACTATTTATTTCCCATTATAAAATTATCTTTCTGTTCTTCACTTTTCCACAACTCATCTTGCATTCTTTTGACCTCTAATTCCATTAATTTAAATTCCACTCTCTTCTTTTCAGATTTGTCATCTGCGATATTTCTTTTATTTTTTTATACTTGTCTTTTCGTTCCTTCTCTGTCTCTTTTACACTGTCATCTTTCCCAAGTTTGCCCTCAATCTTTTTTTTTCCTTCATTTTTATTCCTGCTTTCCATGTCAATGAATTTGGCCTGAACATTTACAAATACACTTTAGAAATTCCCATTCCGACAACATTGTCAAGGAAATTACTTCCAACTGTGTCTGAAGATTTTAGAACAGACCTTTATCTATACAAATAGATTATCTTTTCAAAAAGATAATCTGTGTTTGTGATACAGAGTAGGATAGTGAAGCTGAAGGACTAGTAATCAATTGCTCATTCTCCCAAGAAGTCAAAACAAACATCTTTCTTCTCCCACATGGATCTGTACTTATTTTTTATCCTAACCATTACGGACTTCCTTATCTCCAGCCTAATTCTAAAGCCATGCCTCCTTTTCTGAAACCCTGCACATTAAGTGAGCCTGCCAACAAGTGGCACTGAAATCTGCATTACCAGGACATTTTACTCAAAAACCAAATTATGTACTTAGCCAGCAAACAATATCTTAGGTAAAAGGCTTAGAAGTGGTTTGGGGTGTAGTTAGTTTAAAAGAAAATTATGGGATGTTTTAACAGTGGTTATTATTCTGGTTATTTGTACATGAAATGTTAACTAATTCAAATTAGCAGTTTAAAGTTGAATTTAAGATCAGCATTTTACTTTATATTATTTGATATCATGCTAAACTTTTTGCTTTGTTATACTGAAGAAAGTGTAAACAATATTTAATTTTGCCATTAACAAAGTCATACTAACCTGCCTTATTTCTTCATGTAGAGAGTGATTTTAATAATAGTGGTTATCTCCTTCACTCATAACCATTAATAAACAACCAACATCACTGTATAGTATGCATAGATACTCAATCCAAGGAATTGTTGGATGCTTAATCACATTTTGAAGTGCTATTTGGCATACGCACCCACATATACAAAATTTTGTATATGTATCTTAATAGCTAGATTCAGATCCCTGCCTGATCACTATGTGTACGGAGATTGTGCAATTGGATATTTGGGTGAGTTTTCTCCAAGGATTTTAGCTTTTTCCCCTCATCACAGTGACATGTAGGTTTATTTTCATTTGGTGACTCAATTAATTGTTGAATGTACCATGAAAAGATTGATGTCCCACATCTTGAGACCAGTTCTGGGATCGGCTCTGTGTTTCCACAGGCTCAAGCATTTTCCCAAATCTTCATGTATTCTGTTGATATGCAATTCCACTTCTATGTTGTATTAAGGAGCTTAGCCAAATTCTAAGTTAGTGCTCCGTCAAGTTTCCACATGGATAGTTGTGTCATGTGTGGATACTGAACTGTTATGTATTTATACCTGTATTTCTATAAAAAAAAGTTACATCTAACATTCATTTTCAAGTGAAATATTTTTTGCAGTTTAAGAAGTGCTGTTTTTTTAGAACAGAATAGAACATAACAAATAGAAAGCCTTTATTGTCATTATACTAGTAAAATGAAATTGTAAAAGCTACATCTGTAAATGATACAGATACAGGTATTGGCAAGCTTGGGTCACAGAGTTGCATGAGAGACAGGAAGGTGAGTTCATGTTTCCAAGGAAAATATAAATACTTTATTGCTGTATAGAGAAGGCAGGTACAGTCGCAAGACTTCATTCCAAATTGGAGCTGTTACTTCATCACTCAAGATAGAAGTTGTAACATGGGCAGTCGTCCTGCTTTAGCTACCATCTTCAGATTAGAAGAACACCAGTGGCTCAAAATCAACGCTGTGGCAGTCCAGGAGAATGCAAGGAAGAGCAGGTCAACACCCTGTGTTAAATGTTCTAAACATCATGCAACAAGCACATTAGGCGGTAAGCCTGATCCTGCAGAGGAAAACCAATTACTTTGCCCTAGGTTAACCATTTACTAGACATAGCAGAGCAACTACAGAGATGTCCTTGTGCCGCTGCCATTAGAGATGGTGAATTGCCAGTGACCAGAGTCGCAATAGTATACATATTTTCCCCATATTTGTTATACTGAAATTTCTGTTATAACAAAATATTTTTATGGTTGCATTAATTTAATTACATCAGTATTCTACCTGAATATACAGTATATCCTTATGTGGTTATGACATTCTTATTTAATTATTTGGTGCTTATTTAATTTATCAAACTATTAATCATTATAATTATATAATCGTAATTTATGTAACTGAAATAGCTATTAGTATGTGTTTAAGCAAACCTGGTAATGCTTTACTTTAGGTATACAACAATGACAGTGACATATTTAAAGAGTTTAATTTTTAATGATTATTATTGTTAATTATTAAGCTAATAAAATCTTTGGTGATTCTTAGCAGCTGGTATATAATTGATACTTAAACTGAAGTGTAACTGGTAAACATAGTTTAAAAACTGCCAAAAGAAAGATAACAAAATAAGTATAATAAAAGGGCCAATGTTTTAAAAAAACATGAAAATTGTCAACATTATTGCTTTTATTTAATTGCAATTTCTGGTCACTATAGTGAGATGACAAGAAGTTATTCTGCCTCACAACATTTGGTGTACAAATGCAGTAATATTCTGGTTGGAAGTGTCTTATGTATAGAGTGTGCATTTTTTTCTTGAGTTCTTTAAGGGACACCAGTTTTTCTTCTAAGTCCAAAGGCATGCTCTCAGGTCATTAAATGACAGCAGGTCAGATGTGTTAGATGCAGTTCTCAAAGGCCTGCAGTGGCTGTATGTTTTTGTTCCAACCGACTTCTTTATTAGAAGCCATTTATTTATATTGCTTGTTGCGGCTTTTACTCTTGTCACCTCGTACATGACCAATATGTTAGCTTTGCTTCTCTGAGAACTACCAGAGAAGATTATTGCTTGTTGGGCCTTTATTTTTTCTGCTTTGGCACTGAAGCATATACTTTCATAATTAACATACACAGGCGTAAATGGGATCAAGACATATGTTATTTCTGTTATGTCTAACCTCTCATTGTTAATATGCACTTGGTTTAGGGAAAATAACTAAATAAAGACATTGAATATATTTGTTCAGGAATAAAAAAAAACAAAGAGTTATGAAGAAAAAACTATGTTGTATTAGTTGGAATAGCTGGGTTCCAAATAGTGAATTGGTTTGAATTAACATTTCCAGTTATTGTGGCATCCCAAGTGCTAAACTTGACATACCATTATGCTGGTGTGAGTTGTTATGTTTCAGTGTGCCTTATTATGCACTTGTACCTAGGACTGGTTCTAGTCATGTTACATTTACTGCTGGCATATGATCTGGCTTGCAATAGCTCAGAATTGAAATAGATCAGAACTAATTAAACAATTTTTCCTGCAGCTAAATTAACAACAGTTATATTTTTCATTGGTTGCATTATTATAAAGAATAGGAATCAATATGTTTTCAAATCATAATTTAGGACACTGTATTTATTATGAAGTTTTGTAAAATATGAGGAGGTAAAATATGTCAAAATATATATTATATATATTTATAAATATATTTACAGCAATAAAATATGACATGGTGTAGAAGTCCGTTACTCTGAACATTTGACACTGAATGTACTGTACAAAATGTAAAACACCCTCATTTAAAGAAATTGCTATTTATATATAGCAAGCTGGATTTATTTTTCATGTCAAGATATAAACTTTATAACAATGAAAATCAAAAGAAAAAGAAAGCTATATTCCTCCAAACAGTCTTGATACTATTAACTCTGGCTCTGCCATAATATTTGTTGATCTTGTTATCTTGCAAATGTAACCTGATATGCACAGTTTAGTGTCTGATTTTATAATATCAAAGCAATAGTTGTCAATCACTTGCACATGATGGTTTTCTAGAATGATAGCTAAACCCTTACAGAGGCAAACTTGACATGATTGTAGTTGTACATTTGGGAATTCATAAAATTACAAACATCAAGTTATTACTATTGCATTTATTTCATATATTGTCCTTCTGTTGTACCAAGTCAGCAAGTTTTTATTCCCTGGTCTTGGATTATATTTCTATTAGGAAGAATTGTTCTTCTCACTGTTTTCCTTACTGTTATTTTAATTAAAATGTTTTCATTTTGCAAATGCTAATTTTCTTCATAGAGGCAACTTGGAGGCAGTGCATGGTAAAATTCATTAGCACGTTAGTTGCCTAATCATATAATCTTACACTTAAGCTTTTGGCTCATCTTCAGTGATTTAGCTGTAACAAGTGCAGCAAATTACAATAATCTGGTTTAGACTGAATACATGCAAGGACCTATGTAAGAGAAGAAAGACCTGTCCTTACTTTGTGTTTCTTAAAGGTACAATGAACAATCTCACTTAACATGAAGTTCATATGCTAAGTGTAGGTAACGCCAAAACTCCTCAAGTCAGATTTAACTCAGCATAATTTTGTAGTGTCCCACTAAAGACCAACAAATAAAGGTTAGATTTTTGTCTTAGGTAAATTTAAGATTTGTGACCATCCATCAATTTATATCAGATAAACAAATTAAAAAATTAGTTGGTAAATTTAAAATGTGTGACCATCCATCAATTTATGTCAGATAAGCAAACTTATAAATTAGTTAACTGTTATGTTTATTTATAATATGTCAAAGAAGAATAGTATAAAAGAGGAATAGAAATTACCCCAAAAATGGTGGCAAAAGATTCCACATGCTGCAGTCAGTGTTGACATGACATAATGTCTGTAAAGTTATGGATGTGAAATATGACAGACAAAAACTACCCTAGAACTGTATCACTAATATTATCCTATTTTTTGCTTTCAGATAAGGTTGGTCAAACTGTTGTATAAAACACAGTTCTTAAATCTGAACAAAAATATATATCCCTATCCATACTATGAAAAAATAGTTGGCTACTTTCAATAGAGATGTGTATCATATGGTGAAAGTAAACACAGTTTGAATTTGCAAAGAGGTTTTTGACCAGTAAAGAAGATAATAAATGTTTAGAAAGTACTTTTGCTCTGATATGTTTAAAAATTGAAATGTGCTTTCATTCAAAGTGACTGAAGTAAGAGCAAGTTTAAAGGAGACAACTGATTCATTTGTCTGATTTAAAGTATTAATATTTTAGCATACAGAAATAAGCGTTTCAATGTAAACTATCGTATCAATAAAAAATAACTTAAATCTTTCAAATGACTCAGTTAAATATTTCAAAGAGGTTTTCAAAATATACTCAATTATTCTGAAAAACAATTTTGCTTATTATTGTATTCTAAAATCAGTTTGGAAAGTAATTAGTTCTCACGACCATAACTGCCAGTTGGATTTAACCATGAGGTCTTTACAGGGCTGTATCACAGAGGCCGTGTAATTTCATTTTTCTTTTCCGCAGTCCCTCTTTGAATCAAGTGTATGCTTTTTATCCAGTTCAATTTAGATCTATTCACCCTGATACAGCACAATTTCATTTATAAGCTGAGAGCACTGCATATATTTACAGGTATGTTATGTTTAAAATAAAATACATAAACATAATTACCAAAAATAATGTGCTGTATATGTATAAAAATTAGAAAAAATATTAAATGAAGTAGATTCTCAGTGTGCTAAAAATTTGTATTTAAATATAATCTAATAAGGTTAAGAACACCTTGAAAATAAAACAGAAAAAACAAACTTCTAATTTATACAAATAACCTCTGCCCTTGGCCCAATGGTCACTGTTAAATACTTAAAAACTGCTTTCCTTTTATTTTTTGTTTTTACTTGAATCAATTGATTTCAATCATTGATTTCATATAAATTGGTGTTATTGCAACAATAAAACCTGAAAATATGTTTCCTACATACAACTGCTTTTAATAATGCAGGTTAATGGGTGTTTTCTTGTTCTTGCTAATAATTATCCCAATAATTTACTTTTATATGTTAATGTTAACATATCCAGTGTTATGTTTCAGCAAGGGTTTTTGCTCTGGTTTAAGTTAATTTCTTTTTTATTTAGACATTGCTGTTAAAATATTTTTTTATTTTATTAATTCTGTTTTTGGTTTGTCGATGTCTGTGTTGTACATATGTCATATTAATGATATAGTTTTTAATTTTACTGTTTTGTTTTATGTTAAGTTTATGTTTAGTTTTTTTTTTTTTTATCAGCTCTGACTTCTAAATGTGGAGCCTAATGAAGTCCAAGCAGTACTTAGGCATAAGCTGAAAAGTGTTTAGTAACTTCAGCATTGATTGTGGTTAGTTCTTTATTTTTGGCTTATTTTGATTCCTGCATTTTGTGTATAATTGTTGTATTTTTCTGGTTTAAATTCCTTTTGGAAAAATGTCTGTCTTTGGGTTTTACTCCTAGATTTTTTTGCCTAAATCTATTTTGCTCTGTTTTTCTAGTAATGCATTTGGTGCTCTTTTTTAACTTATTAAATTCTTGAATTATGCAGTAGTAATTTTTTTGGATTTGAGGTTTCACAGTTTTCCCCTTCTCCATATTTTGTGAATTTCTGTTTATTTTTGAATGTTTAACAGCCTTAGCCCCATTTCTGGGCCTGTACAGAGTAAAGCTCGCCTTTTGACCAGTGGTTAGGCTGCCTAGTTTCAGGCCAAAGCTAGGAGCCCAGATCTGAATTAAGGACAGTTCTGGCCTTTTGTATTTTTTTTTTTTTGGAGTCTAGGCTGCCTAAATTCAGGCCAAATCGCGGGGCCCAGACTTGAATTATGGGTAGTTCTGGCCTTTTGAAGGTTTTTTGGAGGCCTGTTCCCTTTTTGTGCTTCATTATGGTACAGAAGCATACCATCCAGTAGTTATGAATTTTACCTAATTATTTATCATAAAGACAATTTTACAATGTCCAGTCTCACAAAAGCCATAGTGACATGCCTTAGTTTCAAAAACAGAACAGGGCTGTATTCCCACACAGACAAAGAGGGGTGAAAGCATTACAATCTCAATGAATTCAAAAGGCAACAATATTGAAAATTCCCTCAAAAAGGAAACTCAAAAATGGACAATGTCAAAATCCAAAAATGAAACAGAACCTTTACCTAGAAAAAATATCCATTAATTAGAAAGTCCAACAATAGCTATATAAAACTAAATCCAAAAAAGCCAGACTATTATTATAATTTATGTTCTTTATTACGAGGGGTTTTCAATAATTTATCTACCTGAGAAAGTAGCGAGCATGTTGAAACAAGTCTGGGCATGTTGTGACATGTCTCACGGTTACTTATACACAGTTGTTGCTCAGTGAGAGTCTAATATTCCAAGAGACAGGATGTCAGGAGAATTCTCATGTGAATCAAGTAAGAAAATGCTAGATTTGGAGTAATGTTCAGTCATAAAATTTCTGAAGAAACAAAGAAAGAGCTGAACAAATGGGCATCTCGGCAGGTACAGTTTGGAAAATAATGCCAAGATGAGGTCCAAAAATGCTGACACAATGTCAGAAGGCCATGAGGCTCCAGTGCTGTCAGGAGAATTTGGAGATGCTCTGTGGAGACCAAATGAATTTTGTTTTTGTTTGGTGACTGTTGTTGAGGTTTATCACAGAGACCCTGAGTGCAAAATGGAGTCAATGCATTGGAAGCATAAGTCATTCCTAACCCCAAAAAAGTTCAAGACAGAAAGATCTGCAGGCAAAGTCATGGCAACTGTCTTTTGGGAAATTATAGGACTTTTCCTTCTGGAGTACTTGCCACACAAGACAAACATAACCGGGGAGAGTTACACCAAAGCAATGATTACTTTGCAGGTGTCAATCAAGGAGAAACGACGAGGAAAACTCACAGCAGGTGTGCTGCTTCTTTACAATAATGCGCCAGTTCACATGTCACGTCAATCACAGCCTGTCATCCAAGAATGTAGGTTCCAGCAGCTGAACCATCCACCCTATAGTCCTGACCTGGCTCCCTCAGATTATTTCCTGTTCTGAGTTTTGAAGAAATCTCTCCGTGGACGGTGGAATGATGAAGACGTCAAGGCAGCTATGATGTCCTGGTTTGAAGGTCAAATAGAAGATTTTTTTCAAAGGGGTTAAAGTGATTGCAGGAAAAGTGGATGATGTGTATGGAGCGATCAGGGGACTATACTAAAAAATAAAACATTTTTTTAAAAAAAACTCTTTTATTTCCTGCTGAAGTAAATTAATTATTGAACACCCCTCATATTTTGCATTAGTTTTAGTCCTGTGCTCTTTTTTGGTTTCAGAGTCTTGAGATCCTGAATCCATTTCTGATATTAGGTTTATTCAATTCTTCCCACTACACTATTTTGTTTTTTATTGGGCATCACCATTTTGCATGAGCTTTTTCTGTTAGTTGTTACACATTGGAGACCACATATCATGTGATGTTTTGGTTTAAGTCTATAAAGGGCATCAGATAGTCAGAGTTTGTGGATAATAACTAAGAGGTAATTAAAGTGTTGCAAGTGTGTATATTTGTCCTAAAATTTTCCAACCAGTTTCTGTTTATTTTGACATAGAATTAGGATTTTGTTTTGGCTTTGACACTTGATTATATAATGTATTACATTTTTGACTTTTGGCTACTTACATGACTACTATTATATACTAAACCCCTTTTATCAAGCCCTTTTAGTGTACCGTTTTCATTACAAGGCAAAACACCAAACAGCACAAGTGGGGAAACCTGAGAAGAACCTTACACATTTTGGAATTCAATAGATAATATATCGGAGATCGCACTTTTGTATGAATAACAAAGTCACACTATAAGAATACCTTAAAATAATTGATTGGTAATTCAGACAGAATGTTGCTTGACTCATCTATGAATAAAGAGTATAAACAAGCAGCTATTTAAATTAATATGTTTGTTTTGGTTTAAATGTCTTAGATTAGGATGTCAAAATAATTATTTAATTTCTAATTTATTTGTTTTGGTTTATATGTCTTATATTGTGAATTTCCCATTGGGATTAATAAAGTATCTATCTATCTATCTATCTATCTATCTATCTATCTATCTATCTATCTATCTATCTATCTATCTATCTATCTATCTATCTATCTATCTATCTATTGGAATATAAAAGATAGATATTTATTTAGACTTCATTATGGATGTTTGAAGTTTACTACTGAATATCAGTTTTACAATCTATAGTGAAAAATGCATGAAAAGATAAAATCATCAGGTGGTCTGAATTAAGATTTTAGTACCTGAGAACCTACTTTCAGTGAGAGAACATATATCTGACATTTAGCTCAGAATAATTAAGCAGAACTACTTTTTTTCTGATGAGTGGATATTTAATATATATTTAAAATACTTTGATGTGTAGGAATTAGCTGTGTTTCTGAGGCTTATATATGTAATATGCCTAGTGTTAGATATGATTTAAATTTAAGGTTTTTTGATGTTTTCAATATAGTGGATATTAATTTTATTTGATTTTGTCATATATATATTTTTTTGGTTCTCACAAAAAAAAATACATAAATGTGGAAAATGACCTATGCATCCAAAATGGATCCTTAGACCCAAGTGCCAACAGGTTTTGTTATTCCTTACTCAAAATATCAGAAAGAGGCCTTGCCTTCCAAACTTAGCCTCAGGCTTCTTTTAGGCCTAGGAACCAAAATGGGTCTTTCACCCCAAACAATAGGATACAATAAACCTTAGCAACCTTAGAAAAAGTTCTTGAAAATTTTGACGAAGATTTATTAACAAAATATGTTCACAAAAAAAAAAAAAAAAAAAAATATATATATATATATATATATATATATATAGCAAAACAGGGTTGCCCACAGCCTTAGCAATATCTTTCTGTTCTTGGAACCAAGGATGGACCAGTACAATAAAGGGCACAGATGGACAAGGTTTATGTTAGAGCTTTTTGCGTTTTATTCCACAGCAAATTGTGTCCAGAAAATAAAGTGTAGTGCAAATTTCTGAATAACTAAATAAACATGTATGTAATCCATAATAAAAAGTGTCTCAATGGAGGTCAAAATCCATATAGATAGATAGATAGATAGATATACAGTGGAACCTCGGTTAATGTGCGTCTCAGAACATGTACAAATCAGTTTATGACCAAAAAGTTTGCCAAACTTTTGCATCTGTTCACAACCACACACTCTGTATATGAACAAGCTAGTCTCCCTTTCGGTTTCTATGTGTTCAGTCTCTCCCTGTGCATTTCCTGTGCAGCGAGCAAGAGAGAGAGAGCGAGAGAGCGCCACACACATGAGAGAGAGAGACACACACACACACATACACACACACATGAGACAGACAGACAGAGAGAGAGAGAGACACACACACACACACACACACACACGAGAGAGAGAGAGTGACACACACACACGAGAGAGAGAGAGAGACACACACACATATGAGAGAGAGAGAGAGAGAGAGAGACACACACACACACAGAGGCGCGAGAGAGAGAGAGACACACTCACACAAGAGAGAGAGACACACACACACACACAAGAGAGAGAGACACACACACACACAGGCACGTGCACGCGAGATAGATAGAGAGAGAGAGAGAGAGACACACACACACACATACACAGGCGAGAGAGAGAGAGACACACACACACACACACGGGCGCGTGAGAGAGAGAGAGAGACACACACAGGCGTGTGCGTGCGAGAGAGAGACACACACACACACACGAGAGAGAGAGACACACACAGGCATGCGCGAGAGAGAGAGAGACAAACACACACACACACACACAGGCGAGAAAGAGAGAGACACACACACACACACAGGCGTGCGTGTGAGAGAGAGAGAGACACACACACACACACACACGAGAGAGACACACAGGCAGTGCAAGAGAGAGGGCTGGACGCATAAGGTAGGAAGTTTTCACTTCTGTTTACAGTGATCGGTTCGTAGCGTGCATTGTTGCAATGTTACTTTTCTTGGTGGTTTATTAAATTACAGATTTTTTCAAATGTTCATTTTTTTCCCTGTGCTTAAAACTCATTAAAAAAAAAAGTGTTTTTAGCCAGCGGTTGGTAGCGCTATAGCGCAAACTATTGCAGTGTTAGTTTTCTCTGTTGTTCAAGGTTTTCTCAGTGTTATTCAATGTTTTTACATTTAGTTTACTGTTATGCTGTGCATTCTATGGTTTGATCAACTATATTTGTGCTTAAAAACTTAAAAAATATATATATTTACATACTAATTCGTATGGTCTGGAATGGATTAATTAAGTGCAGGTGTGCCACACAACCCACATACCTCCAGTGAGCAATCGCTGTGTTAACCACTTTAATGCATGTTAAGTACAATCATCACATTCTGTCATCATGTTCATTGTGGCTGCACAGCTTTTCTTTCACACACCTACATTCACATGTTGTGCACTGCCTCACTGATTTTATTAAAAACTAAAAATCTCACACTGCCACTGACCCCTAACATGCTTTACCACTGCAACTCAGAGCAAACAAAACAAAAGCCAGTCCATAATTCAAATCCAAATCCTTTGTTCACAAAACCGAGCAAAATAATAATGTACTACCTATTACAACAACAACAACAACATTTATTTATATAGCACATTTTCATACAAAAAGTAGCTCAAAGTGCTTTACATAATGAAGAAAAGAAGAAAAAAAGACAAATAAGAAATTAAAATAAGACAACATTAGTTAACATAGAAAGGAGTAAGGTCCGATGGCCAGGGTGGACAGAAAAAACAAAAAAAAACTCCAGAAGGCTGGAGAAAAAAATAAAATCTGTAGGGGTTCCAGGCCACGAGACCGCCCAGTCCCCTTTGGGCATTCTACCTAACATAAATGAAATAGTCCTCTTTGTAGTTAGGGTTCTCACGGATTATCTATTTATAATGTAGAATTATCTATTTATAATGTAGTATATTATAGTGCTTTTGTCTTGCATTTGTCCCGCTTTTATGTATATGTTGCACCACGGTCCTGGAGAACCTTATTTCATACCACTATATTCTGTAATACTGTGTATGAATGATATGACAATAGAGCCACTTGACTTGTCTTGATAATTGAAAAAGCCATTAAAAAACCAATACTTCCAAAATGATGAATACAATGCAAAAACAGATCTGGAGGACCTGACCCTCTGCCTGGAATATAAAAACAAAAGGTCATCCTCCAGCTGAAACATCACAGTGGCCCCATCTCCTGAAACTCTAATAAAGGGGACAGGACACATAACTAAATACACTAATGCAAACATAACACAAGTTCTAGATAATTACTAAACAAAGCAATGTTCAACATAAAAAATGACAAACGAACATCATCAATGACATAATATACATGATAATAAAGAAAAACAAAAACATAAGTGAAAATGAAACTACACATAAGCCAGGGTTGAGACAGTTTTAGAGTTAGCATCAAGACTTAATTTTTGAAATGTGTATAAACTGTGGGTGTAAGTCTAAGCAAAACTATCTATCCATCCATCTATCCATCTTCTAACCCGCTGAATCCGAACACAGGGTCACAAGGTCTGCTGGAGCCAATCCCAGCCAACACAGGGCACAAGGCAGGAACCAATCCCGGGCAGGGTGCCAACCCACCGCAGGACACACACAAACACACCCACACACCAAGCACACACTAGGGCCAATTCAGAATTGCCAATCCACCTAACCTGCATGTCTTTGGACTGTGGGAGGAAACCGGAGCGCCCGGAGGAAACCCACGCAGACACGGGGAGAACATGCAAACTCCACGCAGGGTGGCTTCAGTGTACTCCTAAGAAAAGTGAAATTCTTTATTTCAACCTGTGTACTGCATAATATTGTTCAATGCAGAAATAAATATGTTTAATGTCAAGTGCCATATGATGCACACTAGTAAGTCCTTTATACTTTCTAGCTAATGTAAATAATAAAAAAAATAACTACTTGTGAAAAGCAGTTTATTGACTCATTGCAGATGTTTTATTAACTTCTTTCTCGCTCTGATGTTCATGTCCTAAAAAGGCACTTGCAGCACCCCTGCTATTTGCACAATATACCCAATTCCCACTTCCTCTGTTGAGAGTGCATTGTTTTAGGACTCCCCCGCTTGTTGTCTCACATTCTCATTATTGCTCCATATAGTTTTTAATTGCACTGCTGTAAACAAGCTCTTTTTTTGCTCATTATTATTATGCAGTTGTCATCTTTTGTGCTGTTTTCACCTACTCAGTGTTTTTTTTAATTGTACTATTAATTCTAAAACTCTTGCTAACATTAATAATAATACATTTTATTTATATAGTTCCTTTTCCGTGCTTAGGGCACTTTTGATTAATTATTTCTTATATTATTCATTTCTTTCAGTCAGTCAGTCATTTTCCAACCCACTATATCCTAACACATGGTCATGGGGGTCTGCTGGAGCCAATCCCAGGCCAACACATGGCACAAGGCAGGAACAAATCCCGGGCAGAGCAGCAGCCCACCGCAGGACACATACACACACCAAGCACACACTAGGGACAATTTAGCGTCGCCAATGCACCTAACCTGCATGTCTTTGGACTGTGGGAGGAAACCGGAGCACCTAGTGGAAACCCACACAGACATGGGGAGAACATGTAAACTCCACGCAGGGAGGACCCAGGAAGCGAGCCCAGGTCTCCTAACTGCGAGGCAGCAGCGCTACCACTGCGCCACCATGCCGCCCAAGGGATAATGAACAATTCATGATCACAGATGTATGGATGGCATTCTAAATAATTCAACTAGCTAATTTATTTTTGTATTTAGAAAAATTAAGTAAATGATTTAATTAACAGCACAGATAATATTTTGAATGCTAGCATTTTGGGTAATAAATCTACTGTGTGGTTATTATTTTGCAAATACTGTAAATAATAATTAAGAGATATAACATGTTTGCAGGTGGTGTCACAGTTTAACCAGGGTTTCATGTCTGGTCTCCGTTTTCTTCATTTTCTTGTTTAAATTATTTTCAATTATTTTGTGAGATTTTTGTGTGTGCATGTTTTGTTAAGTTGTTTTACCTAATATTTTACCTTTCATTAAGTTTTTTTTTTAATTTTAATGATTTTGTCATTTTTAACTATGTTAATTTAATTTGCTGTTTAGACCCAAGGGTGCTGATCCCCTTGACATTGAAGTGTGGCTGCCTGTACAGAGGCATTAGCTGTCCAGCTCATTTTGGTTGGCTCTCCTTTTTGTTTTACATTTGATAGATTTTTTGATCTTTAGAAATGTTTGGATTGGTCCATTTCATTTTTGGAATATTTTACCTGGTTTTTGGTTTGGTTTTTGGTTTTAGAGGCTAAGGCCAGGTTTAAACTTGAATGTTTACGCACATACATCATGGCTTCCATGCATCCTCTGAGCACGTTGTCAGAAAGTTACGTGACTCGTGTGCTAGATGCAGTACCAGCAAGCATTTGGGTGGCATGTGTGTTCAAGTTTTGGTATATGACATCCGCATTGCTGTTTACTATCAAAATCTCCAAAGTGACAAATATGCCTGTCAGAACAGCTGTCATCAAATCACCACCTGTTTGAAAGTGAATGTGAAAACATGCAAGACGAAATGGAAGAAAATTTGAGACAGATACGTCCATGCAAAGAAAAAAATGTCAGAGAAAAGAAGTGGGGATTTGATGACAGCTGTTCAAGATAATGCAGTGTGACAGCAAGCCTCATTGCAGCTCTTACAGGATCAATATACGCGCTTCGATGTTTGATGAATAGTTCAATGTGGTGAAACAAATCATCAGACTTAAATGCTGATATACAAAACTATTCATGGTGCTTTTCTTCATCCATTTCTCACATAAGCAATACAAGTGTTGCATAATTCCCATCTTAATAACACAAAATTTAAAGGTGTCACATACCATCCTCTGTGTTGCTACTGTTGTCTTTTTTTGTGCCTTTGCAATATCATCAGAATGCAAAGAATTTTTAACTTGAACATCTTTCTTCCCTCAACTTATGGCACAGTGAAACCATACGTTGTTTTCTTACCATAATGATGTCTCACACTGCCACCTTGTGAAATCCTTCATATTTACATAAATTACACGCACAAGTATAGACATTACACTGCTTGCATACATGTCACATAGTATTAAGTATATTCAGGCTCTAACTTTTTTGCTTAGAATATATTTTGTTTTGAATTCTTTAATAATATTAAGAATATCAAATTTGCTTCTTTTCGAGCAGAGGTTTTCTAATGGTTTGTTTCTCTCATTTGGGATATATAGGCCTTGGCTTTTTTGAAGGTGCAGACAGGTCCTAGACCTTCCTTAGAGTTGAAGGGCATGGGGCCAAATACATAAGGCTGTGCGTAGAATTCACACTAAAACATGGCATACAGACAAAAGCGGAAATGTGCATACGCACAAAAAAATCCAGATGCATAAATCTGTGCGAACACCAACTTCCACGTTCTTCCGCTCCATAAATCCTGGTCAGCGTGAAAAGTAACGCACGTGCCTGCTGCCCCACCCCAACTCCCCCCAGAATTACACCACTTTTTCAATATGCAAATCAATATAAATAGCTCTTAAGCTCAGTGTTCTGTGAAAAGGCAATGGCAAAAGCATGGGAGAAAATAGAAGAATTTCAGTGAATACCAAGTGGAGGCAAGGAAAAACGTAGTGTTTGGTGGTTTAAACAGTGGTATAAACAACAAATTGAAGCTGATCGGGTGACATAGAGTGTCAGAGAAACTGGAAAGCTCAAGTTCACAAAGTGCACAGTGCCTGAAATAATAAAAAATAGTTGTCAGATATCAAAGTCGCTGTGAAAAGGTGAGTCATAGCCCACTGTCTGAGTGTCATATGAAAGCTTATTAGGGTACAGAGAAAAGAAAAAAAAATATAGGGACACAGTGAGAAAAAAGCTTGAAATGTCAACTTTAATCTCGAAATTTCCACTTTAGTCACGTAGTTTATTGTGTCATTAAAGTAGAACATCATAAACTTAATATTTAAATCATTTAATTTACTAGTTTCTCAAATACCATCATAACTAAAGTAGCATGTTAAATGCTTTGTTTTGTATGTGTTTTTCTATGTGCTCTATGTGTGTGAATCACTACGTGCTTCTTAAACGGGCTTTCTCTTCCTCCAACAGGACACAGAATCCATTGCATTCGTGATATTACAGCTCTCTGAATAATTAAAATACTGAGATGTATACTTGATATCATTTTCATGATGATAAGAGATAAAGCATGTTATTAAACATGGGAACACGGTGGCGCAGTGATAGTGATGAGCTGGTGCCCTGTCCAGAGATTGTTCCTGCCTCCTGCAAGATGCTTGCTGCGCTGTGCGCGACCTTCAATGAAATAATTTATTGCAGCAATACTGTCTCTTTCAAACGTACTAACCTCCAATTCCTGTCCTTCCTTTTCTTTCTCCAAGTAACCAATCACCACACAATCAGCTCTGTAATAGATGTTAAGCCATCTGTAAGCTTAGAACGCACATTCTTCAAAACTTTTAAGGAACATTGAAATATCTTCGTAGTACATGTTTAATTATTCTATCCATCTATCCTTCCAGTGTCATGCCAGCCCCAACAAGAATACAGCGCGAGGCAGGAACAATCCCTGAACTAGCTAGCACTGCAACACCATGTCCTCACATGTTTAATCATTAACAATATAGATTATTTAAATGATGTTAACATTTTCTGTATAATGTAATAAACATATTTTGCTGCATTTCATCTTAAAAATGATATCGTCATCATATGTAAATACGAGCTTTTTAAAGTGGCTTAGGTTGTGTAATATTGTAACTGTTTACAGTGAGGTAATTGTACTAATAAGTACAAACATTTCTACAAGGAGCACTTGCTGGACTGATTGAGTGCGTTTATAGTTCTTGGGATGAAACTGTTTCTGACCTGCGAGGTCCGTACAGGAAAGTTCCCTGAAGTGTTTGCTGTATGGGAGCAGTTCAATAGACAGCATGGCTGAGGCAGCGTGTGCTTGGTGCTGTACACTGATAATTCTCTTTCCGATCAGCTGCTGTAGAGCTGTGATTCCACACTCAGATACAGTGGTCTAAATACTTGAGAGTAACAAAGCTAAAGCAGCTATGGTATTTGGAATAGTTTGGCCATTCAGTGGACCATTATAGTGTTACAGGTAAATTACAATCAGATGCCTTAAACTAATAAACAATATGTGGTTAATTTCAGTTTTTTTGATAAAGCCTCGTCAGGGATGTGGATCTTAAAAAGAAAGGGAAACCACACTTGAACAAAAGCACTTCTTTGACGCTGGGTGCCATCAGTTTGCAAAACCAAGTGGAGAACTTGCGTACGCCAAGCATTTAGCTGGCGTGAAAATGTGCGTGGCTTTACGGCAAGTTTAGGTTTTATACGTCATGATTTGAGTGTGGAAACAGGAGTACGCAACATTTTTGTGCGTATGTACCATTTATACGTGAGGCCCCTGGTTTGTTTGAAAGTTTCAGTCATATTATTTCAATACAGGCCTTTTTCAATTTATTGTAGTTGTGAGACCTGAATTCATAGCATCAGGGGCCAGGTTCTCAGTAAAGAATGGTGAGTGCTATACTCACTCTCTTCTCACTAGTCTGTTCCTTGAAAGCTTGCAACAAGATCCTCACTCCAGTGAAATGAAGCCATCCTTTAAAACACCTTTTCTTTAAAAATTGTGGCTATCTTTGATGTAATTAATATTTTAAAATAGGGATCCGATATACAGCAATACAAATTAAACTTTAAAATAATGAGAACAGTCGCAGTCTCAATGTAGGAAAAATTGTAATAAATTAATTATCCATGAAATGTATGAGAAAATTGAAGCCAAGTTTCTAGGCCAAATCTGAATGTCACTAAAAAAGGGAAAGGAAAAATAAAAAACAGAACAAAACAATGCAGTGATTAAATTGTTGACACGTGTATCTAATTTGTTAAATGTGCATAAAAAAACTGCAATGTCAAACAAGTGAGATGCTGCAAAGGCAATTGCATAGGGAATGTGCAATATATGTACTAGTAACAGTGGAAAGGTCCTGGATACCTTTCCAATTAGTGGTAAACCTATATCTATATTGCTAAACAAAGGTTGTATATATGCACGGATGCCAGAGGCCAGACGCACCAAATGCGCACTGCGCCTCAGCGCCCCAGAGTCAAACCCAGCGGCTTCCCAGACTCAGTAGGTGACGCCCAAACAACACAACACAACCTGTAAACTAAACTTCAGGTCACAATACAACCGCCGCCCGAACACGAACGCTCACAACACCGCATATACAACCTTCGTTTAGTAATGTTTACGAAGGTTGTATATATGCACGGATGCCAGACGCAACCCGTGCCAAAAGCGCACGAGCACAGTGCCTCAGTGCCCCAGAGTCAAACCCAGCGGCTTCCCAGAGTCAGTAGGTGGCGCCCAAACAACACAACCTGTAAAGTAAACTTGAGGTAAATCGTGCACGCCAACAAGTTGCTATGGTGACATATTTAAACATACATAGACATAGAATAACTAGACGCCTCATGACCAGCAGAATCGTACGTCAATGTCGCCGCCATATTGTGAGTGGCACTGCTGTGGAGTGAAGTAATGAATAATGTGCTGCTTTGGATTGTACAAACCGCTGTACGCTCCAAACCAGATCCCAGGGGATTACATTTCATAGGTAAGGCTGAACAATTGTTTTGGTTATATTTGGCTATTAGAAAATCCCGTTTTATAATCTTTACTTTAGCTAAGCCAGGCTAAGCTAGCAAAGCTATGCATTTATGTGCTCAAGTGAGCCTCCAAACAACGTTTTGTTTAAATGTATTTAGTCACTACCTATGTAGATTGTTGTTAGCTGTTAACATTTCTCAAACTTGATGATGTTTTTTCTCAAGGAGCACATTGAGGAAACACAGTTTGAAATTGACAACCATCATTTTATGCTCATGTCTTTAGTTTTGTCTGTCTTCTACAAACTAAGGCTGCACCATATTGCCAGACTGAATACTTTCAAATTACAGGATCTGAGTGAGCGAGATGGACTGTAAGTCTGTAGGAGATCAGTGAGGTTGTGGAGAGCTTTAAATGTTAAGAGCTGTAGTTAACAGGGAGCCAGTGAAGTTGAGAGAGAATCGGTGTAATATGTTCAGTGGATTTAGAACAGCAGGTTATTATCCTGGCAGCAGAATTTTGAAGAAGTTGTAAGCGATGGATACGTTTTTGTGGGATGTCAGATAGAATAGCATTACAGTAATCTATAAGTGAGGTGACTCAGGCATTAACCAATACTTCAGTACTGTGTTGCGTAAGAACAGGTCACAAGTCTAGAAATGTTTCGAAGATAGAAGAAGGCAGTCCCTGAAATGTTACTTATATTGGAGGAATTATTTAATAATAATAATTATAATTATTATTATTTAATAATTGCCATTATTAGTGTATAAATGGATATAAATAATTGCATTTAAACGATTCGCCAAAATCTGTTGTATGTAAACGAAACTGTTTTAAACGTTATTGTTTTTTCATCAGAAAACCTGGTTTCCACGTCTTACCTGTATTAGTTTAAATGGCACTTTTGCCACACGCAGTAAGGCTGATGCTCTGACGTATCGTGTCGACTGGGAAACACAGTGAATGCTGTGTCTATCTATATATGTCTATGTATTTTTAAACTTGAGGTTGTGGTGACTACTGACAATGCCAGCAGTCAGCTACTCCATAGTGCCAGCGGTCAGTGTTCTCCACTCCACAGTGCCAGCAGTGCTCCACTCCACAGTGCCAGCAGTCAGTGTTCTGCACTCCAAAGTGCCAGCAGCTACTCCACTACACAGTGCCAGCAGTATACCACTCCACAGTACCAGCAGCTACTCCACTACACAGTGCCAACAGTCAGTGTGCCTCAACAGTGCCAGCAGTACTCCACTACACAGTGCCAGCAGTTAGTGTGCTCTAATCCACTGTGCCAGCGCTCAGTGTGGCAGCTGTCCGTGTGGCTTATTTGAATCACATTAAGAAAATTCAGTGTTAAAAATAAGTTCAATTATGATTCCTAACAGCAAACGACTTCTAGCTAACAACACACCCATAGTAAAACAAAAACGAGACCGCATGGATAAAAACAATGAACGAAGGCGCCTACAACCCGCTTCTGAAACACCAGAACCAAAGGAGTCACGGCTCCAAAAAGAAACAGCTTTAGTACAAATATATTTATTTAATTAAATAAAAACTTTCCCAGGACGCTCCCACCCTCCATGATTTTTTATCCCTACAAAGATCGGAGGGAACAGAAAGTAATTGCCATTCTTGGATTTGCGATTCTTTAGAGAATCGAGGGTTTACTGGTATTGATAATGATTTGAGACGACAGTGGGTGAAAATGAGAGATCTGTCATTAAGGCTGACTGATTACTTGTTATCAGGCAAAAAAAAAATGACTATAGCAAAATACTGTTGGGCACCACCTGACTGATGCAAAGCTATGGTGCATCTTTTGTAGGTCCTGGCCACTTCTCAACAATGTTCCTTACAGGGAGCTTTCCATAACAGATGATTTGCACATTCAGGGAAGAAAATCATTTTCTACAAACATAAAGTCATGGCTTGACAATGTGGGATTTAATTCTAATATATCTGTTGTCACTAAGGCAAATTGCACTGTATTTGAAAGTACACAGATTTCACACAGTTAAATTGCCAGTATTAAAGTAACCCTTAAAAGTTTATATGTGGAAAGAGATTACCCATACATGTATTTAACCTTTTTTCACTGTCTGTGGGCCATGTTATTTACTATTGTAAAAAGTTAGATTTGTTTGATGCTGGTTAGAGATACAGAAACTGATGCAAGCAGAAAGTCCATTTAGCAGTTTGTTAATATAGATCAAAAGCTCTCTTTTTCATTTTCAGTCTCACCTATACTTCTGCATCCCTCACAGAGCCAGCCTCAACACAAAAAGTTCCACTGTTAAGGTAAATCCAGCTTTAACCTTAAAACACAGCTTCTAAAGGCGATTCAGATATTAAACTGACAAATTTGCAAAGAGAACAGGGTTCACGTTCCAGGTGCTCCATATATGGATTTTGCATGTTCTTCACATTAAGTTTCTCCTGGGTCTGACTTTCTTCCACAGTTCAGAGACATGAGAATTAGGTGGACTGCCAATGCTAAATTTTCCCTAGTGTGTAATTATGAGTGTGTTTACCTGTGATGGACTGGCTTCCCATCAAGGGATTGTTCATGCCTTTCATCCAGTGATTGCTAAAATAGGCTCCAGATTCTCCATGACCCTACTCTAGATAAGCAGGTTTGGAAAATGGATGGAAGGACTAATGGATGCGTACATTATTAAAATTACCAGTTCATCTGTAAATTATAATTTTACAATATTGTGCAATGGTTCACAGGACACTGAACACACAGGTAACTGAGTGGCTTGCTGAGGAAGTTCTTCTTCCTACTGCATCTCCTGTAATTTTGTAAAAAGAGTGGGATCTGAGCTCACTGCCATCCTTTTTTCTCTTTAATGGAAAATCAGAGTAAGTGTTCTGTTTTTTTAACAATACTTTTTACTATTTCGTGCATGCTTACCCTGTAAATATATTTTCAATAATTCTTTGTTTTTCATTTTCTTCCATTGTATGTGTTTGTCTCTATCGAAGTGTATTTTGGTATGTAGTAAACTGCTGACACAATAGGAATGGTATAGATTCAGCTGTTTGAAAGTTTTTCACCACTCAGGTGGTAAGAAGCTATACCTGCTTTCACCTACTAACCTGTAAGTCACTCATTTCAAGAAAGCCTGTGAGAGTCTTGTAAGCTCTTCTCCCCAGTGTAAGGCTTTTGAGAAACCCATTCCACCTTTCTCTTAACTACCAGAAAAAAAAGATAGTGCCTGAAAAGAATTACTAGCAAGGGATCTTCAAGTAACAAATACTTGGCATTTCAGTGGTTTGGTCAACCTACCACCTTGTTTAATTTTTATGAACAAAGTTTTTTTTTTTTTTTTTTTTTTTACTATTTCCACCACATTTTCAATGTCAAATATATTTTTAGTAGTTCTTCATGTTTCTTTCACATTTTGGCATCTTTTTTGCAGAATATTTCAGAGTCTTAAGAACATAGTGTGTAATAAAGCAGGCATTTCAGTCCTGATGGGAACTGAATTTATTCATCCTTTTGAAAGCAATACTGATTCTTTCGAGTATCTTGCAAGCTTGTCTCACCAGTGTAAGTTCATTCTCACCATTTGAGAAACCTGGCCACTGCCGGTCTGGAAGCTGATTATTCTTGCTGTTTCCACAGAGGCACTCAGCCTTCCTCCCACATCTTGAAGACGTGAAAATTATGTTAATTGCCAACTTACATTGAAATTGCTTGTTTATGAATGTTTCCTCTGATGGGCAGCTGCCCTGTCCAGGGCTGGTTCCTACTTAGTAGCGAAACGTTTTCCTCATATTTTTCGTATTTTGTGTGTGTGTATGTGTGTGTGTACTTGGTGAGGCATAGTGTTGCTTGTTTGTTTAACTATTTCTTGAGTTTCTGTAAAAAGCTAAATTTCCCTCTTGAGCAAAATGAAATGTTCTATCTTTTTCAGTATTTATTCATATATTCATTAGAAATACATGTAATGAATATGCAGACACTCTGTTGCTTCTTTTTTTGCATTTTTCTTTTGTCATCCTTAAAATGTTAACAACATCATGGTGGCTGATGTCATCTTGTTAATTGCAGCCAGTGGTAAGATATTAAAATCATAAAGGCAGTTTTGTTATGCTGCACACTCAGTTGTTATTACCAAATAAGTTCCCATTTCCAAATAATATTTTCTAAGTTAGTCAGCAATAACTCTGAATTAGCACTTGTAAAAAATGTGATATTCTTATGCATTATGAAACATCAATTTGTACTACAGTATGTATAATGTAGAGAAAGTTACAAGTTGCAGAATTTTCAAATACAAATTATGTATGATTAGATTTTACCTTTAAATTCAAAATCATATTTTGAAGTGCAATTTTTAATATTTACTATAAATGAATTGGAAATCATTATTAAAATTGTATGTGCATGCATTATTTGTGTTCAGTGGAATTATTTCTATGCATAAAATATACCTTAATTATTTTGTTTTTTTCCTGCTTTATAGTCTTAATTTTGAGTTACTTGCACCTTTTATATTTATTTCTCATTACTCACTTATTTTCATTTCACTTTATATATTTAGATTTCTTTTGCTGTGTTTCTTCTTAACATTGCATTACATATTTGATAGATTTTCTATAATTAATCTGACTTTTCAGTGTGTACTTCCTTCTGATGTTATCCATCATTGTGATATTTTTTTACTTCAAAGAAAGAGTCATGATATCAACCATAAATACTAAGCCCCTGCTTGTGTTTCACTGGCAGACTGTTTTCCTGAGTGCTGCTTACAAAGGGTTAAAACATTTTTCCCATGTCAGCCTTCTGTACTCTGTCTCTCTGTATATCTATATTGATTAATTTATTGATTCACATATTTTTTGTTTGTTAACTGGAAAAACAAAAAATAAATGTTGATATTTCATTTGCTTAACTTACATTCTTCTTTTTCTGTCCCTACTATTATTCACATGTTGATGGTTGAACAGAGCGGTGTACTGTATATATTGTATATTGAAATGTCTCTCTATTATAAAAAAAATCCTGCAGAGAAACAGTAGGGCGTTGAGACGGGATCTTCACGTTAAGATCACGGAAGACACTTAAAAGACCCACGAGACTAAAGAGATTGGCCACGGAGCGTCTCGCGGGGACCTTAAACATGAGACTTTGTGCCAAGAGATTGACCCAGGACCGTCTTGCGATGACATAGAACATGAGATTCTTGCAAGACATGCCCTACTTACAACCAAATAAGAGCATGGGCAGCAACACACTCAGTCGTGTTTTGGCTTTGAGCACACACAGATCCAGGGCTCTCAGCGCATATAAAGCGTATAAGGACAATACGTTATAGATGAAACGTAGACGACTAAGCAAAGAAGAAAGCAGCGTGGAGAAAAGAGTCTCAAAAGCATTGGAGAGACAAAAAAGAAAAAGAATAATCTAGGTGCAAATTCAGAAAATAAGGAAAGTAATTATCAGCCCAGAACAAGTGGAATTGAAAAAAAGCATGTCCAATCCGCACGTTGGCACTATACACATGCAGAGCAGGTTAGAGACTATGAAAGCAATGGAATTCGAAAGGCTCAAAAAAAACGTAGGTGCGAAACACATGCAGAGCAAGTGTACAGAATATGAAAGCAGAAAAAAACAACAGTGTCAAAACAAAGAAAGTAAACATCACATTAGCGCAAAGAAAGAGAAATTATTACTTGGAGAAATAACGAAAAGGTGAATAGAAATTGAATATATGGACATAGGTGATATGTCAGAAGTTTGTTAATATTGTAAGGCTTTGAAGTTTAAGTCAAGAGAATTTCAAAAACAGAGTTTACCTCACATGCATTTATTGGTTACTTTGCAAAAAATATTATTAACTGCTGATGATGTGGATCATTTTGTCTGTGCTGAAATTCCAAACAAAGAAACGTATCCTGAATTATGGTACAAAGTCATTAAACACATGTCTCACTGACCTCATTAAAAAGATTCAGCATATTGGGACTCAAAAGATTCTAAGTATTGTTTTTACAGAAGTTTAGAAATAAAAGTGAAACTAATGAAATAGCAACAATTCAAAGAAAAAAAATCTTAAAAGTTTGTATCTGGAAAAAACAAAAATGGGGGTTGGCGAGCGAAGTGAGCAGGGGGCGAAGCCTCCTAGTAATAATTAATTAAATTTTTTAGTTACTTCAGTTATGTTATGCAAAGTTATACATACAGTATAATGTAGTTAAAATACAGAATTACTTGCAGATAAATACACTGTTCAATACAAACAAAATGCATTTTAACATTATCTATATATTACATATCTATGGACCTTTTCATTTAATTTTGGACCATAATGCACCTAATAATAATAATAATAATACAATGGTATAGTATTGATACAGTATATTAAGTTAGGAACAGATGGAAACATAAAAGAAAAAAATGAAACAACCATAGTATTTGCATTTTACTTGTTTTACTGACATCTGTGCGGGTTTTCCCTTCAGAACTCCAGTTTTCTTCCCACATCCTTGAAGACGTGTTGGTTAAGTTAACTGACTACTTAAATTAGCCCTATAGTGTATGTATGTGATTCTGGGTGTGTACATGGGGGGTTGGCCTCTGATAGCCTTGCTCCAAGTGATGCCAGGATAGACTTTGACTGACTATGACTCTGAACTGGAATATGTAGGTTTGAGAATTCTATGTTATGTAACATTATCCTAAATATTCTATCTTTCCTCTAACAGTTGGTCATCCAACACTTCCCTTGGCACCCCAACGATACCAGCAAATGTTGAGGAGAGCTTTCTCTTTAGGCTTATAAATGCTAACAATACATCAACATTAATGTCTCGTTCTATTGATAGGAAGGATTATGTGATCAAAATAATAGTGAATACTAAACACCATAATGGAACATGCTGAAAATGAAAAAAATGAGAAGGATTCAGTAGCACTGAGTTAAAATATTACTATATTGCCATAAATAGCAATATAAACAGCCTTATAATCAATTATAGAAAATGTGTACTATACAGTAATCCCTCCTCCATCGCGGGGGTTGCGTTCCAGAGCCACCCGCGAAATAAGAAAATCCACGAAGTAGAAACCATATGTTTGTATGGTTATTTTTATATATTTTAAGCCCTTACAAACTCTCCCACACTATTATAAACATTTCACGCACAGTTATACAGCATAAACCCTTTGTATTCTCTTAGATATTAGGTAAGATTCATTGAAATTATGTATGTAAACACAGTTTACATACAGTAAAACCTAAATATTATTTTAAAGATATCGAGCGTCTCCAATATCATACGTTACAGCCATTACAACAGACAGGCCACCAGCAATAAATACATACAATGCAAGAAAAATTGTATACAGTAAAATGTGTGTACAGCAACACTAAACTATGTACATGTAATAAGTACTGTACGTAAATAATTAATTATGGTTACTCACCAACAATGACACGACGACTTGTCCGATAACGATGAGTTTAATTTTACTGCACAACAAAGGATAGCGTTACAGCTCTTCTAAAGGAGCCTCTTCAGGCGACTGTTTAGCACTGCCGTTGTTCTTCTTCCAGCACTCTTCAATCCAAATCCCTAAAGCAGATTTCATCCAGACTACTGCCTTATCATGTCCCCTTGCAACTCGTTTTGTGCCCTGATTAAAGGACATTGCGGCCGTAGATCTTATATGCTTTTCCTCCTTTTTAAATAAAAAGAATCGTGGACCCATTGATGCTGTAATTGTGTCCTACAACGGTGTAGCTGTTTCCTTCCTTCAACATATCCAAAACTTTTACCTTTTCTGCAATCCTGAAGCATTAGCAGTAACGTGCATTAATGCTGAATGAGTGAGATGAGACTTCCTGGTTAATGCAGCACTCCGTTGCTGAGCCAATCAGCAGCACACAGGAACTTAACTGCGTGCTCTGATTGGGTAGCTTCTCAGCGTCCCTTGTTTGAATTCAAATGCGTCCCTTTTTTGAATTCAAATGGGCAAATCAACTGAGGAAGCACACGTACTGTAGACCGCAGACATCCGCGAAGCAGTGAATAATCCGCGATATATATTCACATATGCTTACATTTAAAATCTGCGATGGAGTGAAGCCACGAAAGACGAAGCGCGATATAGCGAGGGATCACTGTAATGTACTAAAATAATCGGTGTTGATCCTTTAATTAAATGCTGAAATTTGAAGCAAATGAAAAACACATAGCTGACAATGCTATTACTGTGAAAATTAGTTTTTCTGGGTTATGAAGAAAATGTTAACATGCATAATTACCAGTCTGTCTACAGAAATGTCCAGTAATAAATACCATCTTATGTTTTTATTTTTTTGAAAATGTTCCATATTTTAGCTAGATGTGGATGATTAATTTATCTTTGTTTTAAATTTTCAACGTAAAGCATTGTATAAACAATTTGTATTAATTTGGTTACAATGCAATAATTTATGTATTTGTCCTGACATTAAGAAATCCAAATATGGTATTCAAAAGACAGTTCGAATTTGACCTAAGGTTTTGATTAATGGGTCAGTATCTTAAATATTCTAGTCTAGCCGCAGTATCTGTAGAATATATTCAAGTGAAGTGAGTTTGATAGCAAAATGCAAATTGTTATTGGGGACTTTGTAGATTACAAAAACTTCAGCATAGTTAGTTAGGTGTTGCTTTAGAACATTTGATTTGTTATCTTATAATAAATCACACAATACTATATTCTCACTCAGTGTAATGTACGCTATCTCAATGAAACAAGTGTGTTTCTTTCCCAGAAAAGATAAGATGTCATTTGAATCAGTATTATGTGTTAACAGACAAAATAGGTGACCATAAATATGGATAGGGAAGAACAGTAAAGTTTTCTCATCCACGTTTGAAAAACAGCATAGGACCAAAAATTGTTACCTTTTATTTGGTCTTTTCTTTATTAATTTTTGTTTCTTGGTTTCTGTTAGATTATTATTATTGGTGCCAGTGTGGACAATAAAATTACCTTGTCTATGTAATATTTATAAGAAAACATATTGTTTGCAGCATTATACACATTAAGAACTAGTGCACCAGGGAGATTGTCAGCTAAAATAGCTGATTTAGTATGTTTCAGAGAAACATTAATATTTCACAGAATAGAGTTCTGAATTATAGGAGTGCTGGGCTAAATAGTCTGAAATATATATTTTTGCCTATTGCATAATTTTCAAGCTATTGTACGTTTCATTTTTTATTTTTGTGTAACAATGGTTTTGCATCTATAAAAAAAGTAACTCAATACAAGTAACAGTTACTGTGCCAAAGGCAAACTTCTGCCTTTGCTATTAAATTCTAATGCAAGTTACAGTAAAATTACATAAATAAGAAGGAGATAGATATTCATATTGTTTAGTGTAATTATTAAAATGCAATGTGATGGAGAGCATTTAATAGGGGTGATCTTTTTTGTACTGATAAATATTTGTATGTTTTTCAGTGATTTATAGATCAGACTTTCACTGTTTCAGCGTTAGCAACAGTAAATTTATTGTTTACCATCTGGGCTGGATTTTGTCATGCAGATTCAAAATTAATGTACATTATGAAATTTAATTATGCATTATTTTGTAATGTTTTTACCCATACATAGTACATTGCTCCCTAATCAGGGGGGAAAAAAGGTCATTCACTGTGAAATAGTTGTATGTGAATAACAATTTCAGTTCCTCCACAGGATGCATCATTATCTCTGACGGGTCTCTTAAATGTTGTATGTAGGAGACAGAATTGTAAAATCTTTCATCATAAGTCAGGTTTGCTAAGTTTTTCAGAAATTGCTATGTAATTATGAATCCACATACTGAGGGCAACATAATAAAAAAGCTATGATACTGCTTGAATATATAGTACAGAAACAATGTATATATAACACAAAACATACAGAATTCTTATCATACAAAATACGTAATTAGAGCTGACAAAACTGTGAGGATATTCCAAAGCACAATATCCTAGTACTACTTCTCAAACCAGGTTGCTTTATGGAGAAATTCCATGTACTTACAGACATTTTCATCATACAGTAAAATCCCTTCAGGTAGAAAAAGTACTGACATACCACCATCTTTTTTACATTTTGTGTTGTGTTCTTATGTTCTGCTATATGTTATGATACTGTAGACTGAAGGTACATATAGAGGCTGTTATTGTAGGATGTGCCTGTTGTTTGTATGGGCAGATTTCTTCATCTGTTTTCCAAATGTTTCGCTTCTTGTTTGGCATAAAATTTACTGCACTGCATAAAGCTTCATGTTAGAAAAATTCTACATGTTTTGTTATAATGGCACATTCGTTCAGTATTTTATTTCATTGCTTTTTTTAAAATTTTTTGCAAGTTTAGTTTTTTTAAATACTTGAAACATATAACAGATATTAAAATATGAATGTCTTAATAAAATTGAATCTGATATTTCAAGGTAACAACAGTTTAAACAGGCTACTTTTTAAATCTGGTGGTCTCCCATCATTTTACACCTGAGTTTTACAGGTTTCACTTATGAACTTGAAGGGATGAATTAGATACCTTCCCCACATAACATAACATTAAAATTTTATGCTTACTTTTATGTCTACTAAACAATGTTTCAACATTTTACTGTTCTGATGTTTTAATAAGCTAGACAGTTTTCCCTTTGAACATTAAAAATCTCGATTTGTTCTATTTCTCATGCTTGAACTGTTCATGTCAGTCATTATTAAAGCCACTGATTTATTTGGAAATATTTGCAAGTGGAAAGTACATTAATGGCAAGCATGATGGTGTAGTGGTTAACGCTTTGGAGTTTTCCGCTTGTTTCTGTGTACATTTGTTTCTTCCTAAATTCCAGAGCTACTTGGGCTAGGTTAATTACTGACTGTGAATGGATCTGGTATGAATTTATGGGGTTATTGTGTCCTGCAATTAATTTGGGTCTTGTCCAAGGTTGGTTTCCTGCCTTCTACTTGATAATGTGTAGATTGCTTCTGGCTTCACACCACAATGTATAGAAAGAGCAGGTTCAGAAATTCACGTCACATTTGGAAATACCTTTTTTGGTGTTCTTTTGACAGATACATGATAATATAAGTGGACCAGAGCCTATACTAGCAGCCATGAGCACAAGGCAAGAACCATTGCTGAATTGGGCACTAGTCATTTGCCTTGCCAACATACTCACAAATAAACCCACAACCACAATTAGAATTAGATTAGAATTCTAATCCAATTAGAAGTGCCAATTAGCCCAACCTCAGAGAAAAATGCATGAAGTTTCCAAATCACTACTCATGTTTTTACGCATAGTTAAGGGATTTTTTTAATAAACACTAAAATTTTATGTGATGTTGATATATTTGGGAATTTGGTGTATGATTTGTTACTAATATAAAATATATTTTTTTAAATCATATTTTGTTTTTAATAAGCAACTATTTAAGGAATTAAGTAGAAATCTTTCACTTACAGATATAGTACTGTTTTATTTAGCCATTCAGTATTAGTAAAATATTATTTGCACTTTGAGATTTACTGCTAATATAAAGTGCCCCTATAAATAAAATGCATTAATATTATTATTATTTTAATTGTATGATAACAGGAGAAAATGAATAACTATACATTAAGACTTTGTCTTGTTTTTGAACATCACTTCTAGGAACAGTGTGTGTATTTTTCACTGCGTAACATATTGTCATCATATTGACATGCTGTCATTAATGTTACAGAATTCTATCCAATGACAAAGAGCAATCTTTTCCTTTTGTAAACGGTGAAAAATTCCCATAATGACTTGGCTGCCCCCTCACTTTCAACTAGTGAAAATAGCTACACAGTTCATGCTTTGCCCCTTATTCTGCTTGTTGTGGTCAGTGGGGTAGTGGAAATTTTATAATTTATAAATTTTATAATTTTATAAGATAGCGCTTTGAGTACTGAGAAAAGCGCTATATAAATGTAATGAATTATTATTATTATTATTATTATTATGGAGAAAAAACATGGGCAAAATAGTTGGTTGGTCAAACATGTTAAAAATTCCATTTTTGTTGCTTGTAAATATACTTTTATCTGCTCTCTGAGACAATGTTAATACCTTTCTTTCTTTTATATAAATTGTGGCACTAGATATCTACACCAAAACAAAAAATCCCATTAAACATAAAATTAATTTGTTTAATTAGCATAAAAGTACAAAGTTAATATACAACAAAGAGACAAAATTAGTTAAGCAAAGTAAAGCATAGAAGCTTAGTATTAGTGATGAGCGAAACGATTTACACATAATTGAACTCGTCATGAAGTTAAGAAAAGAATTGTGTTTCACTTCCAGTGAAATTTGTGCCATTGATTTGCATGCTTTAATTGCTCATGTATCTGCCTGTCATTTAATATTTAAATAAAGATCTCCAATAAAAAAAAAATCACCTGATTCATTTCCTGTCACAAATAGACATTTTGTTAAGCCAAAGAAACGTTCTGGTAGTACGATCCCCACTTTGCTAATTATCATAACATTCTTGGTAATCCCAATCCTAAACATGCGTCAAAGACAGGAAGGAAACTTGAAACTGCACAGCACTTGGAGAGTGCATATCTTCAAATTCCTCCACTGGAATCAAGAAACAGGAAAGGGTGTTTGTAAGGTAACTATGTGGGGTGTGGGCAGCTTCCCCTTTAGTGAGATTTTCCATGGGTAATCTCAAAGTAATCTGCAAAATTGAGCGCTTTGAAATGTCTTTATATGGAAAATATGCAAAATGTTACATTTTGTAAAAATGCAGTGATGTTAACAGGTAAACACGGAAGTGTGAAGGATATTTTAGGGATAAATATTCCTTGTTTTTCCACCTCCAAAAAACCTTTAAAACCTCCAAAAAACTTAATATAGTGACCTTAGTGTTTTGTAATTGGACAATCGCCTGTGCATTAATTTTAATGTCATTTTTGTGAAACTGTTTGTCAAATCAAAACTTGCCTGTTTCACTCATTACTACTTAGTATTATAGTTTTAACATGATGTGATTGATCAGTACACTAGCAGATTTAGGAGGCGAGTAGAGAGGTTGAAATTCTTATGTGTTTCCAAGAAGTATGTCAAACAGGTTCAGTGTTTACATGCATGATTTAAGTAACAATCCACAAATTCTAACAACTTATTGTTTTGTGGGCTCTTTGTTCCCTTCTGTACTGTCAATCCAGAATTTGTTTTCTATGAATTTTTCTTCTTAAAAACTGATGTATAAAAACTGGTGTATAGCCAGATCTTAGGTGGGTGTATCCCAACAATCACTGATTGGCTAAGTGACTCATATAGCCCCATCAAGCCAAGGTGATGAATGCAATGAAGCCACTATATGAGTTCATCATCCTCATATCAAAAAGTGAGCATAAGAAACTGGCTCTTGGAATATAGAATGTCAGTTCACTGGATAAGGAAAAATCCAGTGATTGTGTATTAGATTTAAAAATTTGAACGTGAGCATCAGTAGGCTTTGTGCCCTAGGAACCAAATTACCCGAGCTATTCTATCACATTTCAGTAATTATTTACCTCTCTGATGCTGATCTTTCTGATCATAAAATAGGTCATTACAATAACAATTGACAAGAAGAATTCATAATTTTCAGAATTACAGTATTTGAAGGTTCCTCTACAGTGCCTGTTTCTCTTTCACGATTTGGCTTAAAAAATAATTAGCTCATTGTCATCACATAACAGGCTCAAGTTTCGAGTTGGGTATTTTTCTCTCTAGACCATCCTCAAGAAACTGTGACACACAGTCACACATACACAAACTTACAATTGAGATATCGATATTTATATTTTGGACCCTTAAACATCAAGATCCATCAAAACACGGAGATAGAAATTTTTGATGAATCTAAACCTTTCACTCCTCCCCCATAGATGATAGGTTATGGTGGGGAATGGCACAAAGCAGAAATGTCAGCTACATCATTTCACTTTATCTCTTCACACAGCATTCTCCCTAAAACTAGACTGACCTAGGATGGTCTGCCATTTTCTCCAGGTTTGTGCTGAGGGAGATACACCAGATACTGTAAGTGTAGTGATACTTACCAGCCCCACTAATATGTACTGTACTGTACTTTGCAATGGAAGTTTGTTCTAGTGCACAATAAAGTAGGCTAAATACAAATTCATATAGCAAAGGTAAAAATTTAGAAAGACTCTTATTTGCATGCATTTTGCTTTTTTAGAAATGGTGGGTGTCATTCCACTGACTGTCTAGTACTACTTGGAGACTTTTAGTGCTCAGGTGGACAATTACAGAGGCATCAGAAGGAATGTGATTAGAGGGAATGATTTGGGAAATCTCACTCTAAGACTTAAAATGGTTTATGATTTCTGTACTAGTCATTGACCTTCCACAAGAAACAAGGTAAATGTATTTGATTTCAGAGCTCATTGGGCTAAAGGTCATTGTAGCCATTTTACCCAATCTAAGGCACTAATTTCTGTATGGTGTTATAAAGAAGTGCTCAAATGTCAACTTCAATCATTTTTTATTTTATGTATCACATTTCACATAGCTATCCATTGTAAGATGCTTTAAAAAGCAAAAATGGTTATAACTGGTCATTATTTTGTGATGAGTTGACTTTAGCAAATGGAACATCAAGTAAGCAGCCAAGATAGTCCCAAACAGAGAATGAAGACTGTGTTGGTGTGTTTAGCAAATGTGTTTCTTTAGGTTATATTCCATTCTAGAGAAGCTGGAAAAAGGTATGGTCTAATTGTCATAGCAGCATCCCTTGAACCCATTTGTACTCATCTGTGTTTTGGAAAACATTTGAGTTTCAGAAAACCTTCTATACAGTGTCAGAATAAGAATTTAAGACCAAAAAGGCAACAGCAGTTGCAGTAATCAAACCAAATGGCTTATTATAGGTAGCATTTGGTGAGGACAAAAATAATTATCTTCAGGTAGCTTTAAAAATTTCACAACTTAGGAAGGAACAATTTAGTTATCACTCAGGCTGCATTCAGCAAGGATGAAATAGCTTTACTGTTTATTGATAATATTGTTATAGGTTGAAGAGTGGAATCTGAGCAATTTCTGAATCTGGGAGACATATTCTTCTCAGAGGAGGCATTGACAATAGCAGTAAAGTTTGTTCTAATCTACAGGGAGATTCACTCAAAAGAGGCCCTGAATATTCTGTAATAACTCTTTCTAGGACGAAGAAATCTGAACGAAATAATGTGCAATGTGCTCCTCAGTATATGGAGCTTCGAACAAGCAGTGATGCCCCTGTGTCGGAGCGATGAGGTAGGTGCTGGACTACCATTGCGACGTTTAACCTCCTTTTGCAACTTCCGGGTGCATACCGCCTATACCCGTTCACTCAGTCACTCAACTTCTCATCAGGATGGTGGTGTACAGTATTAGTGTGAACCTATTAGGTCACCAATTCATTTAAGTGATGTCAGAATCAACTGGATGATTGTGAGTTAACAGAAGGTTACTTCCAGCAAGATGGAGCAATGTGCCACACTTTGGCAAGGAGCATGGCAGAAATTCAGTCCTTCTTCGGCAACAGGGTAACTTCAAAGGGGCTTTGGCCACCACGGTCGCCGGATCTGACACCACCAGACTTCTTCATTTGGGTTTGGGCTCAAATGATAAGTCTATCAGAACAAGCCTCACACTGTGGAAGATTTGAAGATAAACATCCAACGTGAAATTAACATAGAGAGCCATGTCGAAATGTGTCTGGCAGAAAATGGAAACTACTTCCAGCATCACATGTAATGCAATCGATTACGCATACAGTACATCAAAGTATATAGCGTATTTTTTTTGGTTCAGATTGCTTCATCCTAATGGGAGTTACAACGGAATATTCAGGACCTCTTTTGAGTGAATACGATTATAGCACATCTAAGCCACCAATTAATGGTCAATTTTTGACCTCTCAAACCCCCAAAGCAAAATTTCAATAATTTTTTGATGTCAAGGAAAAAAACTATAAAAAATAAAAGAAAAAGCTGTACAGACTGTATTTAAATAACGTTTCCAAAATGAATACTCTGCAAGGTGAGTGAATCTCCCTGTACTTTTCTTTTGCATAGGTTAACCTAGTTGTTTAATAGGATACTGTACATTCAGTTAACAAGAGATAATGCTTCTCAACATCATTTTAAAAGCACAGGCTGTGTAGGGGTGGTGAAGTTGCAATCTCTGTCAACAGGTGATCCTTACCTTCAGGATAAGTAATATGGTTATTCCACCTTTGCTACCATATCGTGGACTTTTTTGCATTAAATGATTTGTATGAGTTTTTGTGAGAATCTTGAGGACATACTGTATGTTTTGTGTACTTGGAGAAAAATCAGAAGGGGTAACTTTAGAAGGAAAAGACAGACTAACAAAATACAAATGTCATAGAGTGGTCATATTATAATGAAACAGTAAAAAGTAATACAGTAGTTGAAAAGTAGTCTAAAGAACTGAAAAATGTATTGTTTTAAATTGTATCCAACAGTGTGTGCTGCAATGTAATTATATACTACGCGCACATAATCAAGCAAACACAATGACATTTCCAAAGAAATCCCATGATTTTATTTAGAGGGAATGTTCTGTCTATAACTATGTTTATGAAACTACTAAGCACTTCATTGATTGTCCATATGGCTGTCAGAGAAGCAGTGCTGTATGTGAATGCAAAGAAAAGGTAAGTTGTTTAATGGTACAAAGGACCAATAAAAGCACATTTGAGACTGCTTTATCAGTAAGTTAATGGGGCTTCAGTGTACTCCTAAGAAAAGTGAAATTCTTTATTTCAACCTATGTACTGCATAATATTGTTCAATGCAGAAATAAATATGTTTAATGTCAAGTGCCATATGATGCACACTAGTAAGTCCTTTATACTTTCTAGCTAATGTAAATAATAAAAAAATAACTACTTGTGAAAAGCAGTTTATTGACTCATTGCAGATGTTTTATTAACTTCTTTCTCGCTCTGATGTTCATGTCCTAAAAAGGCACTTGCAGCACCCCTGCTATTTGCACAATATACCCAATTCCCACTTCCTCTGTTGAGAGTGCATTGTTTTAGGACTCCCCCGCTTGTTGTCTCACGTTCTCATTATTGCTCCATATAGTTTTTAATTGCACTGCTGTAAACAAGCTCTTTTTTTGCTCATTATTATTATGCAGTTGTCATCTTTTGTGCTGTTTTCACCTACTCAGTGTTTTTTTTAACTGTACTATTAATTCTAAAACTCTTGCTAACATTAATAATAATACATTTTATTTATATAGTTCCTTTTCCGTGCTTAGGGCACTTTTGATTAATTATTTCTTATATTATTCATTTCTTTCAGTCAGTCAGTCATTTTCCAACCCACTATATCCTAACACATGGTCATGGGGGTCTGCTGGAGCCAATCCCAGCCAACACATGGCACAAGGCAGGAACAAATCCCGGGCAGAGCATCAGCCCACCGCAGGACACATACACACACCAAGCACACACTAGGGACAATTTAGCGTCGCCAATGCACCTAACCTGCATGTCTTTGGACTGTGGGAGGAAACCGGAGCACCTAGTGGAAACCCACACAGACACGGGGAGAACATGCAAACTCCACACAGGGAGAACCCAGGAAGCGAGCCCAGGTCTCCTTACTGCAAGGCAGCAGCGCTACCACTGCGCCACCATGCTGCCCTCATTGCTTTCACCATTATGAAAAAAGTATGCTCTTCTATCAGTCTCCTATCTTTGTGGTCATGATTATGTACATTTTCTGTCCTTTTGAATATGCACAGTACAAATTTCTTTTTTTTATTTGTTACATGAGGTGTGTTTATTAATTTATTAAATTGTCATTATATGCATTTTGATAAATTGTTTTGTTCTACAAATGTGTGCCTTACAATAATTTAATTTTCACTATGCATTTTTTGTGTTTTATTGAATTTTCATATAATTAAATTACTAATACCAACGTTATTTCATCCATACTTGCGTGTTGCACCATTTTACTCTGTTGCATTTCTGCTATTCTATCCTTTGGATCTTTCTTTCATTAGACCCTCAGATAGACAGTTTTCTGAGTGTGGTGTTCCTATACTGCAAATATTCCCCAAGGCTTATGATAAGTAATGAAAATGAGTGATATGTGACTTGTGGAAAGATAATAAGTGATATGTGGAAAAGCAGGATCAGTTTTTTTTAAATATTTCTAATTGATTTTGCTACTTTTTTCTTGTGCAGTGATTGTTTAAAAGCAAAATAATTAAAATCAGTGTTTGATTTTTGATTGAATGCTGTTGAGCCTTTCTTGTTAATAAATAAAGAAAGCAGGTTGCAGTTGGTTTGTAGCTAAGTGTAAAACTTTTCTCAGATTGTACAACAAGCTAGTCAGGTATTTCATTTATAGAATATTTGTAAAGCTACTGCTTTATGCATCACAAAATGCAGTTTCTGCTTCTTCCATAATGTAAGTCATTTTTTTTCTTCATTGACATTCTAATGAGGTCATTTTTGATTTTCATCTCAGTTCTTCATTCTTGTCATTTCTCTTCAATCACTTATATTGATACCACTGTGGAAATGATATTGGCAAAATATTTTGATACATAATAAAAGACATTTTGTGATAGTGTCTGTTTCTTTATCTTTACATTGCCAAATGTTGCATGAAGGTAACAGAGACCATGAGAACATTAGAATTTATCCTGAGAGACAGCAGGGGTATCTTTTGTTCCTGATCCTAGCTGCAAACATAGGAAGCATCCTCAAATTGCAGGTCTGCATCCAATCCAGCATGTTAATCGCTGTCCTTTTCAAGGTTCTTTTAAGCAACACATCAATGTACAATCTAGTCAGCAAAATATTCTGTTTGCTGTATTGTTTAGGGTTTAATGAATAAATAAAAGGTATAATGAGCATGTATGACCTTTACTCATTATTCCTATAAGCATTCAATACACTGGATACTTGTTGAAATTTTTATATTTCAATAATTTGCTTTGTGTTTGGAAAAAAATAATTGGGCCACTTAAACACTTATTTTAAGAGTTCTCCTTCTAGAGATCTTAACATAGTAATGTATTTTTGTAAACATTTTGACTAAATAGTTCCCTCATTTGTATTATTGTATTGGCTAACTACTCATTTCAGAATACTTCTAGTGACCTTCTCATAAAAAGCCAAAAATACCACCCACCTCAAATTCTAATTTATACAGTTAATTTGCTGTTATGGCTAATCTTAAAATAGTGCACCTTCTTATACTCCAAAGCATTTTGAAAAAATGATCTGACACAGATAGTGAAGAGCAAAACCCTTGGATTTGATTTGCATATTGCTTGAGATTTGTCCCAAGTTGTAATGCCCAAAAATACTGAAAAAAAGCTGTTAAGTCCCTGCTGCTGAACACACAACCAATACATTGAATATGCACAGCAGTGAACTGTTTTGTGTGGTAGACCAAAAATTGATGGTCACTGCTATGGTTCAATTAGTGGGTCCTCGCAGCCAAGTACTATATAGTCTCAATGTACAATTTAATTCTGACTTCTTAAAACACTTAATCTTCTGCAAATTTTATCATCTTACTGCTCATATCACTTTTGGCATTTTAAAGATTTAATATAGTGTTCTTCATAGTCTTAGTTACATTCCAAGCAAACAACACAGATTGCTTACATGAAAACTAACACAGAAGACATGATTCTGGGGTCTTATTCTCCATTATTAAGCCTAGTCCAATAATGCAATATTTTGGCAATGACGTTTGACCACTGTGTCAGGTATTATAAGCAAGCTTATGAGTCCAAGGAAAATTCTCAAGAAAATATGCATTCTTTCCTGTCTTCTGACCCAATGAGATGGGAAAAATCTTCTAAGTTCATGCTTTAAAAGTTGTTTTGTGTGAGAAAATTGCTTGTCTTCTTTTATATTCAATAACAGCTTGTGAAGGAAACTACAACAACAACAACAACATTTATTTATATAGCACATTTTCATACAAAAAGTAGCTCAAAGTGCTTTACATAATGAAGAGAAGAAAAATAAAAGACAAAATAAGAAATTAAAATAAGACAACATTAATTAACATAGAAAGGAGTAAGGTCCGATGGCCAGGGTGGACAGAAAAAACTAAAAAAAACTCCAGAAGGCTGGAGAAAAAAATAAAATCTGTAGGGGTTCCAGGCCACAAGACCGCCCAATCCCCTTTGGGCATTCTACCTAACATAAATGAAATAGTCCTCTTTGTAGTTCGGGTTTTTCATGGAGTCACTTGATGCTGATGGTCATACAGACTTCTGGCTTTTAATCCATCCATCATTGTTGGAACATCATGGTGCTTTGGGTAGATGGTGGTGGCGCACGCCACCACCAACAGGACACCGGAAAAGGAAACAGAAGAGAGAGTAGGGGTTAGTACAGATTTTGAATGAATAGTTATTATAATGAATTAGATATACAGAGTATCAGGATTAAATTACAGTGAAGTTATGAGAAGGCCATGTTAAAGTAATGTGTTTTCAGTAGTTTTTTAAAGTGCTCCACTGTATTAGCCTGGCGAATTCCTACTGGCAGGCTATTCCAGATTTTAGGTGCATAACAGCAGAAGGCCGCCTCACCACTTCTTTTAAGTTTTGCTCTTGGAATTCTAAGGAGACACTCAGTTGAGGATGTGAGGTTACGTTTTGGAATATAAGGTGTCAGACATTCCGATATATAAGCCGGGGCAAGATTATTTAAAGCTTTATAAACCATAAGCAGAATTTTAAAGTCAATTCTGAATGACACAGGTAACCAGTGTAGTGACATCAAAACTGGAGAAATGTGTTTGGATTTTCTTTTCCTGGTAAGGATTCTAGCAGCTGCATTCTGCACTAGTTGCAAACGATTGATGTCTTTTTTGGGTAGTCCTGAGAGGAGTGCGTTACAGTAATCTAGCCGACTGAAAACAAACGCATGAACTAATTTCTCTGCATCTTTCGATGATATAAGAGGTCTAACTTTTGCTATGTTTCTTAGGTGAAAAAATGCTGTCCTAGTGATCTGATTAATATGCGATTTAAAATTCAGATTACAATCAATGGTTACCCCTAAGCTTTTTACCTCCGATTTGACTTTTAATCCTAATGCATCCAGTTTATTTCTAATAGCCTCATTGTATCCATTATTGCCAATCACTAAGATTTCGTTTTTTTCTTTATTTAATTTGAGAAAGTTACTATTCATCCATTCTGAGATACAAGTTAGACATTGTGTTAGCGAATCAAGAGATTTGGGGTCATCAGGTGCTATTGATAAATACAGCTGTGTGTCATCAGCATAGCTGTGGTAGCTCACGTTGTGCCCTGAGATAATCTGACCTAATGGAAGCATGTAGATTGAGAAGAGCAGTGGACCCAGGATAGAGCCTTGTGGAACACCATATAGAATATCATGTGTCTTTGAGTTATAATTACCACAACTAACAAAGAATTTTCTCCCTGCCAGGTAGGATTCAAACCAATTTAAGACACTGCCAGAGAGGCCCACCCATTGACTAAGGCAATTCTAATGAACTAATGAAGTATGCAGTTAGCTTCACTATATATGGCCACTAGAAAGGCAATTTAGCATTTAGTATATACTGAATTGTTATACATTTAAAGAACATTTTAGAGTTTTATTGTGAGTAAACAGAACAAGACAAAATAATTTGATGTTTTACACGATAGTTAATAAAAAAAATATATTGTACCCTGCATATATGGTTAAAGATTAACACTTTCCAAAAATATCTTTTTGTTTGTATTTATTTTAATTTGCTTACTTCAAGGATTTGAAAGTATTCAGTGGTATATTCTGCCTTTAGTTGATAAACATTTATTTCCCTCTAAATTATGTTTTATTTTGGGTTATAGTATGTTTCCAGTTCTGGGAAGACCTACTTCAGTGCATCTAACTAACTGATAAAATAAATTTTTGTACAACTTACAATTCCAGGCTGCAGTACTTACAAGCTAACTTTGCAGTTTAATAAAGAATGTTCAGTGGTTAATATTTTTGTGCACATTAGACGCACATTAAAATATTAATAATGCGTATATGAACATAGCTATTTTTACATAGATTGCATTTGTGTATACTTTTGAACTACCTTTGACTGTTTACAATAGGCTCTTGTGCACAGTATCTTAATTAACTATAGTAAAATAAAAGGTGGGCATAAGGCTAAGAGGCAGTCCACTCACAGAAAGAAATGATCCATTTGTCACCCCCTTCCCCCATTACAGGCTTGCTGTCTAGGCAGTAACCTACAGTAAGTCATCTCGGAGCACATTTTCTGTGATTATTTCACTTACTTGTAACCAGGGCAACAGTTAAAGACGGAAGGTGTAGAGGAGTGGAAAGGACTTCCATTGTGCCTTGATAGGCCTACCATCTCTTTCTGCATATTATTGTTATTATTAGTGTATAAGTGTGGTTTATTTCCAACAATTCTGATTAAATGAGGTTGCACCATTAAATTCAATTTTAAGTATATACATTTCTAAGTAAAAATTTTAAATGTGCATATTTTTTATTTTGACATTGTGTTTATTGTTAAAATATGCACATTAGAAATGTTTTTTTATTTTGTTTTAATTCCATAAAAATGTTGCAGAGATTTTACATTTCTAGTGGGAATTTTTTATTTCACTTTGCAGAGCAAACTTTTCATGGAAGGATTCCGGAGCCTAAAAGAGGGAGAGTTGGTAGAATTCACGTTTAAAAAATCTTCCAAAGGTTTAGAATCATTACGGGTAACGGGTCCAGGTGGCAGCCCCTGTGTTGGTAGTGAAAGGCGACCGAAAGGGAAGATTGTGCAAAAAAGAAAACCAAAGGGAGACAGGTAAGCACATTTATTTTTGATTTGGTTCTTTCTATATCTACTTGTATGAGTTGGTGTTTTATTCATGGATAATCAATCCCCTTTTTAATTTCATGAATTTGTATTTGAAAGTTTAAATTGTAATTTTGAAATTTACTCTCTGTATGGAGGTATTCTACAGTTCTTAACCTATCTTCTCTGACTTTCAGAGTTATAACTTTCCATGGAGAATTATGAAAGGAAAAACTGAAAATTTCAACTTTAACATTTGCGTAAATTCTTAATATTAATTTTACTTGAATCCCTATTCTCAGCCTTAAATGTATTATTTTGTTGAATCTAATATTAAGCATGGACACTTAGTTTGACTAGCACCCTGAGCTATTTCCTACAATGCATGCAGTGCTGCTGGGATAGGCTCTGGCTCCTCTGGTTTAAAGATGTTGTTATGTTATGTTATGTTATGTTATGTTATGTTATGTTATGTTATGTTATGTTATGTTATGTAGAATTTAGACCACATTCATACTGGTCATAATCCTTACCTATCCAAAAATGTAAATATATTATGACAAGAAATGTAAAACATTCTAGAACTATTCATTTAGCAATCAAGGCTTATCATGATATTTTTTTTTTATGAATTGATGAACTGAAAGAAAACATACCATTTTAAAAATAATGTCCAAATATATTTTTATGTTTTAAAAAATTCTCGATTTTTCCAGCATATACATTAAAATAGAGTGGGTATTATATTGTTTCTAAAGTCTATTGATTTTCTAAGCATATTTACATAATGCAGCATGAGTATGTGTCATAAAGACATATAATTAGAACACATTTACAGTGCCTTTCAATTTTGACTATATATCTTAAGTAACATATCAATACATTACATACAGAGGTTTAGTGACTTTTTAATATTTTACTGACAGCTATAATTGCTTAAATTTTGATTTTGTTGTAGAGTTGTAAATGATTTTAGAAATTGTATTTAAATTACTGTTGTGTTATTTATTTTGTTTTTAGATATTTTATATGACTTATTTTAGTATTTTGTGATCAATGTGCTTTTGTTAATGTTAACTTATTTGAATGATATGTAATAATCAGTGAAACAATATTAAATAGTTTTTAATTGATTATTGTTGATATAATCCTAATTTCAGAGAAAGCTTGAAAATCTAATAACCTTCTCTTTCTCTAAGAATTTTTTATAGTGGAGGGTATATTTTGATAATTTGTTAACCATTATCTTAAGGTTCAGACACTTCAGTATATTTGTAACAGTTACAAATCACAGACTGCTCTAATTTCATTGCTTCTGGTTATAACACGGCCTCCCATAGCTTTCAGGTTAAGCACACCATGCCAAGAATAATTTTACTTTGAAGATATATTGAGTTCCACTGTACTTTCCCAATGATATTTAAGGTCTGTTTTAGTGAGATTACCCTAAAAGTTACCTAGAAATGCAGAAGGGGACAACACTGTGAATTATATTAATTTGTTACTTTATTTTTAGTAAAGATTCTTGTTCTTTGTCTGCATTTAAATCAAACATGCTCAGCTGAACAGCAGGCTGGATTATATTAATTTTAATATACTTTTAAATGTTTATTTAAAAGATGCTTGCCATTGATAGTTCACTTTCATCCAGATATTTTAACAATAAAAAAGCCAAAACTAATGTATGCTTCAAAAAGACTAAAATAAAACCTGGTGGGAAATGTTCAACCATCCTTTTTTCAGCATTTCCAAAATCAGGAAACCAGTTGATTCTAAGTACTGAATCTTAATTCACACTGCATGTTTTTCAAACCACCTAAATGTGTGTGATTTTAATAGCTTTTTCGTTTTTGAAATTGAGTTCTTTCAGGCATGAATTATCAGTCCACATCTTTTATGGTCTGCCTGTTCTGACCTTTGAACTCTCTTCTTGCAAGGTCAACATCTGAGGGCAGGAGATTAAGGCAGTTTAAAGCCTGAAATGGTAACTGGAATGGAAAAATTAGCTTGCACATTTCAGAAGCAAAAATATCAAAGTTGTCAAAGAGTTTTCTTTTTTTCTAATTAATTATGGAGTGCAACTAGCTAATTGTATGCTATTATGGTGTTGGCAGTTTACAATATTAATATATTAAAAAGTTATAAGTTTACAGTCGGTAAATTGAACATGTTTCTGAGAAATTTGGTGTTGTGTTGTTGAATGTTACTTATTTATACTCATTGTGCACAGTATCACTTTAGAAATTTAAAATTGAGGTGGTATACAATTCTTGTTTAAATGTAATTTTTAGTTCTGTTGAATACCATCTTTTTTTTTGATGAACAGATTTATTGAAGATATAATGCATTGCTGATAATGAAATGTGAATATAGTTATTCATATTTGATGTAATTAATTTCATTTTGAAAATTAAACATACTGGTCCGATTATGTAATTTTCATCCATGTCTGAATGTACTAAAACAAATTACATTATTTTTAGTACTTAACTAACTGTAAAAAGATAGACAAGACTTGTTTTCACAAATCTTTTCTAATACCTGAATCTGTCTTTTTTAACCTCATATATTAACCTTTTGGAATAGCTGTTTTCTTTTCTTAATCATGTCTCTTTCTGTGAATATTGAGCATGTTAATTCAATTTCTATTTTTAATTAACCTAACTTTATAATATAATGTTAAATGCAATACTCATTTTGTACATGTTATAGTAAAAATAAAAGATATTCGTCACTGTACAATTTACAGCATATTTAAAACTAATTTAATTTTGCTTAGGCTGATTAAATTTGTTTTTATTAAGAATGTTTTTAATTAAGTGGACCAATCAATGATTTAGCACAATGGCAAAAAAGCTTTGTCATTGGGTGTTTGCAATATTGTGAAGCATAAACATACTGTAAGTCACAAAGAGCTCCATTGAAACAATAGTTTGTAAAAATAAATTTTACTGACATTATAGTTAGTACTTATTAAATGCAATTAATTATAATGTTAAAGGTGGCTGACTGGCTGATTAATTAATTTTTCCATTAAAAATCTTTACAGATTTCCAACTTTTTGTTATAAAAAGATTTTAGTTATACTGTACTTATGAATTCTCCAATGTGATTAAACTCCCTTTGTCAGATTTATTCACATTGAAAATGTATAAATAATTTGAAAGAACATTGGTTTTCTGGTTCTAGTTGATTTTAACAGTTGAAACGTTTGAACTAAAATTATTTTATTACAAAGTTAATAAATCAAACAAGTTAACAGAACAAACATTTACATTTTTATAAATGCTTTCACAATTTTTTTATTTCAGTATAATTATGATTCTGAATTTGAGAATGAAGTATTTTTCATATTAGTATACAGTAGTTTTGTCCAAATTATTGAGGTTTTGGTTTTTTTTCTTTTACAGTACATTATATTCAGTTTTACTGACATTATTGAAGATTTCTTAAATGATGGTTTTTCTAACAGTTTATTAAAACAGCTAATTTGTTTTATAATCAATTATTACATTATTACATAATACATTCAGATTATTTGGTAAAGTGCAAACTGTGCATTTTCTGTATGCATTTGAAACTTGTAATGCAGTTTCTTCATACAAAGTTAACTGCAGTCACATCTTTAGTGAGATAAAGCCAAACAGCATGTTGGAAATAGCATGTAACACTCAGTTGTTTTCTTCTTGTTTTTTCTTTCCTTATTTTATTTTTATACGAATTTCTTGTGTTATTATAATCATGAATCCTGAGGTAAAGGCTGATTTCTGGTCCTCCATTTCTTTCTGTAGTAGATTTGTGCCTTAGCTGAGTTGATAGCTATGATAATTTCACTGGCTAAAACAGTTTCTTGAGAGCATGAATGAAATGAAAGGTGGGGGTTGGCAGGAATAGGTAGTTGGCCCCACAGGAGTGCAGATCTAACCTAAATTCCAGTGCCCTTCCCCCTCTTTGCCTGCTCTAATTTAAGATGCCACCATGCTTGACCCCATGCTGGCTTCCAGATAATTCATGTAGAACTTTTTGTTTCATTTAAAAGCAACTGATAAGCATTTAAACATGTTTCATGTACACACATTGGGTCTATGGATTTTTTTTTCTTGTATATATTTAAATGGAGCTGTATCTGGTTAAACATTCAATTATAATTTGATGTTTTGCTAACAGAAAGAGAACACTAGTGTTGATTTATTTGTATATTAACTATTAAATTATTAAGAAATCCGTGAAAGCAAAAATGAAAACATCAATGATTTTTGTAAAGCTGACTCATGAAAAGGGGTTCCTCATTCCAAGCCCATTCATGAATATACTTACTGAAACACTTCATTAATTATTAATTGTAACTTGGCCCAGTTCAGCTCTTTTTTCTTTGATGAATTGATAGTTAAGGAAACATCTGAACCACAGAGTACAGCTCAACATCAAAGGAAAAATTATATATATATATATATATATATATATATATATATATATATATATATATATATATATATATATATATAAATAAAATAAGAAAGAGAATCAAATTTTGGTGATACGATTCAAGAGTGAGAATTCAAATTTTACAAGACATTTTTGTTTTTTGTTGATAATCTATAGATCTTAGGTTAAGAAATGTTTTTCAATCAACCTAAGTAAAAGCATGTTTTCTTATTATTCATTTACTCTTTCAATTCTATAAGGTAGAATATTTTGTTCTTGAAATAAGTCATAAACATTTGTGCAGTACCTTAACTATGTAACATACTAGAAATTATTTACATCAAGTTTTATGATTAACAGCAACATTGATGCCACTCTTGTAAGTCTTTTATGATTAAGATGATGTAACTAAAATGTAACGGATTAAACTCTAGTAACATACTTCTTTTTAGGATGTATACTCTATATTTAACCATTAACACATATCAAAGTATTTTATTATTTGTGCATCAGTGTTGGTCAGTATCCTAAAAAAACTGTGTTATATATTTTAAGGATTGCTCATTTATTCCCTGAATAAATGAATAACATTATCAAAACTTTACCAGGACTGTAAAACAGAGGCTTTTGGATGCATTTATTTTTGAGAATGTGACTTATTGTATGTGACAGAATTACAGATGTGCCGTAATCGTACTATTTTTGAAAGTAAAATGAATACATATATACAGTTGTGAAAGTGAAGATGCATAATTGTGAACACCTTCAAGATTTTTGTACACTGTTGATTATTGATTAATATTGATTTGATATTAATTAAACGCTCCTCAGTGAGAAAACATGGATGTAGGAAAAAGAGATTCCATTTAGGCGTATAATGTTCTTGTTTTTATATATTCTTTCTTTTTGTCTTGAATTAACTATACTATAATATATTATTAAGCATGTTCAAAATCCAAACTCTTTTCATAGTCCTTGGGTGATGGATGCCCTTCCACTCTGCAAGTTACCCAGTTACATGCTATACCTTAAAAACAGGAAGCTACCTAGTAACTTAGACGGCCTCAAATGAATGGAAGGGTTATTTCCTTTGTGTCAGCCAGCCCTCTTGTAGAAGTACCTTTTTGAAAAGAGCGAGGGAAGTAGCAATAGCTACTTAGACTTTCTGATTTGCTTTTTTATGAGCTTGTATATGGCATTACACTTTAGTTCTCAGTGTTTATTGGATGAATTTTAAAGGTTATCATTGAAACAATTCTGATTTATTGTAATGTATGTCTTTTTCAACTCATAACATGTATTTGTTTACAAACATGGATCATATATCTGTTTAGATGTGCTGAAATTTATATTATGTGTATATGTAGGTGTGTTAAATAGGTAGTTGATATAATTAGTTTAGATATTCCATTTCTGATTGTGTAGTGACAAGCTCTTGCAGAATAAAAAGGGTTAAAGAGCACTGGCAATGTGAGCATGCTCCAGTGATGCAGTTATGCTTAGAGGTGGCTGACCATTTCCATTTTGCTGTAAATCCCTTGAGAACGAAAGCATTTCAGAATAGGGGTATGATCTGTGCAGCTAGAGGGAATGATTGACATGGAATGAATAAATAGTCAGAAGAACAGAATAAATACCACCCCTCCCCCTAGAGCTAAAGCACATGCTAACAGGCGCGCATACAGTTTAAAGCCATCCTGTTGTTTGAGAAGAGCTTTCCTCAAAGAGACCCATATGTGTGACCTGAGTTCATCACTGCTGGTAATTCTTTGTGCAGTTCATTCTCTCTGTTTTTATCATTGGTCTGAAGCAGTGGCCAATTAAACAAATTGAGCAACCAATACATAGATGATACAGAACATGACCGAGAAGACTTTGTTGAATCAGGGCATAATGGCAATTTGGTTCATCAGCCTTGCAGTAAAATGGTTCAGTAAATTATATATCAGAGAGTAGTTAAATTGGCTTTTTCTAAAGCAGTGTTTTTGTATTTAAAAATTATGTATTACTACTGTTGGATTCGGACTGTATTACATTTATGAAAGAAGGCAGGTTTTATCATATTCAAAGATTTAATTAATGTTACTTTTTAGGGGATAATGATTACAGACATTTTAATGTCTTTTAATTTATTAAAAATTGGTATTTATTACAGCTTAACATTGTAACTTACCTATTTGTCCATTGCCATTGTTCCCTGCTAGCTACCCTATGACACGAATCCTAAAATCCTCATCTTTGAAGAACACTTAAGCTGCAATAATAAAGTCATGGCAGTTTCACAATAAAAATCATTCTTTTATTGTCAGCTGCTGCATTCATGTGTTTCCAATTGTTCATTTAATGAAAAAGTATTTTTGCCATTTTCCTGCCCTGGGAACTATAAAAACATTTCCAGTTAAATTTGCGTAAGGTTAAATATAAATACATATTTTTCCTTTAATTTGTCTTCTTAACATGCTTAATCTAATACTGGGTTGCAATGGGCTGGAACTTGACCCAGCAGTATCAGACATAAGGCATGAACCAGTCTTTGGAGGGAAGTATGTTATTTCTGAAAGTAATGTCCCATACTTCATTTTTTTCCAGTTTGGGAAAAATAATTTTAATATTTAAATTCAGTTATATTTAGAGAATAGTTAATGTCAAAATTAGAAGTGAGATGATAATGAATGCAGTACTTATTATTTTTCATTGTGATAAGTCTTTAATATACCAAGAACAAGTAGTTCATGTACCAAATGTTCTGCTCATGCTGAAGTGAAATGTTTACAAAGAAAAGACTCAGTATGAAGTATACCATTAGTAACCATTGTCAACTGTTGTCACGTTAAATTACTCTGACACACTACAAATTAGGACTTTCTGTTTATCACCAGAAGACAGCTGGGATTCAAGGAGGGTGTACTATATTGAATTTAGGGTTTACAAACTGATGTAATTAAAGAGAAAGAGGAAATTTCAAATTCAGCTGCAGTGCTTGGAAGCTCTGCCCGATGCTTAGTTTGCTTTCATCCATGCCTCCACGTGTGAAAGAAAGAAAAGAATTCTAATGTTTTTAAAAGCAGTGTTTTTCCACAATGTTTAAATAACATTGGGACTAGAATGGTGTTCAACACATTTTACTTGTGTATGAAAAGTAATAATCTACGTGTAACCCTTGACATATAATATTCATTCAGTTCCAATCAGTTGAAATTCACATTTGTATATATTGAAACAACATCTTAGTGTGAAACATACCAATCTCAAATGTTGTTTGCCAAATCTTACAAGGACTCACTCAGCTAAATTTACACATTTTACTGATGTTTGTGAAATATATCTTAAGTAAATATCATGAGGAAATGTTTGAGATATCTGAGGTTAATTTTCACACTTAAAAATTATTTAAGTGGAAAGAATTGAGTCAAGATTATTCTTATTGTATTGGTTTTAAACTGACTTATTTTTGCTGATAGGGATAATAACTTCAGTCACATAAAAAGGAACAGTAAGTTGCTATAATTTTTAGAATTTAGTGGCAGTATTTTTTATATTGTAAAGCAGAAAAACTGCAATGTTATCATACAATGACAAAAACTATTGGGGTAGTATTGTATTACAGGATCCTTGGCAATTACAAACTCTAGTTGATATGCAGTAATACGAATGACACATCCTACACAGCAGCATTATACTCTTTATTGTGAGGGGTCTGTTCTACCTTACATTGCTTTCTATTTTTCCCTTATTAAAAGTCAGTTCTTATCAAAGAATATTTTACATGTCAGTGCTCAGAGATGTGTTCTTTGAAGCTATCCAAATGAACAATTTACTGTAATAATAAATTACATTTCGACACTTCAGCAAGTCATGTAAATGCATAAAGTTAAAGTCAGTAACAATGTTGTTTACTTGCCCAGCTATTAAACTATTATTAATATGGTGATTACAATATATAAGTCTTTATTAATTTTGCAGAAGTGACTAATCATGTATTATCTGAAAATATGGAAAAACCAAATGTTCTTGTATTATACAGTATAGTAATCACAGTAATTTATGTTTAAGGATTTTCTGTTTATCTTTGTTTTTCATTGAAATGCTTGTGCATCTAGTAAACAGGCTGACTGATGTCATATTTTTGCTTTTTTCTAACTGTGTTTAAGAATCTGAATGCAACACACATACAAATTTGAAAATACAGTACAGTGGAACCTCGGTTTGCGAGTAACTTGGTTTACGAGTGTTTTGCAAGACGAGCAAAAATTTTTAATAAATTTTGACTTCATAAACGAGCGAGGTCTTGCAATACAAGTAGTATGTATACGTTTTGTCTGCTGAGCGTCATGTGATCACAACTGAGCTGATGGTTCTTATCTCTCTCTCGCTGTGGGATTGTGGGCAATCGTCTCCTATTCTCCATCTGAGTCGGTGTGCCTCACTCATATAGTCAACATCCGTATGAGCTTATACTGTTTACTGCAGCATTAGCATTGTGACTGTGTGTGTGTGTGTGTGTGTTTTGCGTGTGTGTATGTGTATGTGTGTGTGCTCACTCGCTCACATGTGTGTATGTGTGTGTGCACGTGCGCGCGTGTGTGCTGTGACATGCGAGTCCCCGTCTTGCACCATAAAACACGAAGCTGAGTCTCAGTGCTTTAGCAACACCAGCTTTATTCAGCTTGAAACAGCAACAGCGAGGTTATTTATACACAGACACAGCAGTCAGGCAGGGTCCTGCACATTTATAATGTTCCTTGTATCACCCATCGACGGCAGGCGCTTATAGCATGTCCGGATTCGCTTTTACGGCGAACTGCTACAGCGCTGGGAGACTGCAATTGCTTTGGGATGCTCTTCCGCGTGTCGTCCCGTTGGGTGCAATCCCACAAGAGTTTAGAAACTCACTCACACCAGCCATGATTCTTTTCAAAGGTAAAGTGCAGGTTAATTTGTTTTATGTATTTTTACTTTATATTTTGTATTAATCATTTTTATATGAATGGTTTTGGGTTGTGGAACAAATCATCTGAGTTTCCATTATTTCTTATGGGGAAATTCACCTTGATAAACGAGTGCTTTGGACTACGAGCACGTTTCCGGAACAAATTATGCTCGCAAACCGAGGTTGCACTGTATATACTTCTAGAAAGGTATTGTTTGTAAATGTGTAATATGTCTGTGATCCTTTAGGAACACTTAAATAGTGTTTTCATTGAGTTTTAGGCTTAATTAGTTAAATGGTCTGGATTTGTAATCAAACTAGAGTATTCACATATAAAGGTAATTTCACAAAATCCATTGCTAAAATATAAAGTGCAATATAAATAAAATTTATTATTATTATTATTATTATTATTATTATTGGCTATCATTTTCTTATATACATGTGCTACAGCTTCTCCCTTTTTTTTATTAACTGTTCTTGAGATGTGTTACTGCATTCAGTTAATAATATAGCATTATGGTATATTGAAAATATTATCAATATCTGTGCATGTGTCTAGGCCTGCATTTGTTCATGATGTAATTTAAAATTCTTAGGCTCTTTTTGAAAGCATTGCCACATCAAACATAAAATTGCATTTGTCAGTAAATATTAGAAGGCACAGCCAGGCTGTGTAAAACATTTTGTTTTTGTAATCAGAATGGGCATGTACAGAATTTATTTTTTTATATTTTATCTGAATACTAACTGCATACTTTTAACATATAACAGAATTCTTAGTTAACATAATTTTTTCTTTTCTCTTATTGCCTAACATTCTCAAACTTTCTGTTGTTCACATTAATTTTTAGGGAGGCACGGTGGTGCAGTGGTAGCGCTGCTGCCTCGCAGTTAGGAGACCTGGGTTCGCTTCCTGGGTCCTCCCTGTGTGGAGTTTGCATGTTCTCCCCGTGTCTGTGTGGGTTTCCTTCAGGTGCTCCAGTTTCCTCCCACAGTCCAAAGACATGCAGGTTAGGTGCATTGGCGATCCTAGATTGTGCCTAGTGTGTGCTTGGGGTGTGTGTGTGTGTGTGTGCCCTGTGGTGGGCTATCGTCCTGCCCGGGATTTGTTTCCTGCCTTGCGCCCTGTGCTGGCTGGGATTGGCTCCAGCAGACCCCCGTGACCCTGTAGTTAGGATAATGCGGGTTGGATAATGGATGGGTGGACATTAATATTTATTTGTGATTACTTTTAATTATCTTGCACCATTGCTTTTGGAAATCTTCGCGTTTTGTGCATCCACAGATTCACTGTTGGATTTATTCAGTCTCCAATTTGTTGTATTTGAGTAGTTTATCATTAGCAAGTACCTGTGGTATTTTTAAAGGCTAATATTTTCTTGCTAATTTAATGTAAATTTCTGCTGTCTTACTGTGTATCAATGCAAGTTCCTTCAGTGTCACAGAAAGCTATATATTAAGTGTAACACATGCATTTTCTTGTTTTCTCACTCTTTATACACATATGCATAAATATATATAAGAGTGTGGAATTTGGAGTCTGCAAATTCTTCAGGGGTCTCCGTGACCCTATAGGTTTTTGTCCTAGGTACCCTGGTTTCCCTCCCTGATACCAAGGATGTGTGTCATAGACTGATTGGTGGTTCTCAGCTGACCCGTTACAAGCAAGTAGGGGTTTGTGAATAAAATAATAAAATAATGATATCTAATATGAAAAATATTTATAGTATACATTAAAGTCAAAGTTTATTGTACAGTATAATTTTTTTCTTGTTTTCTTAAATTTTGTACAGCCAGTGGAGATTTTATTTTGTTGGGGTATTTAAGTTTACATAGTTTCTAATGTGTTTATAGTATAAGATGGGTAGAAATGGAGCTAGATTTTCTTTTTCAATAGATTACTGTTAATGTTTTACATTTGAATGAGACATGTCTTCTTTTACTACACATAGTTAGTTCTCCAGTCTCTTGTTACATTGTATTTGTTGGTCTTTTTCATTTTTTAAAAATATTTGTGTTAACCATTTGAGAATGTTATGTTCTTTTGTGTTATGTTATTTATTATTTTATGTATTTCCCTAGTTTTGATGAGTTGTAATGCTATACTATAGTGAAACAGTAGCCAGAAAGTATTTGTGTGATTTTTCTTATGCTTAAAAAAATAATCCATGGATATACAATAATAAGGAAGTGACCTAAGTTACATAATAACAAATAACTGCAGTCTATCACTTAAGTACTTGCATTGCCTTCTTAATTCATTGTAAAATCCTATTTCTATTGTTCATTACAGTTTGCCTAATTTAATCGTTTGATATGGCGCCATCTACTGGGAATTTTGTAAAACTGACTTGTTCGAACAGTATGTGAAGGAAGTGAAAAAAGTAAAAGATCTTGTTAGATGCAGTGTGTGAATGAAAGCGTTGTTTCTGTCTATTTAATATATATGATAAACTACTAACTCAGTTTTAACATAGTCGTAATTTCAATGTAAACAATTTCATGCATACAACATGGAAATGCACATTGATGTCTTTTGGTGAAGAAATAAAAAATATATATCTAATTCAGAAGTTTCCACTAATTGAATCTCACTCAATATTAAATCCAAAAAATTATTTTTTGTTTGTTACCTCTCTATTTTACTTTAGTATTTTTTCCCCATTCATCCATTGTCTCTACCCATCTGATTCAGAGTCACAAGGAGATGAGCCCAGTCCTGGGAGATGTAGGCAGATGGCATAAACCAACAACGCAAACCCATAACCACTCACAGTATTCACACTGGGGTAATTTAAGATCACTAACTAACCTGAGACACACATCTTTGCAAAAAAAAAAAAAGTCACAGGAAAATGTGCATACCACACAATACTGTGCCACCTTGCCCGCCAGAATGTTTTCTGTGCCCCAGCAAAGTAAATTTCCATATGCTTATTTTGTATATGGTCTCACAGTGACTGTGATCAGACTACAGTTTGAACCCTTTGATTTCGAGCTGTGAGATGTTAGTGCTCACAATGCCAACCATATTTTGAACTTTCTAAATTAATATTCACAGTGGGAAAATTCTTTATTTTGTAATAATTCCAATGTTCACATTATACCAATTTCTTTTTAAAGAAACATTATATACACAATTTAAATAAAAAAACACATTTTCAGCTCTGGAAACATTGTGTAGCTAATAAAATACAATCTGAAAGTGTAAAAATATACAAACAATGAAATATTTAATTTTTAAAGGTGATTTACAAATATCTCATTGTTGCAGGAATAGTTTTGTGGTAGAGCAGAGTGCTTTGTTCTAAATAAATTAACAAGCACATTGTTGTTTTCATCCTACAATGCCTTGAAGTTATATAGCACAATCACTTCACACTGTGTAACCAATAAACAGTTTTATAAATTGACTGACAAGCCAAGTAAAATCTATATTTAACTAATATATATATAGATGAGCTCAAAAAGTTAGACTGTAAAGATAAAGGTTTCCAGCTGCTCATTTTATTCTTTAACCAAAAAAATGAAATGAGCTGATTTTCAGTTAGGGGAGCATTTCAAATGAAGTAGCCCTGTCATGTGTGATGGGGGTCCTAAAAGAGTGTCCATGAAGGACTGTTCATTTTTCATGTTGTCATTCTGGGTTATTGAGAGTATATATTTGGGAAAAAATGTCAAATGTATCCACTTCAAATGAAATCTACAACACAATAAAATGTACAGAAAGTGAAGGGGATATAATGCTTTCTAAATCCAGTCCTGTGTGGAGAGCGCATTGGTAGTAAGACAAGCACTATATAAATGTAAAGAACTATTATTATTATTATTATACATGCCATAGATACAGTAGATTTCAGTGATTCTGATAAATACAGTAATGTTGATTCATAAAGAATACATCTTAATGAGGGGAATAGCTAGTATAAAGCCAAATAGTGACTTCTGATTGACTGTACTTCTTTTTCCCTTTGAGCTTGTTTTTTAGAACACCTGAAATGTATTAGAAACTGCTCCTAAAAAGCCTTTTCTTTTTCAAATTTGATTGTCAGCTTTGATTTAGATCAAAATAAAATTTACAGACACCAGTAGACCACTCACTTCTTCACTTTTTTGGGTATCTAATAGCTAGGTTTTCTTAGTATCCTGTCTCATCCAGACATTTTTAAGTCATCTGGTTTTTCACTTTATCCACACGATGTGAGAGTTTTTCTTGATTTTCACCATCCAGGTTTTCATCTTGGACGCACACCCCCTTACTTTCCAGTGGTTTCCTTTGAGTATATGATTTATCATATAAATAAACAATTCTGCAGGATCATCTAAATCAATGAGAAATCTTTGAGAATTTAAACAAACCTGGTTAACTTCCCAATGTTCAGTTTTCAAAACTAAAGAAGTGAATTCTCTGTAGTGGACACTGAATGCCTCATGATAGTACAAATTTTCCAGTGTCCATTTTAAGGATTTAATTTTTTGCCACCCTATTATACTTACATTTGTTAATGTTATGGTTTAATACATCTGCAGTTTTTAATCTGTAGGTTCTCTTTTCTTCCTCTTGTAATAGATGCTACAACTGTGGTGGTCTTGATCACCATGCTAAGGAATGCAACTTACCACCTCAGCCAAAGAAGTGCCATTACTGTCAAAGCATCACTCACATGGTAGCCAACTGTCCTCATAAAACTCTTACGCAGCTGCCCAGTACTTCTCAGGGAAGATATGAAGCAGAGTCTGTGCCGTCAAGTTCAGCTTTCCTGAGAGAAGGTGTCTATTCTGCCTCACCATTTCACCTGGAAGGAAGACTGGAGGGCTTGGAACGATCTGGGCGCCCTTCTCAAGAAGCTTCAACAAGTAAGCCTTCATCTTCTTTGGAAGATCCCAACAGGAAAGGGCCTTCTGTCCAGAAAAGAAAAAAAACTTAATTTTTGCTGAAAATACACATCTTTTTACCAACTTTGGATATTCATGCCACATCTACCTCATACTTGAAAAAGTACAGGGGAAGTAATTTCACTCAAAGCAGCTCTGCTTTTTAACTACTGTGTAAAACTGTGAATTTCTATTATATATATATATATATATATAAATATATTTTTAAATTATTTAACCTTAACTAATCCTGCTACACATGTTTTGTGGACCTAGATGCACATTTAAGGGTGGCTTTCAATCGTACCTCAATTTTATAGAATCCTTGACAACAATACTTGCCATTCTTTTTTGTGCTCAGATCGTGTATTGTACTTTTTTGCAAACAAAAACCTTCAATCAGTTTCTTTATATTGGATGAGGAAATCCGTTTTCTGGAAGGCCTTTTTATCTGATTCTGAACCATTCCTTTTTTGTCAGACAACAGTGACTGTTAATAAATTTCCAATTAACCAAAGGATTACTTCACTAAACAAATCAGGAAAACACAAAGAAAATGTTAAGTAAAGTATTGAGTAAAATACAATGCAAATAATAGATTGGTGTTTCACCAAGCCTAGACATTTTTGTACACTTTTGGCCCTTGCCATCAGGATATTTTCTTGCCCTAAATAATGAATGTTTCTTTTGTGTGCCTGTGTTTCATCAAGTGCTGTTTTACTGAATGTGTTGATATCTGTTAAGCTATCCTATTCTTTCGTATGTATTATATTCATATATGTGCTGCTCATAGAAAGCCATCCTATTATAATCATGAACTCAATTTACTTAGAGGGGCCATTAACCTGAGTATATAAATTTTGCTAGCCACGTTAGCGTGTCTCAGATGTTGGGGCTCTTCAGTTCATCTTCTGAATGGCAGTTTTTTTTCCTAACAAACTTACAGTGGTTAAGTAGTTTTACCGTATCCAGTAGCACTCATGTTGGGACTTGGTTGCACATAAGAGGTCAGGGTTGATCCAATTATAATCTCCCTCTCAAAAGTTCTGTTTTACCTTATAAATGTGTATTTGGAGTCCCAATAATCAGAAATGAGATAGAAATATATGTTTATGGTGTAGAAATCAAAAATTTCACTGTACATAAAAAAAAACAAAGAAATGTGACAACGGTTTGTTTTCCTGATTAATATTTTAAACAAATTAACTGTTTGTTTGACAGTAAAAAAAATCCCTAACTGCTGGCCGTTACCTTTCTGTGAGGAGCATGTATATGTGTATAATATGTATCAGAGCAGAATGTCATCATTATACTGTATGTTGTTAGTGTGTAATACTCAGGCAGTAGCCATCTGAGTGAGTCACCTTTTAATATATAACTAAAGAGCCTGTTTTATACTCCGGATAGCTGACTACTCTTAATAATAATAATAATAATTACATATTTTAACTCAAAAAACAAACTATTTTAAGTATTGACTGTGTGTATTACTAAATGAAGAGCCTTACTTTCAGTAGATAGTGTAGTACTGATTTTCATCAAACTGTTTTCAGTTTTTATAATGCAATATCGAGTTTACATAATGTGTTTACATCTCAATTAAGTTTGTGTTCTAAATGACTGAAAAAAATAATCAAATTCTTTAAATTATTAAGTGTGAATTCAAAATCTGTCAAACATACCCTTCAGTGGTAAAATTGTACTGTACAAAATGCCTCCGTAATGTGTGGAGTGTAGATCACTAAAAATAATTTTTGACTGTTTTAGTTTGATAGGTCTGTTTTAAGTTATAACGTGTGGTCCTATCAAAAACTCAGCAAGAGTCACATAGTTCCACACTTGTACTTGCTGAATGATTGTCAAGATGCACTCAACAGGTTATCAGTATGCTTAGAGTGATACATTGCCACTATTTTGACGATATTGAATGTGAAACTGTACCGGCAGAAGTGACACCCTTGTTTGTTAGAGAACTGGTACTTTGCTTAATGTGTATTGACAAATCAGGATGGTTTTATTTCATATTTATTTAGGCTAAGCAACAAATTAAAGTCTATATAAGGTGAAATTCAAATAAAAATCGTATACCAAAGTTTCTTGTTCGTACAGAAACATACTGCATGATACAGTTTTCAGTTGGAATTCCCTGCTTGTATAAAACCAAAAAAATTACATAAAATCAGGACTGAGATTTTGTTTTTTATTAAAACAAAACAAGTTCCATTGATCTTTCAGAGTGTATCTGGATTAAGTTCAGAGATGCGCCAGAAAAATATAAATCCCTAACAGCACATACCAAAACAAATCTCCTTGTGAATGTTTTACATGACTGCACAGTATATATGTGTGTGTGTATTTTTGTATATTTGCATACACACTGTGTATGCACATACAGCACAAAGAATTAAAGCATCTCAGGATACGTAATTTAACTCAGGGAATATACCAAAAAAGTATCTTTTTTTCCCCGTCTCATTATAGCCTGCTTCTCTGCTGTGTTATGAACAAACTGACAGTAGCATTAGTGTGTAATAACTATGATTTATATACTAGTAACTACCTCTGAGTTATACATAGTCCTGCAATTCTGATAATCAGATAAGGCTTTGTTTTATTTCATATGAAAGTATCTTTAATGTTCTTTTGTTATACTTATGTGAACATCAGGGTTCCCTTTTACATGAAGTTTGCGTAAGGTAATAATTTATGCTGTTCATGAATGGTAATGTGACATTTAATTTCTGTTTTTTGTTTACAGCAAACAGCCTACCTCATAGCTTCTCTAGTGTAAACGTCCGAGCTGCTGTAATCAGGAAGGTGGCTATGGATTTGATTTTTACTTTGTACATGTATTTGTGATACCTGTGTGTTCCTAAGATTTATTTAACCCTCTGAGCCAATGAGCAGCATAAAGCCTTGTGATCCTTGTCTCATTTATGCCTGAGAAACCCACATTTTATTTTCTGCATTTTTACAACTCAGTTGTCTTTGTACTGTACTATATTTAAAATCCTCAGTGCATGCTTCTGAGTTTGCTATTTGGTGATGAGACAGGTATGACATCTAAGTGTTTTTTTGTTATAAAGGCAGGCATTTTATTTTCTTTTTTTAATTTATTCTTCATTGGGCCATTCCAGTGGTGTAAAGGATTAAGCAAAATGAAATGCAAAATAGGTATACAGAAAATACTGGACTTCATAAGGCAGGTTGTTTTTCATTTTCTCACAACCCCAAAGCTAAAACTGCGCAGTGTACAGTGCCGATCTTCACTAGAGACAAAGAAATATTCCAGATGTGGCACTGCTTCAGCGGGTTGAATGTACTTGTTTTTGTTTCATTAAAGTTTGATCTTGAAAATGCATTACAAATCCTGCGTTCTCATTTTTCAGTATGACATGTAATGTTGACAAACCATCTTAGTCACAAATGCATTTTTCAGTTTTAATAAGTACATACCTTAAGACTACAGCCCAGTTTTTTTCTGCCTACTATCAAGAGGTGTTCAACAGTTTTTCAGTTGCAGCAGTCATCTCTACTAATCCGTCACTAGGTAATCAAGTTAAGTTAATCAGTTAAGAACATGCGAGCATTGAGTCTTTTTCATTATATTGCCAGACTCAGGTAATTTTGAACAACACTGCAAAGAAATATTGCGGTGTGTTGAATAGCTGAGATCTCCTGATGTGGGCCTCTATACTCTTTCAAAGCATCTCTTGGCAAATAATCTTTCAGCACAGTAGTTTTTACACTATTTAACTCCATTCCTAGGCTTATTTATGAGGACCCATTGCTCTTGACATTGCAATTGAGATTAAAATCCACTACTTCTCACATTTTTCTTTCAATGTTCCATCTTTACAAAATTAAGAACTGTCCCTTCTTTGATGATAATGACTTTACAATGCTGTCTGTTTAGTAATAATAATAATACTTTATATTTATATAGCGCTTTTCTTACTACTCAAAGCACTTAAGTAGGATGGAATGGGCATCTGAATTTGTCGGTTAGTATATACTGTTGATCATATTCCTTTAGTGTTGAGGTTTTATTTTCTGTGTGTAAAGGCAGTCGTCAACTTACGACTTATGCATCTTACGACCATTCGACTTACGACCGCTACCGCATCTCACAGGCAAATGACAGTTTTTGCCACACTTGCTCTGTATGCCGTGACTCATTCATTTCAATCTCAGTTTATTACACACAGCTGTTATGACTATGTTCAGTTACATTTGTCTTACAATTACCAGAAAAAAGACAATTGATGTCAACACAAAAATTAAGGTGGTCAAGCAGTATGAGAGAGGAAAGAAAGCGAATGCGATTGCATGTGACTTTAAGTTATCCCATTCTAACCGGTTTTCACTGCAAGTGCTGTACTGCTGCACTTTGGCATTGAATCTGGTTAACCTCCAAAGCTTGCGCGTTGTGACTCGCAATATGCCGCTTCGTGTGAACTGTCACAAAGGGGTAATGAAACAACAGTGAACTCCTTTATCTGTTAGTGCTTATTATTAACAGGCTGAAATGTTCAAACAGAAAACATACTAGTGTTCAAAGTCTGCCAGTGCAACTCCTCCTCTCACAGTTACTGTAACACAATGAACACTAGGAGAGGCTCACACTGATGACGTAACATAACACAGACAAAGAAAGGATTTACAAAGCTGTTAAATGTTTGGCACCCATGTGAGCAACAGTAATAACTGAACAAAAGCATATAAAACAAACAACATGACTTAAGGGACTTATTGTACAGTACTATACATACAGTCTGGTTTGAATACATATATCAGTCTGTCTTACGCCCAGATCCTTACGACCGGTCCGTCAGAGCTGAATGTGGTCATAAGTCAATGACTACCTTTACTTTATGAAGTGTCTAGTGATGGCACATCATATTGAAATAACCTTAAATCTAAATATCATCAAAGTGCTTACAAAGATTTATTATTTATTAGCATTAATTATATATGTAGCATTCCCATGACCCTGCTCAGAAATAAGAGGGCTTGGTATGGTATTGTATCTGTCAGACATACAGTATATAACAGATATCTCATTAGCAGAAGCTTTAGTTAGTTTCAGTAAAAAGCAGGAAATCAAAACTACATTAGGACTGGAGTGTGCTAGGAGAAACGTAACCACTGTGGTGGGTCCACAGTCTTGTAGAACAAGCACAGTTAAAGTCTGGATTACCATGGCCAAACCAACAGCCAAGCAAACTACAGTATCGCTAGGCACATGCTGGAACCTGTAACTGACATATTATCATCATGTGAGACTCTGGTGCTGTAGCTGCCAAAATAGCTTGTATTTGATGAGGCATTGACTTTAAATGCTTGACTTGAAGTGCAGTTGGTTGTTATTTCTTTTAATAATAATAATACATTTTATTTATATAGCGCCTTTCCCATGCTCAAGGCACTTAATTTTGACTGTGTATAGTTAAGATGTACTTTGTATGAATAATGTACGCAATGAAATTTTAAGCATATTAAAACATACTTAAAAGTGCAAAAGATTTAACCCAATGATTATTTTTCATTTAACAAATAAAAACCAGACTTTATTATGTATGCAGCCTTATAGGAACATCATTCCAAACAGAGAGCAAAGTACAGTTTCGTGCACCATCTATATATTATAGTTGGAGCAGAAGCTTACACAGGATCAGACTCAAATTAGTGATGGTGATAAAACCAAGAACCCTCTGGTTTCTAAATTCCTATGCTTCCCCCACTATGCCATTGTCCTTTAACAGTGGAAGACGTGTTTATTTTATTATTAAACAGTAGGTCATCCCTGAACCGCTAGGAGATATTAGGTCCTTAGCTAACTCCTTTAGAGTGATCAACACACTCACTACACTTGAAAAGATTAAAAAAGAGCCGTAGAGCTTGGAGAATGGGAAAGCAACTGCTGTGTCCTGCAATCAAAGCCGTAGACTTCAGTGGCACAATAGAAAGTGTGCCAAAGACAGACCGTGCTATTCTGTTATAAAGAAAACAAAGGTAAACAAATTTACAAGAGCTAAGTGTGCTTCTCAGAGGGACAGTCCAGTGTGTCCCCTCCACTACAATAATAAATTCTGCTGGCTTTGCTAAAATGCAGCATGAAACTGTACATTTGACCCAGTATAATACCATCTTCAAATAAGTACAATCAGGTGGTCTCACACTGTCTTTACAGAAAAGCTTTACAACTTTCCAATCACATGTTCCTTGTTTTCCTTTTCAATTATGACAATGTTTGAAAACTTTCGTCACAGTTTCAACAAACTTAATGACCCAACACGAGTAGTTTAAGTTCATGGCACATGCTGAGTGCATTGAGAGATAGCTGATGATTAAGCGTTGATTGTCTAGTCGTGACCCAGCGCTTATTGGCAAATGACTGCTGAACACCTGGAACAAAATGATGAGGGAAACTTCTGAAACGCAGCTTGACAGTATGGTGATCACATGATCAAGAAAAAAACCTGGGCCCTACAGCATGCTTAATAACAGAACAAAGATCGCTGCACACATACTGTACTTACCTGTTACATACACAGAGGACATGGACATCTGCTATCTCCATTTTAGTTTTCTTTGAGGCTGCAGCAATAATCACGAGTACGAATTAACTGTTTAGTGAAGGACTTCATGAAACCACTTCACACTGTGTGAAATCCAGTGTTTTCCATTTCAGTATAAAGTGTATTGAATGTTTGCATGTCCTAAGGAAATCAACATAATGTGCAGGCTTTAAGATGCCTTTGGACTACCTCAGGATGCAGAGTAAAATGCTTATAGAGAATTAGTTGTTAAAAAGGCTGTGAGATACCATAGTCAATTGTGGAGGGGAACAACAAATGACAAATGTACTGACCAAAGCAATTTCTAATTTACTTGGTGTCCATGCATCGGTTACCTTAAATTAACTGACTTATTTTTTATCATGCATCATGTGTGTTCACAATTTAATGAACCTTTCATTTTGAGCAAATGGTGCATTTACTTGATTGGTGAGAGTAAAGCGAAAAGTGCTGTACAGTTGATTTAATTCTTTTTGGTTTCTTATTGCTAAACTGAAGCACTGATTCTTTCCTGCATATCACAATTTGTAAGGTTATTTTAAACGTATTAATACTTTTTATTTGTGCGAATCATGATTTTTTTATGAGGTCTTTATAAAGTTTTACATGATTGAAATAAAATAATATTATATTGCCATTTGTTCTGTGTCTTGTTTTGCAATGTGTACCCATAATTTTAGATTTAGCATTTTTTATATGGTGCTCATCCCATTAGATAACCTTATATTTCATCCTGTCTTGGCACCTGTTTATCTCAAGATTGTAAAACCCTGCAGAGGGTGGTGAAGGTGGCATAGAATATTACCAACACTCAGCTGCCTTTTCTTCAAGAGATACTGTATAAACACTCACTGCCTTAAAAAGGCAAACAGTGTTATTAAAAACCTCAGCCATCCTGCCCAGCTATTTGTTCTGGCAAATGGAACAGGACCACTTACTAGTTGTTTCAGGGACAGGTTCTCCCCACAGGTCGTAAAGTTACCCATCATAAGAGCAAATCAGAACAGTCTGGACAAGGGCAGGCCATTCAGCCCAACATAACATGCCATTCCCAGCCACGTAATTCTTCTAAAAAAAACATCAAGTCTAGTTTTGAAGGTCCCCAATGTCCTACTGTCTACCACACTACTTTGTAGCTTATTCCAAGTGTCTATTGTTCCCTGTGTAAAGAAAAACTTCCTAATGTTCATGTGAAAATTACCCTTAACAAATTTCAAACTGTGTCCCTGTGTTCTTGATGAACTCATTTTAAAATAACAGTCTCGATCCACTGTACTAATTCCCTTCATAATTTTAAATACTTCAATCATGTTTTCCTAGTAATCTTATTGTGCGTAAACTGAAAACACTCAGCTCATTTAATTCTTCTTCATAATTCATCCCCTGTAGCCCTGGAATGAGCCTAGTCACTCTTCTCTGGACTGTTCAAAGCTGATAGAGACCTGTGCACACAGACTCAATGCTGTCATAGCTGCCAAAGGTGCATGAACAGTAAATACTCACTTTTCTAGGCTGCTATCTCCTTTATGTAGCCTGGATACCAAAACTGCACACAGTACTCCAGATGAGGCCTAGGCGTTAAGCCCAGATGCTAGCCTTCTTAATGGCTTCTGAACACTGTCTGGCAGTTGATAGTGATGAGTCCACTATGATATCTAAATCCTTTTCATGGATGTGTGCTGCCAATTTTCAGATCTTTTGTTCTGTATTCAAACCTAATATTTTACTTCCTACATGTAATGCTTTACATTTACTTGTATTAAGTTTCATTTCCCACAAATCTGCCCAAACCTGAATGCTGTCCCAAGTCCCATCATGGAGTCATCTGCAGACTTAACCAACTTGTTACTTATATTCCTATCCAATCATTTATATACTGTATATTAAAAATAGCAGCGGCCCCAGCACTGACCCCTGTGGAACACCACTCTTAACATCGCCCAGTTCTAATGAGGTTCCTTGCACCATCACCCTCTGCTTCCTGTGTCTGAGCCAATTCTGCACCCATCTAAAAACATCACCCTGAACTCCCACTTCTTTTAGTTTGATGCCCAACCTCTCATGTGGCTCCTTATCAAATGCTTTCTGAAAGTCCAGATAAATAATATATTATGCTCCACTTTGATCATATCCTTTTGTTGCCTACTCATAGAATTTCAGCATGTTGGTAAAACATGACCTCCCTCTTCTGAACCCATGCTGACTGTTCAGTAAAACTCCCGTTCTTGCAATGTGTTGCCTAGTCATATCCTTAGTAAGTCCTTCCATTAATTTTCCTGTGATGCACGTTCATCCTGCTGACCTGCAGTTGCTTGGGTCTGCCCAGTCACCCTTTTAATAATATTTGCCATTTTCCATTCCTTTGGAATTTCCCCAGTAAGCAGTGACTTCCTAAAAATATGCATAGGGGTCTTGTATTGTCACGCATGTGCATCGGAGGACCTCCTCATGGGCTCAGACAAGGTATGTGATAACCCACTGGGGGGAGAGGGGCACTGTTGCTTATGTTCTCTTCTCCTTGTCTCCTCACAGCTCAGAGAAATCGCCCAATGAGTGCACTTAGCTTTGCCTCTTCTGGGATGTGCTGCCATAAGATGCCCCATTGTCATTTTCCACAGGGCAAACCGCTGGACGGAGCTCCTGAACAATTCACCCTTTTCATTACAAGCAGCTGCCTGAGCATAGCCTATCGTGTTAAGCCCAAGTGGCGATTTGTTTTGGTTGATTTTCGTGAGTTTTGTTTGTATAAAAGCTAAATGACTAAATGGGACAATTATTACCTTTTCCTGGTGATTTGTTTGATTTCAGCCTCTTTAAGTTAGTACTTCTCCCTCTATAATTTAAAAATCACTCTGTACCTCCTTATTAGTCCCTTTTACCACTCTGAGGTTATCTACTTTCTCACATGTGAAGACCTCAGAAAAATGCAAGTTTAGAGCATCTGTTATTTCACTGTCTTTATTTTTTAATTCCCTTTACTATTCCTGATGCACTTCACCTCCTCCTTAGCTGTTCTTTTACTACTAAAATACTGAAAGAATCTCTTTGGGTCGTCTTTTGGCCTATCTGCAATATTTCTCTCTAATAGTCTTTTAGCCTCCCTAATATCCATCTTAATGATTACTGTCATGTTCTTATACGCCCTATGCTTCACAATGAAATTATTAGTCTTTTGCGCCTTATACAGCTGTTTTTTCTTTGCAGCTTTATTAAACAAGTGCAGATTTTTTGTTATTCCAAATTTAAATATGCACATGTCCTGTGTTACATGTAAAACATTTTTTAACCACTGCTCCTTGAATATCTCCACACTTAAAAGCTTATCCCAGTCTGTCCTCCTTAGACTTTGCTGCATCTCCTCAAAATTTTCCCAAACAATGTTAAACTTAATAATTTTAGTCTTTGCATCTGCACTCTTCCACAACATTGAGAACTGTATTATATTATGGTCACTTGACCCTAGTGGTTCAATCACCTCTACACCCTTAATAATGTCCTGATTACTACAGAATACTAAATTCAGACAGGCTTCCCCCTGCGCTAGTGGTTTAACATGCTGTGTTAAAAAACAGTCACTGATTACATCTAAAAACTTCTGCTCTTGTTTTCTGCTATTTGCAAGATTATCCCGGTTAATATTTGGAAAGTTAAAAACCTCCATGATTATAATATCTCCCTGTAAACTTGCTTTTTTAATATTACTAAAAAGATGTGTGTTGAAATTACAGTCTGCATTGAGTGGTCTATAGCAAGCTCCTAAAATAAGGCCTCTTTCCCTAACTCTTTCCAGGCAAAGCCACCTGTCCTCACTAAGGTGGGGCTCATTGTCCAACTGAAGAGGTCTTGCGCTTAAATTTCTCTTGGACATAAACAGCAACCCCACCTCCTTTTTTGTTCTGTCTATCCTTCCTAAAAAATGTGTTATCCCTCTATGTTACACTCATCCCCATCATTGTTGTTTGGCCAGGTCTCCTCTATTGTTCCATTAATTATGTTCCGCTACATACAACTCCAACTCCAATTTTATTTTTGATACGTACAGCATTAAGGCAAGCTATTTTTAATGTTTTACTTATTTTACTTTTACATTTAAATGTTGTTAAATGTTGTTTTTATTTTTAGAGTATTGTTTGTTTCCCCATGTACAGTTCTAAACCTGGCCTGTCCTAAACTCCTTGCCCCCATACCCAAACTTGAAGAATCCTCGACTAACCTACTCATACGCCTCCCCAACACATTAGTCGGAAAACCGTTCCAAATGCCCCATAAACCTACACCCTTCTACCCAACACTAAAATGTGATCCACGCGTTAAGCTTTCTAATCTCATCAATCTTGCCTGGACCGGCACGTGGCACAGGCAGAACTTCACAGAAGACCACCTTGTCAGTTCTGCTCCTCAGTCTAGCACCTAACTCTTTAAATCTGGATCGCAGAACTGACAGACTAACTTTATGTACAGTCCCCTCCAGCAAGGCAATTTGTGAAGACATTTGTGTGTGAGATCAAAACATGAATATGAGAAGAGAGATCTCATATTCATTGCTAAATATGAGATCTCTCTCTGGCTTTTATTCCCTGGTATTTTCCTTGAGATACTGTATGTTAAATAACATAGAACACAGAACATTTTTGTATCAAACCACCCAGTTTTTAAAGTGAGCAAAAGTATTGGAACAAAATGTTTTCAGCTAAATTAAAGTCAAAAATCCCTAATGTTTGGTTGCATATTCCTCGCTCACAATAAATACATCAACCTTGTGACCTATAGACTCCACCAGGTTTCTTGTTTCTTCATTGGTGTTCCTTGGTAATGCCTTTCCAGGCTTTTACCACAGCATCTTTTAATTGTTGTCTGTTTTGTGGGGTTTCTTCCTTCAGTCTTCTCTTCAGGAGGTGAAATGTATGTTTCTTTTGGGTTAAGATCTGGCGATTGACTCAGCCAACCCAAAACCTTCCACTTTAATTTAGTTGAAAATTAGATTGAATGTTTAATAATAATATATTCACCTACGATTAGCCCTTGGGCTCCATTAGTGTCCTTGTCTAGTGACCAAAACGAATAGCACCAAAATGACCACAGGGTTAGTGATGTGCAAAACAGCCAGGGTTCATTTTGCAAAATCAATGCTAGCATTTCACATGAAATGTTTCGGGTGCTTTTAAAGGTTTGTTTGATGGTGGAAAGCAAGTCATATTGCTGTTTATGAGTTTGTCAACACCTTACAACAACAAGACCCATAAATATCTCAGAAAAGGGTCCAGGTAAAAGTAAGTTTGTATATTTTGAATATGCAACATAGCTAACAAGAAATTTGGTGTCACTATTAGCCAACTTCATATTTTTGGGAGTATTAACAAGTGGACCGATGGACTATTTATTGATGATAAATAATAAACTCAATCTAAACTTGTAAAAATGTAATGGAATGTATTAGAAAGCAACAGCTTTATTATCAACAGTAACTATCAAAAATGTAAAGAAATTGTTGATTACTTTATGTTCACCAGTAACATGACCACTCGTTTCCATTTGAATGAAAGTCTTTGAATGACAGCACCTCACAGAATGCTGGCCCAGAAGAACATGTGATGTAAATATAACCCATTTCTTTGTGTGTTCTTTTTGGTAGTTGGTGACTGTTTGCACTCTGTGAGCGTCAGAAATGTCCATGTACTTGCGTCCTGACAGTCGTGACAAGTCAGACAACTTGTAACAAAAAAACGCCATCAAGGCAACTATCAGTGTCTAAAGTCTAAAGGTCCCACATAAACCAAATGATTGTCACTATCACAAGCTCTGTCATGAACACCTAATATTCATCTAGCAATATCTCTAGGTGTTTCAGAACATCAGCAGCTTTATTCCTTTTTTATGACAACATAACTATGTTATGTGTCATGAATGGGAACTGGCCATTCAGCCCAACAAAGCTCACCAGTCCTATCCACTTAATTCTTCTAAGGTAACATCAAGTCGAGTTAATATCAAATCTGATAAACCACAAATGGTCAATAGGCAAGGTTCCTGCATTTGAGGCTTTTCAGGGTGGATGATAAACTTTTAGCAAACAATCAGAAAATGTTAGTGTGTGCCCAAAACGTTAAAAATGACTATGGCATTTTCAGATTTATCCATTGTCATGGACATGGTATGGTATGGGTTGGTGTCCCAGCGGGGAGGCCAATTTAAAGGAAAGGACAGGGGAAGACCACTCATGTAGACTATTTGCTCCCCTGATACAATAGGTGCCAATCTCCCTGCATGGGTACCCGCAGGGAAAGCTGAGAATTGCAGTCCAGTTAAATAGGCCTGTTGGGTTCCATGGGTGCCACCAGGAGGAGTTGCTTTACTTACTTTAAAGAACTATTTAGTAACCTGGAAGTGCTTCAAAGGTATAGTACAGTAACACCAGAAGTACTCCCAGGTCTAGTATAAAAGGGCACCAACACCTCACCTCCGGGAGTCAAAGTCGAGATGTTGGAGGACAAAGCCCACTCGGAGGAGAGGAAGGAGAGAGAAGAGATGTGTATTTGGGCATGTCCTATCTTCGCAGGAAAACAAGATAACTGATTTTGTGAGTAAACCAGGAGAAATGGGCAAAAGGCAAAACAAAAGAAAAAAAAAAAACATAGCGACCATAACCCAGACGAGAGGCAAAATCAAGGTAAAGAACAGGCAATAAGTCGAAACCAGGCAATATAAGATGAGAAAATGCACAATAGATTAAAATAATATTAAGGATTTTATCTGCAGATTCGATAAGGTTCATAGCAAAAGGTGGACCTTTTATGCCAGGTGTTAATTAAGTCACAGTCATGACCCCAGAGACCCCACCCCTAGAAACGAGAGACTTGACCCTGACAATGGTACCCAATATGGCTTCTCTTAAAGGAAAAGGCTACAAAGCATCAGTTTACAGTCTAAATAAGCGACTGACAGTTTGTCAAGGTATTGTGAAAATCAAATTCACATACTTGAACCTGAGATTTGTGTTGGTGTTACTGTGCTTGAGGGTCTGGGGTCTCAGTTGCACCTCACACAGGTCATACCTGTAGGATTGAGCATAAGAAGCAAGGTTTTCTGGAGCAGTTTTCAGTCAATATTAGTCTGTAAGGCTTGTTCTGAAATGTTTAAGATTACAAAGTAGGTTGAAGGCTCGAGATTTTTAATGCTTATACAGCGATCTTTCCTCTTGTTATGAATTTGTATTTGTTTGCTTTTTCGTTAAATTGACAAATTTGTTTACTGATGGAATTTATAATTTTATCCTAATGTTTTAAGATATGGAGATTCCCTTGTATTAGAATAATCTTTTTTTGATTGATCGATTTGATTTGTTTTACCATGGTTTTTATTTAATTTTCTGCAACGTCGTATTTATAGTCGTCATGTTTTTTGACATCACAATACCTTCCAGTATAAATGTGGCGGTGACTGGCATATTGTCAGTATCTTTCAGCGGGTAAAACTCTGTTTAGAAGAACAGTGTCTTTATAGTCATTTTATAATAGTTTAGTCCTCTCAGGTTTGACCTTTCTTTTGCTCTTATATCTGAGACATATCAGTGTTTTGCTCTTCCTGGTCTTGACCTTTGTATTCTTTTGACTCTTCTCTTGTCTCACCCCTTGACTAACATCTCCTGGTTATTTTTCCAGGATAATTCTCGGGCTACATCTAGGTGCTGTTAATACCTCTTGCTCTTTGTGGACTTTGTCGCACACTATGCAGATTTTACTCCAATCTACTCCAACCAAAGGGTCAACGTCCTGCTCTAGCTGAAGCCAGATGAGCGCTACCTGGGCCTTTTCCAGGCCCCTCTTATGTCAAAGTATTCCTGATTACATGGCCAGATCTGGATGCTTCTTTTCCAGACCTCACAGATTAAGGTCTCAAGGCAGATGTCTCCAAAACCTTCTTAAGTGTGACTTGTTAGGCTGGCTTCTAGTCTACAACAGAGAAAGACAGAGATCACGTTTTGAGGTGTCTGGAGCTCCACTGTTTCTATCCTGTTTTTTAATGAGTTCCTAGCCCTGACATCACAAGGAGGCTGAGTGAATTTTGACAATATAACGTATATTGTCATGTTTCTCCATTTGTAGGTATGTGCAGTGCTTTGGACTTGTTCATAGTAGTTCATTATATAAGAACTAGCTGTACTATTCATTGAAGATGGGTTGAAATCTAAGTCATTTACATAGACCTAGTGTTTTTTTATTTGATAAATGGGTTGTCCATTTGATTTGGTATAATAATACGCACCCAATCCCTTTCCCTTGTGGCCATCTTTTCATCTTCAAATACAACCACCTGTTTTCAACACTTCCTCTCAGCATCACTTGCTGATCTGACCATTCTTACAGTTGTAGAGTTTTGATATGAAAAAAGTGGTGGTGGTCATTAACGCATTGATCTGGTTTGGTGACAATAGTCTAGTCGTGTTGGGGCTTTGGTTTCCTAACGTGCATGTTAATTTATCAGTTTTTTCACTCATTTGTCCACCATGCAAAGTTCTTAGTCATTAGCATTCAGAGTCCAAACAGTAAAGGATTTAATCAAATAATAGTCAACAAACAGTGGTTAGCGTAGTTCTAGCGCCACGTGTTCTCGCTCTCTAGTATACCTCATGTCCTGTTGTCTATCTCCATCTAGTGGCATAAGTACAGAACACAACACTCTAGCAACCTGATGGACACACAGATTTACAGACACTTGTCCTTTTATTAAGGTGGAGACATTCAATTGAGCTAGATGTTTTTCAGGTGTGAAGATTCAGAAACTATTTTTGTGTGTTGAAATAGTCAAAAGAAAAAAACAAAACAGAACTTCCACGTCATTACATGGCAGCAGACTTGAGGTTACTGCATGTGGTTGGTGCAAATTCTGTGCACAGTAAATAGCATGATGAAGAAGTCTTTCCTCAGGTAAGTAGGAGCAGGCTGTGCCGTTATGGTGTATTCATTTAATAAACTTTATCTTTCTTTATGTGGTACAGACTGGACAGAATCTGAAGCAGAGACGTGCTCAAGGCATATCCTGGCCTAGACCAGTTTGATATGTCCACTTTTAAAGGAAGAGCATGTGTCTGTTTTCTCTTTAAACATTCTATTAAAATAGTTTGCCTTATAGCTCATTGCTTGTTTTCTTCTAATGTCATCTTGTGTAGCCTTAGTTGAGTGTGTTGGAGGCAACAAAATGAGAAACATAGTAGAGCTTTCTTATGAGATATGCCACCTCCCTGACAAGGAGTATAAGATTTCATGTAAGGTATCTTTCATATTGAGCTTATGGAAAGCCAGTGAAATTTGGCACATAGAAAGCCCTAAGTCTTAGCTTGTATCTGGCACGTTCTCCTAACTCCTGCTATGCATCTCAAACCAACTGATACAATTTTCAGGAATGGCCAAGATTTACGGAGAAGCATTCACTGTTTGTTATTCCAAAAAATGTCAACAAAGCTATCTGAATGATTAAAGCACCATCCAATCCAGAGCCTGGTCATTTAGAAATTGCTGGCAAGCGTCCATTTGTATCCGGTGGCGTGCTCAACCCAGCTGAGAGAGGAAGAGTGGCTGTGCCTTTTTGCCATGTCACTGGCTTAGTGGCCATATCTGCTGTTGCCTAAAGCAGATTTCCTTTTCTGCAGAGGTGGAAATGACCGTCTGTAATCTGAGTATCTTGAGTTTGTGTCCTGCCCTTGCTGTTTCACGGTGGGCGGCTTGAGAGAATGGGAGCTTCAGCTCTTACTGGTAACACTGTTGGGACTTTCTCTCTGCCTGTGATTATTTTTACAACTCTTGGATTTGAAGCCTAACTGGGACTCTAACTGGAGTTGTCTCATGCATTTTAGGTTTGTTTAATCAGTTATAAATATAGCTCAATTACTTAGAAGGTGCGGGTGATTACTTAAACAAAATAAGATATATCCAGCTATAATAAACCATGATGATAAAGGGTTGGGACACCCAAAGGTGATCTCCGTAGAGGTGATGAATGAAAAAACAAAAACATGCGGAAATGTGGATACGTCTTTTTCAGATTGGAGTCTTATTTAACTAACCCCAAGATGAAAAGGGAGGCAGTTTTTAGGATGGTGGAGTGGAAGGTGTGGATTCAGGAGGCCGGAAGGTGAAAGTGACTTCAGAAGTTAAATATTTGTCTGGTCTGGTCTGGTTTGGAGTGCAATTACCAGTAGAGATAAGCCCTGAAGTTGTCTCCCATACACAAGTGTGTGACACCACCACATGACTTTTCTACATAAAACCGAGATTTTGGAAGAAAAATATTACAGGCCAATATTTTATTTTGTAGAATAAATTAGAAAATCTGATATTTTTGAAAAAATGTATTTCATTTATTTATTTTAATTTGCTTGCTGCTACATTAAAATCCTAGTACAAAAATCACCTATATATAAAATAGCAGCCAAGCTACAGAGACCACAGAGAGTTTAAAGTTAGAATTACAGTCATGTCCTCCCATGAGGTGCCCATGTCAGTAATTCACTTGATTTAAATGCTCTTAAATGTAAAGCCATATTCTGTACAGATAGTTTGCTTCCTGGGAGGCTACGGTACCAGAAGTACTCCTGGGAGCTTTCGAAGAGCCTTTATCTCCTATATCAGGTGGACTTGGAGTTGGGAGAAGAGTAAAGAGAAGAAGATTCCAAGTGAAGCGGAAGAGGAGACTGGTACTTTGAGAAAGGGAAGGTCAGTGAGGTAGGAATGAGAAAACCACGTGTACATATAAGGAGGTCAAGAGCGTCAAAACTTCTGTTGTTTTGTTTCCACTGCCTTGTGTGATTGGAACCTTCTATTTCACCGAGCCTTGTTATACTGAATTTTGAAAAATAATAAACCTCAGGAGACTGGACTGACCAGTTGTTTTTCTGGGTCAGGGTTGGCGCCTGAGCAAAATCTATGACTTGGATATAGTGGTTACTTGAGTTCACTGGCTGCCTTCCCACAAGATTTAGATCATATTTATAACATTGTTCAATGTATACTAATCATAACTCTCTGTGTCTTTATCAGAAGTTAGATGTAGCATCCATCAGGACTCACCAACAGGACATTGAATTATTTCTCTTTGCTTACATTGGTGGCTATCACGAAAAAAACATAATGTAATATGTGGAAACTTCTCGATTATAGTTATCCATCAATGGAAATTGTGTCTCTAATGAATTGTGTCAGTGGTTTAAACTCTTGAGGAGTTATAACTACTGTACATTGTTGAGGTCAAGCCAGGGTTCTTCTTCTTCTTATATTGTTCTGTTCACAAATTATTTGTTTAATTATGCATATTCTGACATTTGTTTTCTATCTGGTTATTATTTAGCAGCAGAGAGACCTTCTAGGTGGCTCTGGCTAAAATGGGAAGAGCAGCGTGGGAATGAGCCAAGGTGTGATCAATTTCGGCTGTGTCACCAGAATGGGGGTGTCTAATGTTTGAAAGACCTGAAACACCTGATGATTCCAGATACCATCACTGATGATGTTTCTAAGTTTGTGCATCATTGGATTTATTCTCGAATGGAAACATGTGAATTTCCCATTGGGATTAATAAAGTATCTATCTATCTATCTATCTATCTATCTATCTATCTATCTATCTATCTATCTATCTATCTATCTATCTATCTATCTATCTATCTATCTATCTATCTATCTATTCTAGAAAAACCAGTGAGTTCCAGGAATAGGTTGGATGACAACCACGTATAGAGTGATGACAGCTGGAAAAGCAGAGGACTACCAGGAAGATGGCAATCAGGGCAGGGAGGGTTGGCAGCCTAAACCGCAGCTTCTGAGATGAAGAATCTCATAAACATTACAAAACCTCCAAGAGAATTACCCTTAAGGGTGCCATAGAGAGAGGAGCAATGAGCTTTCCTCTGCATGGGAATGGGTGTTGGAAGTTCACCAGCAAAGGCAGCTGAAATTCCCAGTCCGACATCACCCTGATCTCACAAGCAGCTTGACAGGTCATCATACTAAACCAGTTGTTCTTTAGGAGGAGAGGAAAGAAGATGCTCAGGAGAGGGAGGGTGCAAAGTACACAAAGCTGGTAAAAGATTGTCACAGGCAAATGTGGAGTTCAAAGTTTATGTCCATCGAGGTGGGTTGCAGAAACTTCTCAGGTCCCTCCCTCAGTAAAGCATATGGAGTTCTGGGTATCACAGGGCTGTAAAGGAAGAAAGGCACCAGATCTAACACAGAGGCAACAAAGACAGCCTGTATGTGACTCTGGCTAAAAAATAGAGAGCAGTGGGCGAAGGAGCATGACACTTGGACACAGGGCGAGATGTGATGTACCTTGGCTGTGTCACCAGGATGAGGATGTCTAATGTTTGATAGACTTGAAACATGGCATATGGACAAAACTGGAAATGTGCGTACGCACAAAATTACAGATGCAGTAAACCGTGTGTATGCCAAGTTCCATGCAATTTATAAATCTGAGTGAGTGTGAAATTTAATGCATATGCATTAACCTACAGCCCCACCCTGACTCCTCCCAGTATTTTGCATATATGAATATGCAAATCAACATAAATAGCTCCTTCCATTCATTGGGAAATGAAAAATTTCAGCGAATGCGATTTGGCAGAAAGGAAAAACCTACTATTTGTTGGCTTAAGCAGTGGTATAAGCAACAAATTGAAGCTGATCAAGTGAGACAGTGTGGCTGAGACACTCAAAAGTTCAAGTTCAGAAAGTTGCACAGTGCTCAAAATAAAAAATGGGTCAGATATCAAAGTCTATGTGAAAAGGTGACTCACAGCCCACTGTCTGTTTATTCTGTTTCAGACAACATTACAAAAGCTGACCCCCATGCTAAGGATGTGACTCCAGGTGGTGATGCTGCTGCTGTGCCCAGCACATCTTCAGGTGCTGACTGCAAACACACCCCTGCCTCAGAAACCACTGGGCAACCATCTAGCTGTGTGCTGACAGATGGTGTTCAGGAGTCACAAAAATGCAATAGTGGATGCTGTAAGAGATGTAGCCAATAAACTAAGGAATATAAGGGCTGTACTATGTGATATTGACCACAAATTAAATGAATTGGTTAAAAAATAAATGCTGCATCTGATTACCTGTTTGTACATTCTGCTAATTACATTCAAATGAAGTTGTAATGCTGTCTGATTTGGCTGATCATTTGGTGGGTCAGGGTCAGATTCATCATACCACATCACTTCAGGTAAGGGCAAGCCATGAGCGTGTGCCACATTATGCAGCATGTTACATGCTTGCACAATGCAACACACTTTCTGTGGACTATAGAGCAGCACATTAATAGAGTGGAAATGATTTCTATTTACAAAAGCAAATTCATTCTCTTAAGGCACCTTTACAGTGTAGTGCCGGCGCCAATTGCCTTAACAGACAGACAGTTCAGCACACAGCTTCATGAGGATAGCTCTTGGAAATCAAAATTGACTTAGAAGCCAGTCAGCATCATTATCTATAAATATACCCTCTCTTCTAATTCTACCATTTGCAATGTCTTCTAACAACGATAAAGCAGCTATGGTAGTTAGAATAGTGTGGCCATTCAGTGCACCATTGTATGTATTGTTACAGAATGATTACAATCAAGTGAATTAAATTAAAAATTATATGCAATTAATTTCAGTGTACTTGATAAAGCCCGCATCATTGATGGAGGACTGCTTTGATGCTGGGTGCCGCCATTTTGTACGCATGCTGTGAGGCTGCCGTGAAAATGTGCGTGACTTTATACCAAGTTTAGTTTTTATACATCTCGAAGTGAGCGTGGAAAGGGTTTACGCAACATTTTTGTGCGTAGGCACCATTTATATATCAGGCCCCTGCTAATTCCAGGTAGCATCATTGATAATGTGTCCAGGTTGGTGCATGTGTGTCTTGCAGTTTTCTCATTTTCTTTATATTGTTTGGTTTGGCCCCCACCCTAAAAAAGTAGTTGAGACTGAGTCCAGTGCACTTCATTTTCAATGCACCCTGGTGGATTTTGTATGTATTATGTGGTCTTGGATATTTGTTCTAGTTTTTGACTTATTTTGCTCTGTTATTTAGATTGTTCAAATGGACTTTGATTTGGGAATGAATTGCTTTGGATTGCCTTTTTGGCAAGTCCATTATTGATCATGTTTTGCTCTTTTGTTGTAGTTTTACTTTTTATCTATAAATCCTACATTATAAAGAATTAATGTGCCTAACTCTATACAAACCAGTTGAAGGTTATCCTCTTCCATTGTGGAGCAATTTGAGTGTGTTACATAATACATTTTGATTGAATTTTGAGAATGAAGCGCATTGTGGCCTGGTGTAGGCCAGAACCAGACACTCAAATGGAATCTAGGCTGCCTTCTGGTGCACCACTTATGGACAGGCTGCTGGGATTCAGGGCTGCTTTCCTGGAAGTTTTTGAAGGCCTCACACCATTTTTTGGCCATTTATGAAATTAAATCACAGCATACATGTTGTGAAACTTTGAAAGCAGCTGATTGTTCTGCAAGCAGTCTGATGTTACCAAACCTCTTGAAAATTGGTTGGTCTAATAATTTTGGTGAACCTGCACACAATTCAGATGTTGGGCACTTGTCTGCTCTTCAGTACAGGATTTTTAAAGGTGTACTTTTCAGCTAGGAAGTATTTTTGAATTGAAATGATCAGAAAAGTTAGTTCATGTATTTTTTTGGGTAGAAGTGATAATAGCAGTGTTTTACAATTTATACAGGCAGAGCATGGAAAGGTCATGCTGTGCGTGGTAAGGAGTTTCATTTTGATATCAGAAGCAGATGTAGTCAGGTGAAGTTATGGGAACGTCCCAGTGCACAATCTATTTTGTTTTGTTGGTTCTGTTTTCTGTGTGCACATTACAGATATGACATGTCATATTCTTTGAAGTTGCACATTTCATATGTAGAGCTGCAGATAATAATAATAATAATTCATTACATTTATATAGTGCTTTTCTCAGTACTCAAAGCGCTTTCCACACAGGGAGGAACTGGGAAGCAAACCCACAATATTCCACAGTCTCCTTACTGCAAAGCAGCTGCACTATCACTGCGCCTCTTTTTCAGGTTGACATATGAGGGACTTGTGGAACAATATCCAATGGTACTGCTTCTCTGAAGTGGACAATTCAATAATTGGTGAAAAACTGGCTTTCTACTGGATCTGTCAGCAATACACCAACACCAAGAAACCCTTTCACCTGTACCCCAGAGGTCCTCAGAAGTTGACACATTGATTGTCACACCAGATGTCAGTGTGGATCCCTAAAAGGCAGATTAATGTCAGGGAGTCCAGCATACAGCATTGAAAAGTTTGGTATATCTAGAAATGTTTGTGTTTTTGATAGATATTTATTTTTATCAAGGTAACTTTAAACTGACTTTCAAAATATACCCAAGACATAACCAATATTGCAAATGGCTATTAATGTGTGAAAGGACTGATTTATAATTAATTATTCACATTATTCCAGAACTCTCATAACTCGTCCTTAATTAGTCATGTTTAAATGCTGATGGTTGTTAGAGAAACCTCTGTAATTATTTTAGTGCAGATGAATCCTGTTATTCCATTTAATAAAGCAAGTCAATTTTCTTTCTTTGGGTTGGAAGCTACTGGCATTCCTAACATTCAATTCTGTGTTCTCAAATAACATGTCCATCCGTTGTTATTTTGCAAAATGAAGGTTATTCCATGTGGTAGACTACCAAGAAACTGAAGATTTCATACCAAGGTGTCCAGTGCTGTTATGAAAGGAGAGGGTAAACTAGATCTAACCAGGATAGAAAAACAGGGGGAGGCTTGTCAAAAATGGAACTTGTTATTCAATTTTTATATTCAAATAATTTGTGAACTGGAACAGATTAGTAATTGTCAGTCCTTTACTTCTTTACTTCCATTTCTTTCCAAATATTTTATTAAACCAAATACTTCAGGATAAGCACATTCAGTTGTAAATGAGACCAAGTGAACTCACTTGTCCTGTAGTTGATTTCGGAGGACCTAACGTGGCTGCAGGTTTTTATTCCAATCACTTTCACTATTGGTGGCTCATTTAATCTCTGATTAATCACATTGTTTAATTAGCTGGTTCATATTCTGCATTCAGAAAAACACAATAGTGTGAGATTTCATTTATAGAGAATTTAGAAATGTTTGAATTTTGCTATAGTTTTAAATGCTTAACTCTTTCTTTACATTTACCTATTACTTCACCATTTCCTGTGGAGTTTGCTCAACTGTAATCTAAAAGTGACAATTAACAATAAGCAGAGGAAAGCTAACATGCTCATTAATAAATAATTACCTAAATAACCCAGAACACTAGGAAAAGCAGAATAATGAAGACAAACAATAGAAAAGCAAAATTATCCTCAAGTAATACACAAAAACCCTTACTACATTGCAATAAAAATGTATGAAATTCAATTTTGTAATTTGTGAATTGATACCAAAACATAGAAACTGGGAAATAACAGCTTGCTTAGTTAAGGTAGAAGTCCAATTTGAAGCACAATTTGCTGGGGAACATAAGAATATAATTGGAAGCAACTTAAGAAAACAAGGATCAATTAAAAACTGTTAAGATTGGAATAAATACAGTCATATGACAAAGTTTGGGCCCCTCTCAGCCTGCATAATAATTTACTTTTAACAAAAAAGATAACAGTGGTATGTCTTTCATTTCCTTGGAACATCTGAGTACTGGGGTGTTTTCCGAACAAAGATTTTTAGTGAAGCAGTATCTAGTTGTATGAAATTAAATCAAATGTGAAAAACTGGCTGTGCAAAAATTTGGGTTCCCTTGTAATTTTATTGATTTGAATGCATGTAACTCCTCAGTACTGATTACCTGGTTGGATTAGCTTGTTAAGCCTTGAACTTCATAGACAGGTGTGTCCAATCATGAGAAAAGGTATTTAAGGTGGTCAATTGCAAGTTGTGCTTCCCTTTGACACTCTTCTGAAGAGTGACAGCATGAGATCCTCAAAGCAACTCTCAAAAGATCTGAAAACAAAGATCGTTTAGTATCATGATTTAGTGGAAGGCTACAAAAAGCTATCTCAGAGGTTTAAACTGTCAGTTTCAACTGTAAGGAATGTAATCAGGAAATGGAAGGCCACGGGCACAGTTGCTGTTAAACCCAGGTCTGGCAGGCCAAGAAAAATACAGGAGCGGCATATATATGCAGGATTGTGAGAATGGTTACAGACAACCCACAGATCACCTCCAAAGACCTGCAAGAACATCTTGCTGCAGATGGTGTATCTGTACATCGTTCTACAATTCAGCGAAATTTGCTCAAAGAACATCTGTATGGCAGGGTGATGAATAAGAAGCCCTTTCTGCACTCACGCCACAAACAGAGTCGCTTGTTGTATGCAAATGCTCATTTAGACAAGCCAGATTCATTTTGGAATAAAGTGCTTTGGACTGATGAGACAAAAATTGAGTTATTTGGTCATAACAAAAAGCGCTTTGCATGGCGGAAGAAGAACACCGCATTCCAAGAAAAACACCTGCTACCTATTGTCAAATTTGGTGGAGGTTACATCATGCTGTGGGGCTGTGTGGCTTGTTCAGGGACTGGGGCCCTTGTTAAAGTCGAGGGTCGGATGAATTCAACCCAGTATCAACAAATTCTTCAGGATAATGTTGAAGCATCAGTCACAAAGTAGAAGTTACGTAGGAGTTGGATATTCCAACAAGACAATGACCCAAACCACAGTTCGAAATCTACAAAGTCATTCATGCAGAGGGAGAAGGACAATGTTCTGGAGTGGCTGTCACAGTCCCCTGACTTGAATATCATCGAAAATCTATGGGATGACTTGAAGTGGGCTGTCCAAGCTCGGCAGCCATCAAATTTAACTGAACTGGAGAGATTTTGTATGGAAGAATGGTCAAAAATACCTCCATCCAGAATCCACACCCTCATCAAAGGTTACAGGAGGCATCTAGAGGCTGTTATACTTGCTAAAGGAGGCTCAACTATGTATTGATGTAATATCTGTGTTTGGGTGCCCACATTTATGCACCTGTCTAATTTTGTTATGATGCATATTGCATATTTTCTGTTAATCCAATAAACTTAATGTCACTGCTGAAATACTACTGTTTCCATAAGGCATGTGATATATTAAAAGGAAGTTGCTACTTTGAAAGCTCAGCCAAACAAAAATCCAAAGAATTAAGAGGGGTTTGCAAACTTTTTCATATGACTTTACATAAGGGTCTGGGACAACAACAAACGATTTAATGAAAATGAAGCCCAAAAAGGTTGCTTGAGCAGTAATGCAATGAGCAATAATAATTGGCTTCAAATGAAGAAACTGCTTTATAACAAAAACCTGCAGGAAATGTGGCCCTCCAGGACTGTACTTGAAGACCCCTTGCCTAGGGATTCCCTTTCTTTTTATCTCTTTCATAAAAAAACTCTTAAGAAAAAGAAGTTTCAGTTTTCTGTGCCAGCTACATTTTGACTTGGCTGATTTGAGAACTTGCTGTTGATTAAATTTATACAAAGTTATTGTCTGTCTGTATACCTGCATTGTTATCACTCTTTAATTTAATATTGTTCTTTATCAGTATGCTGCTGCTGGAGTATGTGAATTTCCCCTTGGGATTAATAAAGTATCTATCTATCTATCTATCTATCTATCTATCTATCTATCTATCTATCTATCTATCTATCTATCTATCTATCTATCTATCTATCTATCTATCTATCTATCTATGTATTGTGATTTACATTTCAAAGGCAACTTTTTAGAACACACCCTCAATTTCCAAAAAACAAAAAAAGATTTTATTCAACATGGTTGGTAAGCATGGTCATAAAACACAGCATACGTGAAATGGTGGATTTGCATTCAGTGTATTCAGTGCATTAAAAACAACAAGATGTGGAACAGATTCTCTTTCAGATTCCACTTAAAGGTATATTGTAGTTATAATTTTCACTACGATCATTGATGTAGGGTAACATATATATTGTGTTTAAACAAATACAAAAAATGTGTACATTTTTAAATTAATCTTATTCCAATATCTTGCCCATCCATCCAGTTTTTAACACATTTACCCACTTTGGGGTTGTGGCAAGCTGATGCCTAACCCTGGATGGAGTGCCAGTCCATAATTTGATTTGCACAAAACTGCTCTGCATTTCTCTTAAAATAATAAAATAAAATAAAAAAAAACTAACATATTTGCTCTTATATTCTCTACTTTTGTTTATTATGAAATGCACACCTTATCTGCAGGTGTTGTGAGATTTCAGGTTTGTTTTAGAAAGGCACATTTTAAAAACATTAAAAGATGCAACAGTATCCTTCAGACATACCAAATATTACAATTTAAAAATGAATAGAAATTTTTATTTTTGCTGCTCCTGTATGTGCTTTAGAAGAAAGTATAAATGGATGACTGGAAAATGGTTGGGTATTATTTTAAGAATGTGCTTCCATTTTTTTGACCTCATTTCATCAGAATGAAGTGCAGCACCTATAATCATTTCAGAATAAAGTATATTCATAATTTTACCAGTAAGGCACGTTTTACAAAGATTCTAATTATGTGTTGGTAGTCTACTATTAGGGTATGCCCATTTGAGAATTGGGTCAAGAATAAGAAGCTCATTTTATCTCTTAATTTTTTTATTCTCCACAGGGAGAAAGGAAGCTGTCCTCAAACCTACATAACATAAAAGCTCTCATGCTTTATCTTTCAATATAGTATATTTAAACTTTATCTGCTGCCTTGCTGTCTCAGATTCAAAAAGCATTTAGCATTTATGCATTTTGCATTGAAATCAAAATTCACAATAACTTGTTCACAACGGGTGCAGACTTTATACCACCAATATTGACCTGGTGCATGGAGTCCAGAAATGGTATTTAATGATGTTTTAGGTCACCGACCCCCAATCTCATATTTAACTAAATGCTAAAGCATTACTCATAAATCAAGCCTTTGGCCTCCATCTATTGTTATGCAGGACCTGTTTTTAAAAATTAATTTTCTGAATCCACCATTCCAGTATATGATTACAGGAAGCCAGAGCCTACATCAGCAGCTTCTGGTACCAGGCAGACACCATGTCATCACAGGGCACACTCACTCATTCTGGTAATTTACAATTACCAATTAATTAAATGTGCATTTCTTTGGAAAGTGGGAAGAAACTGGAGTTTACAGAGAACACCCTCAGAGACATGAGGAGAACATACAAACGCCTAGAAGATCAGTCCAGATACCTAAAATTGTGAAGCATTTATGCTAACCACTCTGGCACCCAAATTGTGAATATTTTGCTATTTTTAACAAAATTCTTTTATTTAGTTGGTCTAGTTATTTTCTCATCCAGAAGGTCACTCACATACTGAAGGTGATAGGGAGCTAATGCCCACAAACATGGATTCAGATTCTGTCAGAATTTACAGCAGTTTGAGTTTTTGCCACTTTTTAAATTACGGTTCAAAGATATTAGTCAATTTTTGGCTGATGAAAAACAGGCTATGAAGACAACCAATCTATAATTTTGACATGCCTATTGAAAAACTGTGGCAGTGGCCATCTCCAAGTTTCAGTCAGCCCTTCAAATAAGTCAGATACCAGTTTGCAGCACCCTGAGATCACTGCCTTCTTATAGCATCTCACTGCTGTGTGTTTCATGGAAAGTCTAACATAAACGTTCTCCAAATGATTCTACCCTTCTGACATCCTGAAGTGTGTACAAAACCAAAATGGAATTTATAGGCAATACTGTGGAAAAAAAATGAGTGATCAATGTACAGAAAATCATTACTTTAACTAGATGTGAGAGTAACAACACGACAAATCTTATAATATACTGGTGCACACATTCAATTAATGCCAATAGCGAGTTGCCTTTCACCACATTTCCATGTGTACTCTTACAAAAATCATAGACACTTTTGATAGCTGACATTTCCTCAAGTCCTCAGCATTATACATTTGAAGATTCTCTGCTTCTGGAAGTTTCCTTGAAGGTGAATATACCAGTTTCTGTTTGGTTATGCTTCTTCACCACTAGAGGTCCTCTCACCTGCTTCTAATCTTGACGGTGAAATCTTATTTGGTGCATCAGATTCAAAAACGTCATCCTCTATACCTTCTTCAATGGGCTTCATTTTGGTAGAAGGCCTTGTGTGAGGAGATTTATCTGAAAAATTGTAAAAATGTAAGAGTTGATTCATTTTTTTATAGTAGCAATAACACTCATCAGAAAATTTGAATCTTTTGGTTGCTGTAACAAATGCATAAAATTTTTATGATGTGTTAAATTGTTATAACAGCAGCTGTTTGCTGGTTTATCATAGCAGGAGTTATACTTCACTTAACACGCCTCTTTTTATTATGTTTGCAGTCTATTACAAAATGTTACGCAGCTGCAGTGTCTAAGAGATTGCTTAAAATGTTCAAAGAATATGCTCAAATGTATAAAAAATTGAATTACATTTTTAATGAGCAATAAAATTAGATTCAATTAAGCATTATGAAGGTTACGATGCCTGTAAAATGTAACAGCTTCTGTAGTCCTCTGATTTTCTCCTTAAAATATGTAAGAATTTTTTTTGTCATTTTCTTATTATCATTATTATTAAGTTCACCAATATCTTTTCAAATATCCTCAGCATATACAGGACCTGGTCCATTTTGATTTAAGCCCAAAACGTAATGTGGAGCAATATTAGGGAGAAAATTCTTTTTAAGGTCTCTATTATTTAATCTTGTGACCCCACCTGGTAAAAAAGGTTTGAGAAGATGAAATGAGATCATTTTATCTTAAACAGTGTGACAGCTGAATTTGCTTTGGTGCTGTTTTCATAACTTGCCATATACTTTATATCAGGTAGGACTGGCTTTGAATATTTTGAATTTTGCCTCATTTCTCCCAGTGTTTCTGTGATGTTGTGGTTTGATTTATTTTTTTTTTTTGTAAATCACATTCGGTTGACCTTTTGAGAAAAGCATTATATACAGTTAGGTCCATAAATATTTGGACAGAGACAACTTTTTTCTAATTTTGGTTCTGTACATTACCACAATGAATTGTAAATGAAACAACTCAGATGCAGTTGAAATGCGGACTTTCAGCTTTAATTCAGTGGGGTGAACAAAACGATTGCATAAAAATGTGAGGCAACTAAAGCATTTTTTTAACACAATCCCTTCATTTCAGGGGCTCAAAAGTAATTGGACAATTGACTCAAAGGCTATTTCATGGCCAGGTGTGGGCAAGTCCGTCGTTATGTCATTATCAATTAAGCAGATAAAAGGCCTGGAGTTGATTTGAGGTGTGGTGCTTGCATGTGGAAGATTTTGCCGTGAACAGACTACATGCGGTCAAAGGAGCTCTCCATGCAGGTGAAAGAAGCCATCCTTAAGCTGCGAAAACAGAAAAAACACATCTGAGAAATTGCTACAATATTACTAGTGGCAAAATCTACAGTTTGGTACATCCTGAGAAAGAAAGCAAGCACTGGTGAACTCAGCAACGCAAAAAGACCTGGACATCCACGGAAGACAACAGTGGTGGATGATCGCGGAATCATTTCCATGGTGAAGAGAAACCCCTTCACAACAGCCAACCAAGTGAATAACACTCTCCAGGAGGTAGGCGTATTGATATCCAAGTCTACCATAAAGAGAAGACTGCATGAAAGTAAATACAGAGGGTGCACTGCAAGGTACAAGCCACTCATAAGCCTCAAGAATAGAAAGGCTAGATTGGACTTTGCTAAAGAACATCTAAAAAAGCCAGCACAGTTCTGGAAAAACATTCTTTGGACAGATGAAACCAAGATCAACCTCTACCAGAATGATGGCAAGAAAAAAGTATGGAGAAGGCGTGGAACAGCTCATTATCCAAAGCATACCACATCATCTGTAAAACACGGTGGAGGCAGTGTGATGGCTTGGGCGTGCATAGCTGCCAGTGGCACTGGGACACTAGTGTTTATTGATGATGTGACACAGGACAGAAGCAGCCGAATTAATTCTGAGGTGTTCAGAGACATACTGTCTGCTCAAATCAAGCTAAATGCAGTCAAATTGATTGGGTGGCGTTTCATGATACAGATGGACAACGACCCAAAACATACAGCCAAAGTTAACCAGGAGTTTATTAAAGCAAAGAAGTGGAAAATTCTTGAATGGCCAAGTCAGTCACCTGATCTTAACCCAATTGAGCGTGCGTTTCACTTGTTGAAGACTAAACTTCAGACAGAAAGGCCCACAAACAAACAGCAACTGAAAGCCGCTGCAGTAAAGGGCTGGCAGAGCATTAAAAAAGAAGGAAACCCAGTATCTGGTGATGTCCATGAGTTCAAGACTTTAGGCTGTCATTGCCAGCAAAGGGTTTTCAACCAAGTATTAGAAATGAACATTTTATTTCCAGTTATTTAATTTGTCCAATTACTTTTGAGCCCCTTTCACTTTTGAGCTTCTTTCACCTGCATGGAGAGCTCCTTTGACCGCATGTTGTCTGTTCACAGCAAAATCTTCCACATGCAAGCACCACACCTCAAATCAACTCCAGGCCTTTTATCTGCTTAATTGATAATGACATAACGATGGACTTGCTCACACCTGCCCATGAAATAGCCTTTGAGTCAATTATCCAATTACTTTTGAGCCCCTGAAATGAAGGGATTGTGTTAAAAAAAATGCTTTAGTTGCCTCACATTTTTATGCAATCGTTTTGTTCACCCCACTGAATTAAAGCTGAAAGTCTGCACTTCAACTGCATCTGAGTTGTTTCATTTAAAATTCATTGTGGTAATGTGCAGAACCAAAATTAGAAAAAAGTTGTGTCTGTCCAAATATTTAAGGACCTAACTGTAAGAATAAACTAAAATAAATTGAATTAATGCTCAAAAAAGATTCATTTTTTCCATGACACATGGAGGCTGCTTTTTTTTCTTTAAGACAGAATATTTGAAATCTATATAGAAATATATATGTTACAGGCAATGCATGAAATGCAGGCATTGTATAGAATACCAAAAATTGGATGTCTAAGTAAGAAACGATTAATATGTCACACATTTCCTAGGCATTCTATGCATTGCCAAAAGACAATACTTTGCCTAAATAGCATTTGTCATTCTATATAATGCCTAGGGAAAGTATATATAATATTAAGATAATTCGGATATTTTATACTTTGCCTAAACACGCCAGGCACTCTATACAATGCTTGCATTTCATACATTGCCGATAACATATACACTATACAATAACAGTCAAAGTCTTTAATGCTTTTAAAATTGCTAACACTAATTTTTACTTTGAACTCAGAAAAATCTTTTTTGATGAGTCTCATAAGTTGCATTGTCTATTTCTGCCCACACATGTAAAAATGCAAACCTTTGAACATGTAACCATGAAATAAAAAGAGATATTTTTATTGGTCGTTCCAGTTTGACACTTTCTCCACTAGAGGACAGTGCACGAACACAAAATTTTCCATAACGTAAATACAGTTTATGAAAACAGACTTAAACTGGTGAATTTCCAACCATTTGCAAAGCTGTTGGATGGAACAAACCAGTGGTAATCAAATATTTATCTTATACTACCAGAAATATATGCATTGATTACAACAATATTATAGTAATATTGTGTTGATTTTATAGTAATATTGATTGATTTTTGTGAATTTCCCCTTGGGATTAATAAAGTATCTATCTATCTATCTATCTATCTATCTATCTATCTATCTATCTATCTATCTATCTATCTATCTATCTATCTATCTATCTAAATAACATGCATATCTGAGTACACAGCAAACATAACATTGTTTGAAATATTTTATTTTATGATTTAACAACAAGTGGTTTACCTTGAAGGATGAGTTCTTTGGGTAATGCTACTTTCAACACAAAACGTCATGCTGCAAGCGTCCCCCCTCATACGCTTTATAGAAGTCCTGCTGGTTATTTCCTTGATGTAAGAAGTACACATGCATATTGTTAGTGGATTAGGAGTAGTCACACAAAACAGGAACGCTTAATGAGACATCACAGTTAATGAAACACATCCCGAGCACTGTTAGAATATGCAGTAAATATTGTGTTCACAAACCCCTAAAGAGGGCACAGTTTGCCCTCCACTTGCTTCACTGTCAGACAGAGGGTGGCACATCCAAACACTGACTAAACCTTTTTTGAAATTCTTTTCTCTCACTCCAGTCTCGGGTAACACTTCTTACAGCCAGCCACTCATCTCCTAATTAAAGCTTATTGGCACAATGCCGCTTTTTCTTTTTTGGATGCATCATTGGGGGGCTCACTTATGTAACAACAATCCCATGTTACTTGGCAGAGGGGGTTTCAAAAATGCCTGTAGTCACCATGAGAACAGATTCATGTTTTGTTTTTGTTTTTTTACTTTGCCAAACAATTTGAAAAGACTGGTGTTCATTATGTTTCTACAACTTAATGAGTACAAGTCTGCAGTTACTGATGTGTGCCCCTGCCTTGTTCACTTGTAACTGCACTGGTGACTGTGAGGTTTACTTTTCTGAATACAGTAGGCTACTCATGAGCTTCAGCCTTGCTTTATGCCACTTTGGCCCTCATCACGTTTCATCAGTTGTCCAAGAATCCATTTTCTAAAAATGACAGCTTTGCAGTTACTATATCATATTTAAAGAAAAGCATAACACTGTTAAAAAAAGGTAGCTGCCATGAACCTTTCAAGACAGAGATCACCCTAAACAACCAAAAGCTCAGTCAGACTCTAAATGACTGAGAATTTTGGATTCTGTTACAAAAATTGCATGTTAAGTTAACTGGTGCCTCTAAATAAGCCTGGTTAGTGTTGGTGTGTGTCCCGAGATTGACTAATGCCATATCTAAGGCTGGCTCTGCTCTTGCTGCCAGTGTAGCAACTGACTCCCCTTTATACTAGAATGGATAAATGGGTTATGAACTGGATGGATACATGTTTGGAAGACAGTAGAAAAATGTTTCAGAGTGTTCAGATCTTTCTAAACCCTCTGCACAGAATGTACATGCATTCTGTGTCTTTCTTATGTTGTTTTTATAAAATGTAATTAGGTCATCTACACAACATAACATGTTCAAACCCACTTAATCAAACTCAGAAATATCAAGTGGGGCCAGAACCTATCATGGCATTATTGAGCACAAAGCTGAAAGCATTTCGGGACAAAATGCCAGTCCATTTGTAGGACCAGCACAAGCAGACACACAGTGCCAACTTGGAACTGCAACTTAACCTAATTTGCAAGTCTTTTCTTATTTCATTAATTAAATTTTTTTGTGTGTTTCATTTCCTCTATATATATGTTCCTTATACTTCTATTTTTCTTTAACTTTAGAACTTTGATCTACATGTCCTACATGAAAAATGGGCTATAGAAATAAATGTTGTTATTCTTTGGAGAGTTGTGAGAATAACCACTGCACCATCATCATGCCATTAAAACTGGCACGTGGTAGCTTGCAACACTAGTGCCAACCAACCAGGGTTGATGGGCATGTGTCTTGCTATTCTTGCTACTATAATGTAGCCATGAACAGGCAACAACATGTATGAATAGTTGAGTGGTCCAAACAACTACTACTTGATTCATTGATGGTTCTTGCCTAGCATATGATTTTGCTCAGATAGCCACCGGACCACAAAATTATATAAGAGATTTTGTGAGTTTGGGCGGCACAGTGGCGCAGTGGGTAGCGCTGCTGCCTCGCAGTTGGGACACCTGGGGACCTGGGTTCGCTTCCCGGGTCCTCCCTGCGTGGAGTTTGCATGTTCTCCCCGTGTCTGCGTGGGTTTCCTCCCACAGTCCAAAGACATGCAGGTTAGGTGGATTGGTGATTCTAAATTGGCCCTAGTGTGTGCTTGGTGTGTTTGTGTGTGTCCTGCGGTGGGCTGGCACCCTGCCCGGGATTGGTTCCTGCCTTGTGCCCTGTGTTGGCTGGGATTGGCTCCAGCAGACCCCCGTGACCCTGTGTTCGGATTCAGCGGGTTGGAAAATGGATGGCTGGATTTTGTGAGTTTGAAAATGGATGGAAGGATGGATGATGAATACATATAAAAAGTGCATTTAAATTTGGTTGATTTTTTTCTTCTAGACAGCCCCCTTTCATTTTAAAATATTTTTAGAATTTTGCTGGAAGTCAGTTTTCCAATTTTTTTTTTATCAAAAGCATAGTGAACAAATTGACAGAAATAGTATTTAAACAGTAGGTAGTATCACAACAGCGGCACGGTGGCGCAGTGGTAGCGCTGCTGCCTCGCAGTAAGGACACCTGGGTTCGCTGCGTGGAGTCTCCCCGTGTCTGCGTGGGTTTCCTCCGGGTGCTCCTGTTTCCTCCCACAGTCCAAAGACATGCAGGTTTGGTGCATTGTCGATCCTAAATTGTCCCTAGTGGGTGTGTGTGTGTCCTGCGGTGGGCTGGCATTCTGCCCGGGATTTGTTTCTGCCTTGCGCCCTGTGTTGGCTGGGATTGGCTCCAGCAGACCGCCGTGACCCTGTGTTAGGATATAGCAGGTTGGATGATGGATGCATAGTAATAGTATCACAAAAAAAAACACCTTACTTGACTACTTACTTGAGTTTTTTTGTGATACTGGCACAAGCCTCCACTTATGTTTTTCTAGATTTTCACGTCTTCTTTATCTAAGTGCCCTTAATTTGTGGGAGCCCAAAACAGCAACGCGTGTCACGAATAATAAAGTCATGTATCAGCAGAGCTGAACCTGCAGCAATAAACTCTGGGGAATATAACAATGATGTACTCAAAATGGGGCAAGATTCGACACACAACAGAGCACATTGCCAACATTAGACATGGTTAAAGAAGGGTGATAAACCCCAGAGGTAAAGGGCAGGACAGGAGACACAGGAAGTGCTCGAGTTGAATGTGTGAATCAGGACTAAGTATAAAGAACTGGACGAGGCTTTAAGATACAGCACTGATTAATAAACAAGGCATTGGGAGGGCCTTGTAGATACAATACTGATTTCTAAACTAGGAAGAGGTGGGAGTGATGCAAATACCTTCAGAAAGGCAGCCTTTTGGAGTGCGGAGAGAGAATACAGGTACTGAAAAGACATTTGTGAATAGTTGCCTGCCAGTCTATTTCATCTTATCATAAATCATAGTTACAGGAGCATGTGCAAAAAATACAAGAAAGAAATAAATGGGAAAAAGTGTAAATATGCTACACTCACATATTAAAAAGAAGGAAAAACTGTTAACTGTTAATTTCATGGCAAAACCATACAAGCACTCCAGGTGTTACCTCAAGTTTGCTTAAAAAATGTGCATCACCTAATGCATATAACATGTTTTACATTTTATTTCAAACCATAAAAAAATTCTAATCAGATAATAAAGTTGCACGTGATAACAACAACCCTATAATAATCCTGCTTTTCGTTTTCAGCTTTGCCTTAACTTGCCATACACAGGTCATTGTACTCACATTGCTTTGATTTTCATTTTTGATTTAATGAATCACTCATTAGAGAGCTGAAGTTTCCAGATTTTTGAATAAAGATGATTTAAAGAAAATACACCTATTGTAACCTCCTACTATGCACTACACATTTACGAAAGATTAATTATTCATTTTTTTCATTGTCAATAACATTCTGTCCTGATTTTTTTCAATTTATTTTTCTTTGTTATTAAGTTAAACAAATCTTTGACTCAATTGTGTCTCTCCCTTTTTATTGAGAAAAAAAACTTCCAGCAGCTGTCGCTTTCACTTAAAGAAGAAAGCTATTATTTTAGATACCTTGAATTCACCTACACTCATTTTCATGTACTCTACTAATGTATAATGAATTTGGGTGAACATGTACAATAGACGTACTAAATGTATTTCAAGGTGTCTTTTCTGAAGTTTGTTTTTGGCATAAGAGGTGCATTCCTGAGTAAAATTTGAGCTTATATTGAATGTTAACCATCTTTTTTTTCCAATGAGATCTTAGAAGTAACAAGACCCTGAAAGAAATCACTGGAGGTGCTAACTGAGCTGGCACGCAACAAATGAACAATTGACTAGCCACTGAAGGAGGGTGTTCCAAAGGTGATATGTGGATGAAGGATCATTGACATTTAAGGTCTTCTGAGAATAAAACCAAAACAGATATCCATCTGGGACTCAGTTGTGGCTGAAGACACTTATTCCATTACACTGCCAATAGATTTGCGTCTTAACAGCCAGGCACCCTGGATGGGTTGACAGTCCATTGTAAGACACACCTACACTGAACCAATTTAGAGTTAACAATCAACTTAACATGCTTGTCTTTGTGATTTCTGGGAACACCCGAATGGAAAAGGAGAGAACTTCAAACTCCATACAGAAAATGACTTGGTAAAAAAATATAACTCTGACCCCACAGCTAGGCAGCAGCAACACTAACCACTGTTCCACCTTGTCTCCTATGATTTATTTTCTTTCCATGGATACAACAAGGAAATGTTCATGTTGATACATCAACAATCTTTCTATTTTGAATTGTTCTTAAGTTTGTACTAGTAAATGCATTTGAATAAAAATATTAAGTATCAGCTAATATTTTTGTTAGTAACAAGACATTTTCCAAGACATTTCCATTTTTGTGATGATGTCCTTGACATCTTGAATTCCAGTTTCACAAAAGCAATTAGTAATGCCGGATGCAGATGGGATTACCATTTACATAAAATAATGCAGTGAAATATAAGATTCACATACTCTAGCTCTTTAGCAATATTAAGTGATCCACACAGGGTCATGGTGTGACATACTATTGATTTTTAATGCTTAGCTCTCATTTTTTCTCTGCACATTGCATTTGCAGAAATATAATATGGAGCCACATGCAATAAAATATTAATAATTGTTGATGTCCTTTATTCAAGGTGCTGTTCACATGATTATATAATACTCAGTTTTGAATGAATGAAAGGCAGATGACTTTCATAATGTCAAACCCAATGCTGCTCAAACCTATAATAAAGGTTCTTAAAAAAAATGGATCAATGATTGAATGTATTCTTATGTAGTACCCATCTCAGCAGACCAGCTCTGAGTGCTGCACTAGTTTTCATACTGAAACACATGCACACATTTCTAAAGTAATGAACTAATAATGTCAGCATTCTCTGATGGTTATTTGATTTGTGTGTTTGCAATTAAAAATGATGGTGAATTTTTAAAGGGAAGGTTCATACTTTTTGATATAACACTATTTTTATATACTGTATATATTATGCACATTCTTAACTGTCTGTATATTCACAGTTCACTTTGCATTTCTGTATTAGTACATTGAAAAGACCACTGGGGATGAGAGTAAGTACTCAGGATGCTAATAGCCTATCTGTCTCTCCTGTCGGTAACGAACTGGAAACCAGGAGCTCACAACATGCCTTTGAAGGGCCACTGGATATCCAGAGAGTGACACCCCACCTGTGTAGTGTATGATGACTCAAGAGGTGCAAGCACTTTTAAGTTATATTTTTGTCAACATCAGTATATAATTGTCTAGCATTGCATTTCATGGTGTGAAGAACTCCATTCCATTTGAGTGGAGACGTGGTGCATTAAATTATGATATGCGTTAGGACAGAATCTCTCAACCAGAATCCACAAGGGCAAATAAAAGCATTCAGCATGCCTGAAATAATCAATTTACTGTATCTGTGGTGTCCTGTCAGTTAGGTGTGCTGAGCATCCCCTAGTGGTGAAAATATTTTCTTTAAAAAGCACACTTTCATAGAGACCTCAAAAATATAAAAATGTTGACAATTAACATTTATCAAATGTATTTTCTAAAATATATTTTAAAGATTTGTTTCTTATGAGACCATTTAATTTAGGGATTTTCTTTCATATACATAAGAGAAGGCATGAAGCATCGCACTGTATGTCATCTAGGTTCCTATTCGGAGATGATGTAGGTATTCAGCACTCATTTAAATCACTTTTTTTTTTTTTTTTTTTTACAAGTGAACAATATAAAAACAGTTTGCGGTGTTGACACAGACAGTGGTAGGGTTTTAAGAGCCAACACAATGAAGTTCCCCTTTAACACAGGTTGTGCCAAATCTGCTTGGATTTCTTTAAATTGGCCCCATGAACCTGAGGAGAACATCAAACAGATGACTGGGTCATTCGCTCAGAGACAGTGTAATTATTTATCACAAATAACAATTATAACTTACTACTTTTCTGCCATTTTACAAAAATTGTCAAAGTTTAGACATGGAGTATTTCACTGCATAAAACTGTATTAAACTACTTTTCTCTCTATCAGTCATAGCAGCTGTTTCTTAATACTATTATTTAAAAAAAAAAACTCAAGCTGCTTAATTACCCTCTTATCATCATTATCACTGTTATTAACTGCATGAGCAAACTGTACTCATAAATAAGATGTGCAAACAGTATCTACTCTATATACAGTATATAAAATCCTAAGCCTAAAGTGCAACTGTGACATTTTTATATCACGTTTTTTTGTCACGCTTTAAATCAGGCTTATTTTAAAACCTACATATAATATGTTTGGTATCATTCTTTTCAGAATTTATTGAACTTTAATGTGATGGTTTTAGATTTTCAGATTCTTATTCCGTTTTTAAATTATAAACTAAAAAATATCAAGAACTCACATCCCGTGAGATGAGAATTTGTGCCAAGAGATTTAACCACACCCAGAGCCGGAAATAAAAGACAAAGAGTAGGACAGCTGCTGCACAGGCTTTTAAATGTTCACGAGATGCAGGTCACGCGGCACGGCAGCAGCTGATCGAGCAAAGAGGAGGTAAAAAAAAAAACTGTATTTGTTTCCCATTGTATCACCGTTTAAGAGGGGGTTTCGGAGGAGATATCGCATCTCCTTGGGGTGCGTTCAGCCCTCCTCTTCACAACGCTAGCGGCAGAGACGCAAAGTGGCTGGCGAGCAAAACGAGCAGGGGGTAACCCCCTAGTTTCACCAAAAATTAAAACACCCGTTTCATTACGGTGTAGTATCACTTTTCTTTTACAGTTTTGCTCTTATTAAAATATTATAAGGTATTTACCCTTTATCAGGAGCAACACAACAAGAAGAAATGTTAATGGTAGCCCAAGCAGTTTTGTACACAGAACACAAGTTACATAGTTTTTGAACAGGCTTTTATATGTCCAGAAAAATTGTACAGTTAATTTTAAGTAAGTGGATGAAATATTTTACACAGTGGCTAGAATATGCATCTCACTTGGAATATGAGATGATTTCTGTCTGCAAGTTCTCCCTTTAAAATTCATTCTTGTTTCCTCCGAGAAGGTTAAGTTTCTGGTTTTGTAAATGTCAGTAGTGTTGATGCATGTAGTTGTGTTTTCAGTGTGGCTAGTATTGACATTGCAGCTTGTCCAGCAGGCTCATGCCTTGTGAACAATGCCATCAGGAAGAGCCTTTCCTCATAACACTCTAACCACAACAAAGTGGCTTTCAATACTGATAAGAGAGAAATATTTATTTAAAAATAAATACAAGCAGTACGTAATGTAATGACAAAATGATCATTATTTCATTCAACAAAGACAAACTTGAACATCTAAACAGAAAGAACAATTAAGTCTACATTTTATAAACTTGATGTAAAGGTGTCTCAGAACAAAGGAAATCAATTTCCAGGTTGTGCACTATAGACTGTTCTCTCAGCTTAGGCATATGGTTAACAATTTAAAAGCATTGACCTGAAACTTTCAGTTTTGTTACTTTCTCTGATGTGCTAGTTTGCAGATGTATAAAAGTTTTAATTTTCGTGCTGATTTGAATCTACTGTAACAGAAGAAGCGAGGCAAGATTTGAGTACTAAAGTGATCCACCACCCAACAAACAATTAAATAAAAAAATAAAAATAAAAAAATGTGAATTTCCCCTTGGGATTAATAAAGTATCTATCTATCTATCTATCTATCTATCTATCTATCTATCTATCTATCTATCTATCTATCTATCTATCTATCTATCTATCTATCTATCTATCTATCTAGCAGTGCTTGAACAGGTTTGGGAGGACATTATGCTGTCTTTGTGATGCTAAAAGTTGAATGTTTTGAGACTTTGCAAATAATTTTTCAGTCAACATCCTTCTGTCCACCTAATGTCTGATCTCAGTTAATCCACTTTTAGGTTCACAGGAACTAGACATTTTTCTAGCATCATCAGGCATATAACAAAACCCAAACCTGGATGTGGTGTCAGTGTGTCCTTTCGGTTGCAGGACACCCTCACACATATTCATTCATGTCAGGCTAATTTTGAGCCTCCAATGAATCAAACCTGCACACGTGAAAATAAACAATTGGGTGAATAGATGCCTTATTAATATATCATATTATTCATTTTATCTATTTTCTGGATTGTACTAAATCCATTCCTAGGGTTGTAGAGACTCTGAGCTTATCCTGGCAGCATTAGGTGCAAGGCAGGCAGCAACCACAGATAAAGCAGTCCATCACAGGAAAAATGTATACACTGTCACGCATGCCTTACCAGTTTTGAATCAATGCAAAACATACACATTTGGAATGCGAAAGGAAAACTGTAGAATCCAGTGACATTGCCAGGATTCAATCCTAGTGTCGGGAGTTGTGAAACAGCAGAGTGAAACACTATGCCACCATACTACTCTTTAAACGGCATCATTTATGTATTTGCTTTCTTCTGTTCTGTATTTGCTCAGATATAATTTATTTCAACTGAAAGCTTTCAATTTTAGAGAAAAACACTGAGAAAGACAGGACATGTGAACAATGACTGGCTGCAGGATTCACAACGCTGGATCTGTAGGGCAGCAGTACTTTCCACTGTGTTACCATGCTGCCCTCTTTTTTAAAATGCTGTGCATAATATGAAGATGAAAACATGTTTTTGTCATTTTAGCGCTTATTTTTTATTGCACCTTTAATGACAAACACCTCGAAATATTAATTGATAACACTAATTACATCTGCTTTTCCAAAACTAGGTTATAGCAAAGTACAAGACAGAAATCAACCCTGTCAATCCATCACAAAACATATTCATTTTCACCAGGCTGGTTTTGAGTAACTGAGCATGCATAACTTTGAAATGTCTGAGAAAAATGAACAATCCAGAAAAAAACTTTCATGCACACTGAGACAACATAGATACTCCACAATGATGGTGACATGACCAGGATTCCAACAAGATCCCATTAGGAAGTGGACTAACATTTGTGCCACCACAACAGCCTACAGGTTACATATTAAGTGCACAGGTACTGAACTACATGGTGAAGTAGATGCGCCTGTTAGTTCCTTAGCTTTTACCATATTCTTAAATAGTAGCAGTTTTACTTAAATGTTTTACATTATTGAAAAATCACAGAAAATGCCAAAAGAAATTTTGAAATATTCCTTGTATGTCCATGAAGTATCCTCAAATAAAATATAAAATGTACAAGCAAAAGTAGATGTTATTGGAAGGACCTTTTTTAAGAACCACACAGTTTGGAGGCTCAGGACTACACCTATACAGTTTTACGTTTTATACAGAGTAATCCTGGTGTTTCATGGAACACTGTGAGGTCCACAAAGAGAAGCACACATCAGGGTGTGGGGAAAAGCTCCAAAAACAAAGGAATGGTATGTTGTGTAGGGGTTGTGTAGCTGGAACCATTTGCATTTGGAAGGGCAACTCCATGTATCTTCCTAATGCATGTTTAAATACAGTATATTGAACATTCCAAATGAATAGTAGATATACTGTAAATAAGAAGTTGACAGTGATTTGTATACATCTGAATGTAAATAAAACAAACACTGGGGACATGCTATTCATTTTGTAGTGATGTGATAATAGCCAGTCTTTTAAAGGTAGAAAAGGGAAACAATACAATCTTGAAGGACCGGCAGAAATGCAACATTGATATTGAATGCACAGAGGTGATGCTTATAGTTATAAGTTATATTCCACAACCTAAGGGAGATAAAGCCCATTAAATTTATGTGATATGTTTATTATTCAACTGTCATCACCCTTCGCAGATACAGTATGAAAAGTTCATGCATTCAGCATCATGTGCAAATTTATAGATTCCTTTATTTACAGATATCCATTGTTTATGCTGTAATTAGTTAAGATAAATTTATTGTAAACATTCAAAGGAGTGTAAAGATATAATTTTGTTTCATAATTTGTAAACAGAAATCTTAAAGTGACCAATGTAAATATGTTAGAAATTAGTGAAATCTGAGTTTTATCCAAAAATAAAATGTTTTACAGTTCCCAATATAACAAGGAGCTTTGTTTTATCTGAATTGATATCTTAACTCATGATGACTTATATCTTAAAATATGTGCTTGTGATGAATAGGTTGGCACGCAAGGGGCTGCCAGGCAGGAAAATGTTGCACGGAGCAGGGGCACAAGTAATAAGCAACAGTGCCAACCACACATTTTCAGTGATGATGCATGCCACTATAAAAGAAAGAGCAAAAATAGAGAGTGCTTGGCCTTTTAAGTTGACTGAATGCTCTGAGAGGGCAGTAAGCAGGAAAATCAAGATTGGACTAACAGTAACGCTCAGAAAGGTTGAAACATGACCAAACTCCTCGTGGATGACAGAGGGTTAGGGTTAGGGTTAGGGTTAGCGTAAGGGTGGGAACCTTTTTAATTTTAAAGATGGTATATGGGAGGACTGTCCATAGGCTAATTGTTACCCTGAGTCATTAGATGGCAGCACATCGTCCCAGAGCTTAAGGTACATGACACTCTTGCCCAAGGATGATGTAAATGTGCTGGTCCTTCAAGGACTATGGAATTCATAAGGAATGTATTGATCTCAGGGATCCATCAGAAGTGATGCTGAAAAACTGCAGACTTTTACTTGATTCTAGAAGTAATTCTGGATCTTGAGAAAACTGGATTCAGAAGAGAACTTAAAAGGCACCTCAATCCAGTGGCCACATTGAGTCCAAACTTGGGAGACAAGTTAAGGTAAAGTCTCAGCTGTCGGGTGGAATAGTAGTCAGAGAAACCTACAGAAAGAAACAGACAGTGGGGTGGTCTAAATATTTATGTGTGGTACTCTGATGAGCCAGTGGGTGAGCCATTCCTGCTGAAAGACAGCTACAAACAGCTGTATTGGCAGCCCCAGAGAGGCTGTGGGGATTTACATTTAATTGTGTATTCTGTACTTTTATCTTCTAACTTTCTTTGCCTTTTGTTGATGCCACACTACTTTACATATTTTGACTTCAAAGTCATCATTCTCAGTCAGAAGTGCTGAAATGATGCTTCTGTCATTTTTAGTGCAAATTTACAACTATTAGTTGTGAAATACTGTCACATGGACATTGTTATTTAGCAAATATAACATTTACAGTTTTGCTCAATGTAATCTTCAGGAGGAAGCTAAATTCCCTCACCACTTTGGCACTAAGGAGAAAAAAGTGATAGGTTTTTGATTTGTATAATTTTGAAAACTGAGCACATAAACACAAGTTAAGCACATAACCCTTATGAATATTTAACCCCCCACCACCATTCCATTCCTCTCTGAACTTGATCTTACCAAAGAGTAGCAGTGTGATCTATAATGCAGAATTGTTTACAATCAGCAGGCAATTACTTTCTGATTTCTGTATCCTCCATGGTAACTTCACCTTACCGTAATGGTTTAACTTACGAATAGAGGATGCCGTGGAGCCACCACGAAGAAAGTCTTTTAGGACATCATCAGTGTCACCTGTACTAGCCAGGCTGTTTCTCATCTGCATCATTGACAGCTGGGAACAAAGACTTGGCTGTCGGTCTATTTTTTTGGCTGTCTGCACATAAAACATAATAAAAGATTACATTTTTTCCCTTATACTGAAAGGCACCTCAAATTTTACATTTAGCTTATACTGATCTTGTTGGTATTCATCCAAAAGAAAAAATACATTGACGACAAATCAGTTTTATTTTCCACTCAACATTTGTAATTTAACATTTGGTTGAACAGCCTGCAGCAAGCCAGAACACTTGCTTAAAAAAACTCAATTATATGCTTTAAATAATATAAGTTTCCACTTCACGACTTTTCCATTTTTGAAAGACTATAACTTACTTTGGAAGAATTGACAATGTGAATTTTACTAAAAACTTTTAGGATTTATGGATTACTTCTGTACCAACAAAGTCAAGAGTTGTAGCCAACTTTTAACATTACAGTTAGACTATGGCAGATGACATCATCTTGTACTAATAAACACCACATAAAGTCTCATGGAAACAATCTGTTTTCACTGTTACAGTTGGATTTCAAATATTTCTGCACTCTTAGCTGCAAGTAGGAGAAACCAGATGCCATCAAAGACTTTTTAAAACACCACTGTAAATCAGGATAATCTGTGCATTTTACTTTATTTCTATAAGATGTGAAATTGTTTGCAACCTACCAGTCTGTTAAATATATATATATATTTTTTAATTTGAAAATGCAGCTAGAAGTTAAGTATACAGCTATGCACCTATAAATGTTTTTTTCCCTGAAAAGTCCCACATATATACTTAACTGATTGGTCAGTTTACTGGGAACCAGTCATCCACATCCAGACAGAACCAGTCAGATCACATCAATCACTTTTGTGTACAATGATGTTTAAACAAGAAAGGAAAGTTACAATAAATCATACGTACATGTATTTCAGAGGGAGAATGGACAAGACTATAGATTTAAGTGTCTTTCAATGTACCATGGCATTGGAATGTATATATTCAGGTGAGCCCATGTGAAAATAAAGAAATGGCAGATATGTTGGGGATTTAACACAAATGTCATTGCTGTATCAACAACAGTCTTCACTCAAAAAAATGTTATACTTGTGGTTGAAATTGTTGCCAAAATGAGCTGACAAAAGTTGACATGACTTGTGCGCAGACAAGCTGTAGTCAATCAACTAATCAACTGACTACAACTGTGCTGCTAAAAGAGGCATATTAGAATGTCCAATTAATGGTGTATGGTAGCAACATATGGATGTTGTTAAAGTGAGCTAAGGATGACAAATAGAAATTGCTGGAAGACTGGAAAAAATATTGGTTAACATGGTGAGTGCCAGTTCCTGCGGATTTATGCTGAGAAGAGCACCAAAGTGTGCTGAAAATAAAAAACAAGCAAAATCAGTCTCTCTTTAAGTTTAGTGTCAAAAATAGCATAATATATGTATTCTGTCAGGTTTCTGTTTCAACAAAATTGCTGGTGAAAATGCACCCCACCTCCCCGCCAAAGTTAGACTTACTTTTAGTCTGCTTTGAAAAATATTTTCCTAATTTTAACATATAAGATTACGCTTTAGCTGTATTCCAAATTCAATATGGTCATTTGAAATTTTGCTTTTATAGAGTAACTGCCTTAGCAGTTAATTATCAATCTACCTGTACCTACTCCACTAAAGTTTCAAAAACAATCACTCCTTCACAGGGAGTGCTGAACGTGCAACTGCACAATCAGGTTACACAAACTGCCCAAGGTGTAATCCACACAATTTTAGACTGTCTTATTGCAGCATGTTCCAGTGCCCAATAACTCTAATTTCACCATTTATTTATGTTAACGGAGCTCCCATACACAAATGGGCTTTTTCATCTGGGTACTGGTCTATGCCATAAAAAGATCCACTAAGTCACTGATCAAGTCACTGCTAATCCTATTGTGATTATTCAAATGATGGTGTGTGATTTTTATTATCGCTACCAGGAAATCTGACAGAAAATGTGAAGACTTAGGGAAGTTTATTGGGAATGGGAAGTTTATTTCCACTTACTCTGTATGTGAAAAAGACTTGCTTATGTAGTTATTGATAATGCTGCAACAAAGAGCTACAACTAAAACACAAGTCTTCTGTCACGTCACTGACAAAGATCGCAAAGAAAATAGCCATATAGTAACAATGAAACACCATTTCAAGCTTTTATTTATACTTAACAATTATGAATTTAATATAAACATCTAAAATAAAGCATATGTCTTTAAAAAATACACCTACCTTATCATTCAGTGTTGGGTCATTTAAGGAGTACAGCTTATTTGTGATGTCTTTTCCTATAAGATATCGAAACACTTCATTTAAAAAGGGTTCCGATTCCAAGAAATATGTTAGTCTTTCACGGGACCAGCATATGAATTTGCAGTTTTCTTCTGCTACAATGGTGACCTGAAGAGAAAATTATACAAATACTAAGTATCATTAGAATAATATTCATACATTTTAAAAAGTATGGCCAATGTGTAAAACTCTACGTAGATTTCCCACTTGGCACTGGCATAGACATTACATTTTTGAAATGTATTTTTCCCTGGATGTAAGTGAGTACAATCCCAGTTTCTGTCATTCTCAGAGCTGATGCTGAGTTCAGACACTGTCCTCACTGCAGCCTTCCAAACTGTGTTAGGCTAATAGAGCAGGCTGCAGCAAGATGCAGTTGTGCGTTCACATGCTGTGCTTCACTCAACTTGTCAAGGGTGTTGTCACATTATCCAGGGTATCACACTTCCAAAACAAATCATGAACTAGTTGGAAAACCCAAAGAAAAACCAAAAGGCCATCTTTTTGAATATAAAGCTAGAAGTGATAAAGTCTAGGTAAATTGCCTTATTAAACATTATTAGGTTTTTTTGATTACTAATGTAATAATTAAACTGATTCTGACACTTTTTACTTAGTTTCAAGTTATTTGATTAAAATGGGGGTCATTCTTGAGGCCAGTGAAAGATTAAACACATTTTTCCTTTTAAATTAATTGTAAATACATGTTTGCATTAAATACATTCACTTTATAAAGTTTTTTTTCATGAATGGATTAGCTCTCACGAAGTCTTGTGATGATAGGTGGGTTACTATACAGTAAGTAGCATGGAGTTCAAGAGAGTAATGACTTGGTAGAACATTCATCTTTCAGTCACAGCCACATTGGAGTAAAGAAAACTCTCAAAAGTTTATGTTGTGGAGAGGACTTAATGTTAAATCTGTGGAGAAGTTATGAAAAGAGTTGACAATGGCTGAATACCAATAATTCCCATCCAACTTGAGAGAGCTTCAGCAATTCTGAACAGAAGAATGACCAAAATAAAAATGTCAAGCTGTATAAAGCTGACAGCAACTCATGCAAAAAAAAAAAAATTATGGATGTAATTTATGCCAAAGTGCAAATATTAACTTTCTCTAGCTTTCACATATAGTGGAACGATTGTTTTTATTTAACAAAATCCACTTACATTTTTCAACAGAAGAATGCATTTTGGGCGGCACGGTGGCGCAGTGGTAGTGCTGCTGCCTCATAGTAAGGAGACCTGGGTTTGCTTCCCAGGTCCTCCCTGTTTGGAGTTTGCATGTTCTCCCCGTGTCTGTGTGGGTTTCCTCCCACTGTCCAAAGATATGCAGGTTAGGTGCATTGGCGATCCTAAATTGTCCCTAGTATGTGCTTGGTGTGTGTGTGTGTGGGCTGGGATTGGCTCCAGCAGACCCCCGTGACCCTGTATTAGGATACAGCGGATTGGACAATGACTGATTGAGAATACTGATTGCTACCTCTAGAACATGTTTTAAGCATTTGTGTCCTTGTTTCAATGTGTCTGTACTAAAAAGTATGTGAACACCATTATAGGAGAATACATAAACCAATTCTTATTAGATTTTGTGTAGAACTTGCATTAGTTAATCCTAAAAGCAGATTGGGTTTTGGGTGAATTCACACTTTTAAAGACAATATTTTTTTAAACTGATACCAGCAACAGCCAAACCACTGCTCAGAAATTAACAGCTTTTGGCATTTGCATTTAGGACTTTGAAAGAAAGACATTTGTTTAATCTAATGTTTTAGGTTTGATCTTTTAAAATTCAAAAATTTCAAACACCGCAATCACAGCAGCTAAACTCTAATTATAAAGAAAGACTGATTAGAGTGTATGGCTTTATGAAATTATCAGGATGGCTATTTGTTTATGACAGATATTTAGTTTATTTTATTTAGAAAAAATACTTTGAATTTTGATTTTGGCACCTTTAGCTTATGTGTTAGGGATGCTAGCCCTGAGACAATCCCAGATGTGTGACAGAAAATGCATGTTTATAATCCTTCTCCTCTAACTTTTAACATCTTAAAAAAAGGAAAATGTAAATAAAGAAGTTAATAAAATATTCACATAATTACTGGTGGATTAATTAGTAATTGTTCAAAATGTGGATAAAATGCATGAAAAATATATTTTTTTCACATGCAGACAGTCCTTGATTGCTAGGGCCCCAAAACATAATATCTCTTCAATTAATCGGCATATGTCATTGTGTTTAGATAGGGTCATAACTTAAGTTCCTGCTATATCAGGTCTTGTTGTGAGCACAATGTGAGCTTCTATATATAGCAGTAAGTAGACATGCAGTTTGAGAAGCTGAACTTTGATGTGTGCAGTACCTTTTTGACAGATCCTGAGTACTGAGTTGGCGGGAGTGAGGGGATTGCTAATAGCTGATCCTCCTTTACCTTTTCATATTAAAATGTGAGTTGCTTTGTTAACATTTTTAATGTGCCTTTCCACTTGTCCTCGGTTTGATGTTTGTCTTAACAGACAATGTGGCAGGTCATGCAATATGATTACCACCATATCACTAATAATGCTCATGTTTAGGAAGACAGAGAGAGAGAGAGAGAGTTTAGGAGCACGTGGTGATACAGCGCATTGTCGCACCCACCACACAACAAACCAACTCAGGATCCAGATTAGGACCCGAGTGCAGCCATGCAACAGGTGACACCTCAGCACCACACTAGTTCAGATCGAGTGGAACAGTGTGAGGTTTTTTATGGAGCCTGGAGTACCAATTCTCACACCAACCCCCAGGTTTTTCCCTGCAGGTTGGACAGCCTACATGCAGGGATGGGCAGTGCTTTTTATTAAATAATTTATAACAATGTACACCAGCATTTCTTAAATTACATACAAGCAAACACTAGATAAGTAACTGTAAATAACTGGATAAAAACTACTACTATTAATTTTGGCCTACAATCAGACTAAATATATATGATGGTATACTGTCTAGTTCAATATAATTTGTGATAATAAGGTATCCATAAAATTCTCAGAAACTGGTCATGCCAGATAGTTAGAGTAGACTAAAAGGAATGAGCCAACATTAATAACTGAGCACCGACCTTTGTGAAAAATTAGTCAAATGATCTCAGGAGGGCCTTTACTTGATGATTATGATGACAAAGCTTTCAAGTGAAAGTGTCATTAAGACTCTGGAAAACCCACCAGGGAACTTTATGTCTTTAAGTGGCTTTCCATAAACAGCAGTTTCTTACAAGGTACTACTCAAAGAAGGGATAGTCACATAATGTAGAGGATGGCTGCAAAACAGGCTTTTGTTTTTCAAGATGAACTTGAGACACTCTCTTTGTTAGCAAAAGTTTCTTCACTTTCTATGACTTTTGACGCAAGTTGTTCTAATTTAGAGATAATGTTTAAAAAATGACAGGTTCTGGTGTGTTTAATTAAAAAGTATTTGCATTAGTCATAAACAGTTGTAGAAATAAAACTTTGGTCCCACTTAAGTAAAAAAAAAAAAAGTACAATTTGTACTTTTCAAATGCCGTGTAATACGGCTGACTTCCCATCCTGCCATGCTTAATAAATGCTTTTTCATTCAGGTGATTGAACTGTTAAATTAGTTCTTTTAACAAACATACCTTTTCAACTCTATTTCTGGAAGCTACAATAATATATTAACAGAATGAATTTGCCTAGAGCTGTTTAAGTGAATAGGATTAATAGAAATAACATTTTTGCTAAGGTAATTTTGTGCTGCTGCAATAATGGCAGTGACTGGGAGATGTCCAGCATACCCAAAATGAAGAATGATTCAAACACAGTATTTGTTTCTTCTTTCCACGAATGAATGAATAAACTAAACACGATAGTGCATAAAAAACAGACATCAGTCATGCTGGAATATAGGAGGCGGGCTTCAGTTTGCTCTGTTGTATTTGATCTGAAAGGTATAGGTTATATTTTTCTTTCTCTTAACAATAATAATTATTTCAAAACCTTTCTGAAAAAGTAAGTTAAATAAAATATTGTGACAGGGATGTGTAGATGATTCTTTTTATTTTCATGTCTTATAAATTAAAGCTATTGTGTACCTGGAATTTTTCCCCACGGTTCATCTGAGTGGATCTGAATTCTGGGGAGTCAATGAAGGCATTCGAGTAAATATTATGCAGAAAATGTCCTCGATATGATACCTTCATTCTGTTAGAAGAGAAAAGGAAAAAAAATGAGTGCATGAGCTATTGAGCTTATAGTTTGTATAAAAAGTAAGTGAGCTATAAATAAACAGGGACATAAACTATCAGGGTCGCCCTGTCATTTGCAGCTATAAATAACTGAGGGTAATTAATCATTTCAGTGACAACCTGCAGCGTGACACGCAGTGATACAAAGTTGCTCAGCTGGAATTCAACCTTCACTTTCACGAGGTGCCACATTTCTTGGCATGAGGTAAGGAAAGCGACTGTGCTCTTGATAAATGTACCAGTGGGGCTTCCTTGATTTTAAGGAGTTTTTTGGCCCCTCATAAATTACCATCTGATTTTCTTAAAGTTAGCAGTGATGTCACTAATTAATACCGAGCAATCTCAGTAGGATTTTCTGTTTTCTTGTCGCAGCCTTACTTAGCAAATCTCACAGGTGCAGCTTCTTGTAATATGAAATTATGAAAACAAATTTGCCTTTTTTTTAAGTTAAAAATATTGCAATGATGTATTTTCAAGCAGGTCAACAGTCTCTAAATCTGAAATTATTTATCAAGATTTTAAATTACTTTTCCTTTCATCCTTCCGTGTTCTACACATCATGATTATGCCCTAGACTGTATCGTACTCCTTATTTGTAATCTTCCTATGCTGCTCCCACACTGTTTTAGGTAGACAATTCAAAGTTAACTAATTTACTTCCTCATGCTCCACTGCTAACATTCAATATTCTGCATATCAGTAGAAGCTGTGTGGAACATACAATAGTGCTGCAAATCTTTGAAATTGCATTATTGTCACGGAGTCCACATCCTTTTAGTGAAGTCACAAAGGTGATATTCAAGATGACGTTCAGAACTTTCACTGAATCAAAGTGTATTTTGATTCACTATGCAAGATAACAAACAAACAATTTCATTTTGATGATCCAACAACAGAAGAAACAACGTGCCCTAAAACAAACCTTTAGGTGTTTGGGAATTTGGGGGTTTACCAGACTACTGCTTTATAATTAATGCACCAGAATACAATTAGGCAAACCTACGTGGGCAAAGTGTTCTTTCTCTCATATCCTGCAAGATCTAGTGATCAATATAAACTCTCTTGTGGTGAATGTAACTATTGTCTGATCTCCCATCCTTACTTGCCTTCTACTTTTCAACCTTGCATAAAATTCTTCAAAATAAGTGAGGCAAAAAATAAATGTAACAAATCCAAAAACTTTAAAATTTAAAGCAAATGATAAGTTGTGCTGAATGGACATTTAAATGATCTATTTATCTGTGCCAAACTCAAAACTCAAGATTTTATGTCCTTAAAACAGTTTTGATGAGCTATACAGCCCAGAAATGCATGTCAATCTTGTTCACTTAATTTCTCCAAAATAATATCAAGGCAAATTTTGATGGTCTTTAAAGTCTTATTGCCTACCACATTTAACTTATTCCATGTGTCTCTAGTTCTGTGTCTTAGAAATTTACCTTTAACAAGTTTCACCATGTTCTTGCTAAAAATGCTAATTTTAAAATAAAAGATGGGATCTACCATACTAATCCTCATCATAATTTTAAACAGTTCACTCACTCAGTCTCTTAATCATGTTGCTTAAGCCAAAAAGACTAATCTCATTCTGTCTTTCCTTCTGCAACATACATCACAGTCCTTTAATCGGCCTTAAAAGATGGAGACCAAAGTTGAACACAGTACTCCAAATAAATCCCCATTTAGTGTGCAACAGCTTAATCATAAACTCCCTTGACTTGTACTCTATACGTTGATCTGTTTAGCCTAATATCTTATTAGTAAGAATCCTTCCCTATCCTTCTTGTGACTGAGGACCACATAAAAGTTGCTAACATCTTTATTTATAACAAGTGATGGCTGTTGTATGTATGGTAACTGTTTTTACTATAATATGTCAGAATCTTCCATTGTGGTAAACAGGTACATTGAGGGCTGAGCAATATGGACTTACAATGATATAGTGATTATTTTGACTCCAAAGATGATATGAAATATATCTCAATATGTTCTCAAAGCATCATAAAGATTAAACAATAGCACTATATAGACATGTATAAATGTTTTCTATACAGTGTCCAAAACTTTGTGTATTTTGTCACAATAATAATATGAAATATTAGCAAAGAGAAGTTTTTTTTCTAAAAACTTAACAATTTAATAGTTGAATAGTTCAGCCTCAAAGAAACATTTCAAATAACATGTTTTACAATGTATTTATAAATGTTAATGCAAAAAGAATGTGCTATATGTTGAACATCCATTATTTTAATTAGGGATGTCCTGGATAATAGCTTATCTGTCCTGCAGATCACAGTTTGTGAGGTTCAAGGACTGTGTTTCCAATATGGGTGTGAACAATACTGGAGCACCGCAAGGAACACTCCGGTCTCCTTTTCTTTTTACTCTGCAAACCTCAGACTATAACAGCAGGTCATGTCACTTGTAGACATTCTCAGATGACTCTGCACTTATGGGGTGTATTAAGATGGAGTATAAGAGTCAATTGAAGAACTTTGGAAAAAAGAATTGTCTACAACTTAACATCAGCAAAACCAAGGACCTGGTTATTGACTTTGTCCGCAACAAACAGCCTCAATGTCTGGTCACTATTCAGGGAGTGAATGCTGAGGTGGTCTACTCCTACAAGGACTGGGTGGTCCACATCAATTACTGTCTGAACTGGTCTCATAACAGAGAGGAACTATACAAGGAAGGGCAGAGCAGGCTCTTTTTTCTTAGGAGACTCATCCTTCACATGTTCTACAATTCTGAGAGCCTGTGCAGTTTTCTACACTTTGGTGTGTTGGGCCAGTAACATCATGCAAGAAAGGTCCATCAAATCAACAAACTAATTAAAAGGGCAGGCTCAGTTGCGGGGTACACTCTAGTCCCCATGGAGGTAGTAGTGGAGGACAGAATTTAAATAAAACTGAGTGCCATTATGAACAGTGCTGCACATCCTTTCTCTGACACATTACACTGAGTACCTTTAGCCAATGAACTATTCAGCAGAAAGTGTCAAGAAACACTACCGAGGCTCCTTCATACTGTTGTCTGGAGGTCTGGGGAGTTGCTACTCCCTCTGATGGTCACAGTTTATTTATTTGTTTGTTTGTTTATTTATTTATTTAATGAGCTTCTGTAAAAAGTCCCTACCGGGTACAAATAAAATTATATTTATTTAATTCACTTGTTAAACAAACTGAAAAACTAAAATAATATCGGCAGTAAGGCAGTTTACCCCATAACTGATGCATGAACATTGAATAATTCACACAAATGAAAACTACAAATTCTACTGAGATGGTGTAAAATGAATGTGATGTGATTTATCGATTAGTGTAGTTATCAGACCACTGACAAAGTCTGAGTATTTTTAGGACGCAAGTTAAGTAGGCGAAAGAGTGTTTTGCAATACATGAAGTCACTGCAGCTGTTATCTCCTTCCACCCATTGATTGTCTACTTATATGCTAGACAACATATCAGTGAACATTTTATGGAACTTTGCTTAGCAAGGACCCATTTTGTCAGGGAAGCAGAAGGGTATGTTGTGAGGATGGCCTCTTCATATGCAGTAACGTGTTTTATCTCTAGATTTTGTAATACTTGAACTATTATCATGGGTAAAACCAAACAATTTGCAAACAGCAGATCTACACTCTCTTTTTCCCCGATTCTTACTCCATTTTTTTTTTATTCACGTTAATCATTATCAGGCAACATAGGCAGAACAGACATAGTTACAAGTAGAAAGAGCATTTGAGACTTTGCACATTTTATTATCAAACGAAGAAGTCATGGACAATCAAATAAAAGTGCTGAATATTGTGATACTGGCTTTTGCATATTGATTTTTCTTTAATACTGAATCTAATCAAAAATTAAATATATTGCCCAGCCCTAGGTACAAGTTAAATTTCCACTAACTTTGGCTTTTTTTTTTAAAAACACAAAGATGACAACAAGCAACCTAGAAACTCAGACCCAATAAGAAATTCATGATAACCTGGAGCTGCTTATAATCTTAACAAGTTCACACTGCTCTGGATTTTCCAGCTGGTTCTTGAGAAGACATGAGAACCACAAGCACAGAAGTTTAAGTAAGCAATTAAAAAAAAATTCATGCATACCTCCCCTTCAGCAAGACACTCAGCCGATCATCAACTGAAGTTTTGTCCTCTGCAGCATAAGCTTGGCCTTTTTTAAGTGTTTGGATGGCACAGAACTGCCCTGTGAGTCTTTGGAACATGTCCGCAGGCACATGAAGAGGTTCAAACAATCTTTTGTAGACTGTTTTTAACTCCCGGTCAATTTTGATCTATAAAAATTAAAATAAGTCATTGAATGTACAATGAGTTTAGAATCTAAAAGGGTAGTGTTTAAAAATCTCTCTATACATTAGTGTAGTAACACTTACTGGCCTCCTCTTGTACACCAGGTATAAAAAGTGCAAGAAGTTGACAAGAAGAAAGACAGAATTCCAAATGACGATATCTAAGGCACATCGATAGAGAGTTGCCCAGGCGACAAAGAGGGCACACCCTGTTGGAAACAATGAATAAAAATCACAGCAGGGCCACTTTCAGCAAAAGAAGCCAAGAAAGCTCAGGATTTAAAGTATATAATTTGAAACGTCTTACACTTTTTAAAAGTTAGTTTGCCTGAAAAGAAAAATAGAGGGATATTTTCAAACCATATGGTCAATATTTCAAATATCTAATATCTAAAATAATATGTGAACATGAAAAACCGAAGATATGTATACACACAACGAAATGGGTAGTGTTAAGTGAACTCTCCTACTGCTAAATTAACCCTTAGAACCATTTTTCCATATATACCGTTTAAGGAGAAAAACATGCATACAAATCAAAGATGGGCAAATGATTTTTTTTTCTTTGATGAAATTATGCATATATATGTTTTGAGTTTTTTTCCTGTTTTTATCATTTCATTTGAAGAAAAAACATTGCATACAATCAAGGCAAACTTATACAACAAATGACTTCATAGTCAACTTAGAAAAAAAGATGAACAAAAAAGAAATCAGAAAGTTACAGAAAAAAGCAGGAATAAAAAGAGACAAAACCTAACAAAACGGACTTCAACCTCTACCCAAGTGAAAAAGAGGTGAGCCAACAGCATAGGTTTTGAACAGATCACTAAATGAGAATTTTTCATTTTTTCTAATCTCAAATTGTATAGAACATTACTTCCAAAACATGAGGCTCAGTGAGGCTGGAGCTAGATTGCAATTCTCATAGGTTGGATCTTGCCTTGAATACATTTTGGACACTTTTAAACAAGATATATGTGATCGATTAAATATTTTATGTTTACTTATTGAATGCTTTGTGAATAATGAGCAAGAGCGTATTCTGTGCATGGCTGCAATCCACTCCTTTTCTGAGATATTAATTAAAAGATCCTTTTCCCACTATACCCTAGGATCTTTGAAAAGAAGAGACTTTGAGATGTTTTTTGTATATTGTTGAGATGCTATTGGAATCTTTAAGACTGATCAGTATTTCTTCTTCTTCATTTAGCAAAATTACTGATTTGAAAGTGGAACAATTGTGCTGCTGGGAAGTTAAATTTGAAGCATAATTGTTTATAATATGCAAAAACATTATCTACAAACATTTCTCTAAGTGTTTTAATCCTGGATGTTTTCTAAAGGTTAAATACTGTGTAGGTTTGAGAGGGTTGAAAAAGTTGATAGAAAAGGGAGCAATAGATAAAAGCTTCTCTGCCTTGAAGTCAGTCCTGCATTAGTTCCATATTCCAAGTGATTGATGGAAAATTGGATTATCAGTATATTGATAATAATTTGTATTTACTAGGGCACAAAGCAGGGTATACAAAGAAGTACAGCAAGATTTTATTTCTATTGCAGACTGGGCTTGTGTATATTCATCAATTTGTGTCAATTCACCTTTTGAATATGTGGACGTCTTGAATTCCAGATAACCAAGGCTATAATTGAGTCTAATTTCTTCATTTCAGACAACATCCAATCCAACTACCAGAGCACCAGATGGACACAAAGCCCCCTACATGGAGCTGTGACGATGTGCGTCGGTGCGACGCAACCAGTTGATCTCAGGAGCCTCTTGAACCTGACACTGTCAATAGTCATGACCGTGATTAGCTTGGCAGATGAGGACAAACACACACAAAGAAGGGGAAAATGTAAAAAGTGGTCTAGTGCTTTTATTAGAACAAAATCCTAACAAACAGTGCTCAAAAGTGCAGTGCAATGACTGCAATAAATACTGTGGCGGACAGCCAGGTCCCATTCCCAGCAGGGACGCCCCTGCTGCATCTGTTCCGGGGGAGCAACCATGTGCAGCTCAATACCTCCCCCAGGACGCTTGGTGGCAGCCCCCCTAGCAGACGGTGATCACCCAACCTGTCGCATGGCTCCATGGGAGATGGAGTCCTTCACAGCCTGGTTGGGGGCTCAGATGACTGCTAGGGGGAGGTGCATGGAGTCAGCAGCCCGGCTGGACGAATCTGCAGCCCCACCCAATTAGCAATTAGGACCAGGTGGTCAAGCACCTGGAACGCTTCCGGGTGGGTTATAAAAAGGGCCAGCCACCACCACTCGGGAGCCAGAATCGGGAGGAAGAGGACGATGTTGCCTGGGAGGAGTGGTGGTGTCGCCAAAGGAAGGATTTGTTGTTTGTTTGTGCCATTTAAAGTGCTTGTGGGACTGTGTTGGGCCTGTGGGACACAGGGAAGGCGTGCCCCACAGCTGAAGAGAAATAAAAAAGTCTGTTTATTTTACACGTGCCACAGTGTGTGCCGGGTCGGGCGCTATATATCGCCTTTTACAATACATAATCCACTAAAACAAAGTGCTATGGAGGTTAAAAACAATTCCATAAATAATTTGTTAAAACAAGGTTAAAACACGGCAGGAAACTGTCTTTAAAAACAGTGAAACTCGGTGCCCCTCTAAAACTGACTTCTCCTTTTCTCATCCCTTTCCAGACCTTGCAAACCTAGGAGAGGTCCACCAGCAGACTCAGACAACCTTTAATCCTGGCCCGTGTCCCCACCACCAGTCTAACAGTGTCCACTGGGGAGCCACCAAGCCCTGCTCCGCTATACGCCCACCAGTGCCTTTCCTGGCTCAACCCAGCAAAAATGTGCTCTGTCCTCTCACCGCTGCCACTTCGTTGGCTTCTCCTGATGAGAGCACATTCCTGAGCATAATGGTCGCTCCTGCTACATGATCGCTCAGCAGGAGCATTACCTCATCCCCCCACACATGCTCCTCTCTGGGGCCCCATTCCCATCCATCTTTTTCCTGTCCTCACACTCTCTCTCTCACTCCTTCCTTTCTTCTTCCTTTATTTATCCTTTATTCTTTCTCTTGTTGTCCTTTCCTCCAATCTGCTTTTTTCCCTCTTGCACTTGTGTTTCCTTTTTAAAACAGGGCACGTGACACAGCTGTGGCGATCAACAGCTTCCGTGCCAATTAGGGTCAGGGCGATCCTGCATGTGTGCACGGAGTGCAGGGCTTTCACTCCTGCATCGTGCATGGGAACTGCTCTTGCCACACTACCATTCCCCCACACAAAGACATGAGAGTGGTGATTATTTATTTAAAATTCACCCACGAGCCGAGGACTTCACTTTACCACAGAAATGACATTAGAAGTGCAGTAAAGTGGGCTAGATCAGCATCAGTCCCTGGGTCCAACGGCATTCCATATAGGTTTTTTAAGAATAACCCAGTGTCCTGAAGTACCTAAGGAAGCTAATGAAAGTGGCAAGGAAAAAGCGAATCATACCAAAGGCATGGTGAAGGGCAGGAGGGATCCTGATTCCCAAGGATAAAAGCTCCTCAACCATTAACCAGTTCTGCCAAATCAGTCTCCTAAATGTGGAAGGAAAGGCCTTCTTCAGTGTTGTGGCCCAAAGACTTGCAGCGGTCTTGTAGAATAATTTCATCAACACCTCAGTGTAGAAGGCAGGGATAGGTGGTTTTTCAGGATGTTTGGAACAAACTAACATCATTTGGCACCAGGTGCAGACACTCAAAAAGGAAAAGAAATATCTGTATATGGTTTTTCTAGATCTTGCCAATGCTTTTCGGTCAGTTCCGCATGAGATTCTATGGGCAGCAGTCAACTTCTTTCATGTCCTAGAGGACATAACAAAGCTAGTCAAAGCCTACTTCTAGGACTTCCAGTTCTGCATCATGACATAGTACAGTAACACTACCTTGCAGCAGCTTGAGATCAGAAAAATGGCAAGTTGCACCATCTCTTCTCTAGCCTTCACCAATAGCAATGCAGCTCATCATTTGAGCATCAAGATGAGTTGGGAACATCTGGAAAAGGCGCTATGTCTTTATCCAATCAGGGCATACATGGATGACATAACAACAATTACAACAACAAAACCATGCACCATGTGCCTGCTAGATAAACTCTAAGAAAACATCAAATAGGCACGAAAGGAGATAAAACCCAACAAATCCTACAGTATCTTCATTGTCAAACACCGGCTCACCAACGTGAAGTTCTGCATAAACAACAAACCATAGGGGCTTTGTAGCCAGTTCCAGTACAAGGCTGTTGAAAGAAGGGGGCATCAAAGGGCAGGCCCAGCAGAAGGCAATTAAGGAACCTGCAACTGTCGCAAAAAAGAAGCACTCACTGGCTGCAATTGAAGTGAAATGCGATGGTATGGGATGCCAAATGACCACTTACTAACCATGCAACACACATAGGTCTGATCAGGCTGTGGTGGGCCTGCCTCGGCTGAGGATGTTTTATGGTAAAGGCCAAAACACCCTATGAGGCTGGGGTTCATGTCTGATGATGTGTCATCCTGGTGGAAACAACACTAAGTTGTCGTCATCAATGTCATCCCAACAAGGAAGACATCTCCAACCCCACTCAAGGCAAGTGCTGTCCTGACTTGTTGGGGGTTGTAACTCCTACTCCTATTAAAAATATTGAATTGTTAATGTATATAGGTATGCTCTGAAACAGAATAAGAAGCTTGGGAAGGATGTTCATCTTGACAGCATTTATTCTCCCTGCTAATGTGAGATGAAGGGTTGACCATCTGTTCACATCTTGTTTGAGTTTTTCCATACTGATAGTAAAATAGGTTTGAAAAAGATCTTTATATTTACTTGTGATGTTTATCCGTAGATATTTAAACTGTTTTGTTAAAATAAATGGATAGATGTCCAGTCTAGTATTGTGCGCTAGAGTTCACTGGAAAAACTCACTGTTGCTCAAACTGATTTTGAGTCCTGATATCTTTTGAAATTCTTCTAGTGCATTAAGGACTACTGGTAAAGATGTTTGAGGGTGTGATATAATATAGTACCATATCATCTGTGTATACTGATATTTTCTGTTCAAGTTCTTCTTTGACAATCTTTACCTCTAATTCATTTTGAAAGTAAATGGCCAATGGACCAATGGCAATGAGCTTTCAGCATGTTTTAGCATTTATTAGCATGTTCTTTTTATAAATTATTAAAACTCTTTTCAAAATAGAGAGAGGCAATTCTGCTTTCCATTAGAAAACAGATTTGTTCTAAAATGATCCACAAAGTATCACTGTAATAAAAATGTTATTCAGAACAGAAACCAAGAAGCACTTCTTTCAACATTTTGGTAAAAACTGCCAAGTCAGGCAGTTGAAGAGACTCTCTCGTCACTTACAAATGGACCAGATGAAATGCTGAGAAACCTTGGTTATTAGCGAAAAAACATGTCATATCGACAGAAGGGTCTTCTGACATTTGTATTTATGTTCTCAGTTTCTAAGCCAGTGTCATTACATGAACGAAAAATAAGCATTCAAAAATGTTAATACAGACCCTGCAGCTCTAGCCACTGCAGCCAAAAGGTGGTGCCAGCCATCACTTATTTATTACTCAATAGAAGTGGACTACAAGACAGCAATTAAGCCCATTGTATTTAAGCATAATGAATAAATATATCTGCTTCAGCCATCTGCCCCATCATTTTCAGAATTTATGCATCCCACAAACGGAAGCTAAAGCGTATCCAATAGCAAAGAAGATGAAGCATCAGTAAAGATTAATTTTATGCATATAATGTAATAGTGCTATGTAATCCATCATAAAGTGCTTTACAAAGAGAGGTTTGGAACACTTCATGCCTGCAACAACGAATAAAGATAATGAATGCATGTTTCACTGAGGTATTAAAGCTTAAGAAAGGCTGTATTACAATACGGTATGCTAAATAGTGTAGTACATAAAACAACAAATAAAACCTGCTTGGCTACAGAAGGGTGGGCAATGCTCATCCGAAGGAAAATCATTAAAAATAAAGTTTTAGATTATTTTGGCCTTTAGTTGCCTGCCAAATCCAATGAGCAGCCAGGATGACATCTCAGTGGTGCCACTGAGCAAAAACTGTGAAGTGTTATTTTACATTGATATTTGTCACTGTATATAAACATAATCATCAACTTCTGTATGGACATTGTAGTTCCAGTAAGAACAGTACACTGCTAACAACAAGCCATGGATTACAAGTGACATCAAGGGCCTTTTGAACCAGAAGAAAAGGGCTTTTAAAGGCGGTGATCAGCATGAGCTCAAGCGCGTGCAGAAGGAACTCCGAGTCCAGCTCAGGGCGGCGAAGGAGCAGTACAGGAGAAAGATGGAGCAGAAGATGCAGAATAACAGCATGAAGGAAGTGTGGGATGGGATGAAGATCATCACTGGCTGCAGCTCGAAGCAGGGTGCCACCATAGAGAGAGATATGGAGACAGCAAACCAGATGAACAACTTTTTTAACAGGTTTGACCACCCTAACCCACTCTTACCTCGGAGTACTGCACCCTCCACCCATCATTATGCTGATACCAGCATAGGTGAGAGTTTACTCCAACCCACAATTACAGCAGCCCAGGTAATCAGAGAGCTGAAGAGACTTTGTGCCAGCAAAGCAGTGGGTCCAGATGCAGTATCGCCACGACTGTTGAAGGCCTGTGTGTTGGAGCTGGGGAGTCCTCTACAGCGCATCTTCAACCTGAGTCTGGAACAGGGGAAAGTTCCGAGGCTTTGGAAAGCATCTTGTATCACCCCAGTCCCAAAGGTATCACGTCCTAGTGAGCTGAATGACTTCAGGCCTGTTGCCCTGACGTCACATGTGGTGAAGACCATGGAGCGGCTGCTGCTTCACCACCTGAGGCCACAGGTCCATCACGCCCTCGACCCTCTGCAGTTCGCATACCAGGAGAAGGAGGGAGCGGAGGATGCCATCATCTACATTCTACACCGATCCCTCTCCCACTTGGACAGAGGCAGTGGTGCTGTAAGAATTATGTTTCTGGACTTCCCTAGCGCCTTCAACACCATCCAACCTCTGCTCCTTAGGGACAAGCTAACAGAGATGGGAGTAGATTCATACCTGGTGGCATGGATTGTGAACTATCTTAAAGACAGACCTCAGTATGTGCGTCTCGGGAACTGCAGGTCTGACATTGTGGTCAGCAACACAGGAGCGCCACAGGGGACTGTACTTTCTCTGGTCCTGTTCAGCCTAGTATATACATTGGACTTCTAATACAACTCGGAGTTCTGCCACGTGCAAAAGTTCGCTGATGACACTGCTATCATGGGCTGCATCAGGAGCGGGCAGGAGGAGGAGTATAGGGACCTAATCAAGGACTTTGTTAAATGGTGCGACTCAAACCACCTACACCTGAACACCAGCAAAACCAAGGAGCTGGTGGTGGATTTTAGGAGGCCCAGGCCCCTCATGTACCCCTTGATCATCAGAGGTGACTGTGTGCAGAGGGTGCAGACCTATAAATACCTGGGAGTGCAGCTGGATGATAAATTGGACTGGACTTCCAATACTGATGCTCTGTGCAAGACAGGACAGAGCCAACTATACTTCCTTAGAAGGCTGGCGTCCTTCAACATCTGCAATAAGATGCTGCAGATGTTCTATCAGACGGTTGTGGTGAGTGCCCTCTTTTACGCGATGGTGTGCTGGGGAGGCAGCATAAAGAAGAAGGACACCTCACTACTGGACAAACTGGTAAGGAAGGCAGGCTCTATTGTAGGCATGGAGCTGGACAGTTTGACATCCGTGGCAGAGCGACGGGCGCTGAGCAGGCTCCTATCAATAATGGAGAACTCACTGCATCCACTGAACAGTATCATCTCCAGACAGAGGAGCAGCTTCAGCGACAGACTGCTGTCACTTTCCTGCTCCACTGACGGACTGAGGAGATCGTTCCACCCCCACACTATGCGACTCTTCAATTCCACCCGGGGGGGGGTAAACGTTAACATTATTGAAAGTTATTGACTATCTGTATACCTGCATTGTTATTAGTCTTTAATTTAATATTTTATTTATCAGTATGCTGCTGCTGGAGTATGTGCATTTCCCCTTGGGATTAATAAAGTATCTATCTATCTATCTATCTATCTATCTATCTATCTATCTATCTATCTATCTATCTATCTATCTATCTATCTATCTATCTATCTATCTATCTATCTATCTATCTAATCAAGAATAATAACATTTTCAAATGATAGTTAACATGTAACTTGCCATTTCAATACTGTAGGACATATTTCTAAAAAATTCAAAAGGTGACAGGGTATGCTGATGAAAGAATTTGGCTGCTTAAACAACTGCTTAATGTGGACTACTACACCTGCAGATTGCCTCATTTCAGTTAACAGTATAGAGACCAGCATGTTATTCCCCAACCTAATCAAGAACAGTTGACTGTCCTGTTAAAGTTAAAAGAGAAAAATTCTGATTAGCTGTAATATCTGTCATCTGGTGACTGCTTTGCAAACTCAGTGGTCAGTGTAAGGTTGTCATTCTATTAAGCAAAAACTCTTTAAGTAGCATGCAATTGGTAAGACCATGACTCCAACTCCTTTCATACAAAAGTCAGGAAATGATTTAACTTTCCTTGCATGTTGCTCTGTGATTTTAATCTGTGACTGATTAACCTTCTTCTTCTTTCGGCTGCTCCCGTTAGGGGTTGCCACAGCGGATCATCTTTTCCCATATCTTCCTGTCCTCTGCATCTAGCTCTGTTACACCCATCACCTGCATGTTCTCTCTCACCACATCCATAAACCTTCGCTTAGGCCTTCCTCTTTTCTTCTTCCCTGGCAGCTCTATCCTTAGAATCCTTCTCCCAATATACCCAGCATCTCTCCTCTGCACATGTCCAAACTTTTGTTTACTATTCAGTATAGGTTGTGCCCAATTCAGTAAAATTGTCTGTTAAATCAACATATGGTAGTTAATATCTATAACAATCCTTTTCAGGTGGGCTTTACTAAGTAATGATGGATGCCACTTATGAGGAACTGCTTATGGCAATGCTCCTACTTTTCTCTTTCATGTCAGTTTCCCTTAGAGGTGGGGTAGAAACATGGGTTTCTGGAATCAGAGCCTGCAATTCTGTCATTTATGTAAAGAAGATTTCTGTCAGACACTGAAAGATTTGGCCACTTAGCTTGTGATGCAGCTTTTCCTGCACTGTGGCTCAATAACTCTAGCCCAGCTGCACATGCAGCTGGCTATAATGGGTCAATTACTTGCGTGGCTGGATCTGCATAACTTGAAAGGGAGCAATGCAATGTGGTGTTACTCAAGTGTCCACTCCTGTTTGCTTGCAATCTCAGGTTTTCATAGAAAGTTCAATTTATATTCAACTTTGCTTCTTTAAAGATTGTATGTTGTCCATGTTTCTCAGTTAATTTTATAGATATATTTGGGATTTTTTGGGAAAAGCTTAAAAGCTTCATTATTTCTCTTTTTGAGCAACATTTGTCCCTGAGATACCATTATTTAAGTTTTTGAATGTTTAATTAGAAAAAGGATTTTTCAAATATTTTAGAAAATACTTCTAAAAGCGAACATCTAAAAATATTAATCACAATTAGAAATTATTGAATAAAAAGTTAGCTGCTTTTTTTATTTTTTAATTATCTTATTTTGGAAATCATTGCTTTTATAATCTGTCAAAAATTATTACAGTATTTTGTCGGTTAAGTTGAAAATGAGATCCCAGGTTATTAGGTTGGCATTAATTTAGCACAAACTCTATCTGGGGTGGAGCTGGGATTTCAATTTGTGACATCTTTTCAACAGTAATTCCACTAATGCACTTTCAAGTAAGAAGATGTGGACATGACATTTAACCAGTCAGTAATGTGACCACGAATTTATAAATGTAATTTTTACAGAGCATCATCTACAGACATAGATTGCCTGATATTCTGCCACTTATAGTGGACTTCTTTCCATGCATCAATCAGTGAAGTATGTGCCACGTGGTGAGAAATTATACCTCCAATAGACAGCACATTTTACCCTTGAGCTAAATTTTAGATTTTCATGTTCAAAGACTTTCACATTACTACGGTTTAAAGAGGAAGGAAAAGAAGAACAAAGCTCTACAAAACAAAAATGGAACTAGCAGTGGCAGATACAATCCTTGAAGTTCTGTTATGAAAATTTAAACCTGACATTTTACCTAAAGTTGGTTAAAGTTGAGCTGAAATTGTGTCACAGCCACAGAAAACATAAATGTAAATACATACTTTTGTCCAATAGAATTTGTAATTTTTCAAATAAATAAGTGCAATGTAAATCAAGTGAAAGCCAATAAGTAAAGTGAACAAACATTTTCACTGTATGATATCAAACAAAAGCAACTAATTGTATAACAAGAAAATGCAATATTAGCAATCTAAAAATAAGTAATTTGTTAAATGTTTTAATAATCAAGCCATGCTATTTAAAATCAGAAAAAGATGCACATGTGCCTATGAAAATCAAGCACAGATAAGACTGAGTATAGCTTAACATAATCTTTCTCCATAATATTGTTGTCATTTAATTTACATTTACTACAAAAGTAAGGCTAGAACTTCTTACCAATCATCAGCAAAGTACGTAGAAAGATCATATGAAGACTTAGTGTTGTAGGGATTACGAGGCCAACAGCAAAGCACACATTGGCAAGATGAAAGACCAAATGGTGGACTTCTTTCCAGTTTTCACACGCAACCCCACTGTGATCTTGTGCAATGCTTGGAGTGAAAGTAGGCAGGGAGACATTGGCCATGTCTGTAGATGCTGTCATTCTGGAATGAATCTGAAAAACACCAGAAAAGTAGCAAAAAATCAGTCAACACATTTGCCTTGATATACTGTACAGGAATAAGAGGAAACTCATGCAAACTTAACTAAAATATACTTTAATGAAAATGTCTTCGGTATTTTCCAGGAAAACTATATGCATCTGCTACAAATTCCTGTTTTGCATTTTATTGATCTACAGTAAGTAGAAGCTATCTCAACAATTTAACATTCATTAGAAATGCAACAGTAGGTTACCAGAGAGTAAGTAAGGTATAAAAGGGTCAAAAGTCGATAGTTTGAGTTGATAGTAGAGTGTTTGGCAGTAGTTCAGAACCAGCATAAAAGGTCTTAGTATAGGCAAAGGATCGAAACCCCAGGTACTTAGTATGAAGTCTTGGGGTATGACTAGATGATAACTTGTCCTAAATGGAAATGTTTAATATCTTTCTGGGTTGGCAGCTATTCACAGTTCCAGGAAATGTACCTGAGGAAGTACAATGCTAATGTTCAAACACAACAACTGAGAATATCCAGGTTAAGAAGCATATCAGACAAAAATGAAACATGACTCCAAGCTAAAAATAGAGGGTGGTAGCTGCAAGAGTCACACTAGCCAAAATCTACATTATGTTTTTCTTTATATCTTTAATGGTTATCCCGTGTAAAACAAAAAAAAATTCTCCCCGACAACTCGAGAAACAAGAAGTTGATAATCATGTTCTTGCCATTTTTTGGATTCACTTGTTACCCTAATCACTTCTTCTAAAATATTCCATAGCAAGTTAAGAAAAAAGTCACATTAGTTTTTTTTTTCCAATACTTCAGTATGGTTCCCTCAACATCATTCCTTGCTTTTCATTTTTACAGAACCAGCAGTAGACTCATGTGTCATTTAACATTATAATTTTCCCACCCATATTGAAAAGGTAATCTCCTTCAATGGTTTGGATGAAATAGATGAAAAGAAATTGAATAATTTCTTTATTTGGGGCTGATTAGTTTGTGCTTGTCAAAACTATTCAAAATAGTAGTTTCTGTAAATGACTGGCACCCAACCAAATTAATCTGAATTTAATGTTATGTTTGAAAGAAAATGAAAGTAGCACTTCATCTATGGTTGGTTTTCACTTTGTACCCATGTTGCTGGCATTAGCTTTGGCCCTAGCGACCCTAAACCACTGCATGAGACTACAAAAACATATGAACTTTATTTGTTTGATGGTTTAAATGAACATGTTCATATATGCTTTTTTATTTTCTAAAAAGTGTCATTTATTAGTGTAGCACTATATATTCAGTAAATGCTAGAAAAAAGTCTTAAAACCACATTTTTGCTGTAGGCTGTCACAGACAGAGAATCGACTGCTAAGTATGCTTAACAGCTTCAGTGAATGTCCATCCATCCATCCATAATCCAACCCGCTATATCCTAACTACAGGGTCACGGGGGTCTGCTGGAGCCAATCCCAGCCAGCACAGGGCACAAGGCAGGAAACAAACCCTGGGCAGGGCGCCAGCCCACCGCAGTCAGTGAATGTCTTTGATGTTAAATTTACTGAAGTTCTATTAATAATGACAAAAGACAATAAAATTAAATTAGTCCAAATTATGGTACTGGGGTGTTGTACCGTGTTAGCCATTATGAATGTAGAGAAAAGTCAAGCAAAATGACACCTTTTATTGGCAAACTAAAAAGATTACAATATGCAAGCTTTCGGGGCAACTCAGGCCCCTTCTTCAGGCAAGATGTAAAGATGTTTGCCTCGAAAGCTTGCATATTGTAATCTTTTTAGTTAGCCAATAAAAGGTGTCATTTTGCTTGACTCTTAGTCCAGATTTAAATGCTAGCTATTTTAAAGAAAATAAAATGCCAAGACAGTGCAGTAATAGTTACAAGCCTGAAATATGTTAATCAAAATTATATTAGAAGAATGGTATTAGAAGAAAAAACAACTATCATCTTACTAAAAGTCAAATTTTTTCATAGAGGTTGACTGACAGCAAAGTATAAAACAACTCAGAAAGGAACACCTGTCCATAATAGGGATACTCATACATTCAGGCTCGGACATTTGTCAATAAATCTAACTGCATGCTTTTGGATTATGGAGGAAAACTCAGGTGAATTTCAGAAGGATGTAAACTGAAGAAAAAGGGCAATCTAGCTTGGAACAACACTGAAATGACAGCATTTCCTGTCATGTCAATATTCAGCCAAGTTTTAAAAAAAATAGGATCAGCAAAAACTTTTATGAGAAAATATTATGTAAATTGTAATGCAGATGAATATATTTGATCTAAAATTAGTAGATGGATATATTTGATCTAAAATTAGTAGTAATTGCTAATTTGTTATACTTGTTTGACTCAATACAAATCTAATTATAGAAAAGAGGATTTTAATTGTGAATTTTGCTCCAGTTCCTCTACAACAGCAATTCTGCCATCAGATATGCATGAGAGTTAAAGCAACTGTCAAATCAGTCAGCATCCCTTAAATATTTAAATCACACGAGTCCGGTTTGCTTATAAACATATTGTGAAAAATACAAAAGGGCAAAAGCTCCATGTTACAGTGTGCCTCATCTTGTATCATAATCCTCTTACATTTCAGTGCCATTGACCTTGGGCTACTGTAACTCTACCACAAGCTGATCAACCACACAGTCTTGTCAAACCTCTGTATACAACTTTAAATCAACAAATTTTGGTATTCCGATACCAACATCAGAATCAAAGATAAACACCAACACTGAGAAGAAAATGGCTTTAAATTTAGCACTCAAAAAGAAATATGATCATAATAGTAAGTTGAAAAAATGGAGAGCAAATTTGATCCCTGGGGGGTGGCAGTCACCTCTTAATCTCTGTTTGCTTAAAATGAATTATTTAATTCTTTCTTTCTTTCATGAATCAATATAGTAGTTCATCTCAGACCCTTCTCTAATTCTGTTATGTCTTTTTTGTAGCATTATCTATGTTCATCTTCCTTTGTCTTGAACTCATATAGGACTGTTATATGTAACCATGCATCCTATAAGCATTTTTACTGTAGTCACTTAGAAATTTTCTCTTTGAGAACTGTATTGAATTCAGCAAGACCCATTTTTTTCTTAAAGATGTGCCTTATAGTTCCAGAAACTCTAAATTGCTTCTTAAACATAGTTTTACATGCACTTACTGTACATTACACTTTATCTTCCATGTAGCATAACTATCAATCCATCCAGTTGTGTGTCATCAACAAATTTACAACAATGTATTAGCTACGTACATATTTATGCAAATTAGTCATATGAATTAAAAAGAGCAACAGTCCCAATAGGAGTCTTTGATAGACCCCACTGAGCTCAAAATTCAGCACATGATGCTGTTTTCTTCACATAAATCAATCCTGAACTCATCTGCACCGAGTCCCCTCCCTTGTGGTCTGATGATAAGCTGGTCATCAGGTAGTGCACCAGAACCCTTTTGAACATCAGATACATAATATCACACTCTCCACTGCTCTCAGATGTTTTTCCTGTTTGCTCATAAATCTCCATTATCTAATCTCATGCTGGTCATCTGTTAATAAACCTGTGCTGGTGAGTTGTAGTTCTGTCTTCTCTTTTATAATTGTTTCTTCCAGTATAAAGCCAAACATGGATGTACATGAAAAACATACTGTATATCTTGACATTAACAAAAGTTTCTGTCAGAAAATATGAAAATTAGTAAATGCATTCAGAGGAATTTAATTTCCAGCAGTCAGCAGGACTGAGCAGGGTCCAACTACAAGAAGGCTTGATTAGCATGGACTTTAAAGGCAGTTGGCATTCAGAGGAAAAGAATCAGTGGAGCTGCAGTAGCTTTTCACCTACAGCATCTAAGCATGTATGCTTCACAAAAAACTTCTGTTGTGTGATGCTGTTCAAAAAAAGTCAAGATGACGTGACATTTGTTTGCAGATTGTATATTCGTGCATGATGTCATTTAGCAATATAAGACAGGCTTATCATAATTGTTAGCATTCTCCATGGCTAATGTTTTACATTTAAGTGTAGTAACAGAGGAAGATTTCAGTGATCATCCACCAAAAGACCATTAAGAGGACACCATGATTACTACGGCAGTTATATTTCACACATTGGTTACAAGGATTTGTTAATCCTAGAGTGACTGAAAAAATGAAAAAAATGTAACACCAGATGAGATGACCTTTTGTTCTTTTGCACCAAAATTCTGAAAATCTTTACCAATAGAGGTATGCTGAGCTAATACTGTGGAACATTTTAAAAAGCCCCTGAAAACACACATCTTTAACCTGCCTCTTTCATAAATCCTCTTTTTTTGAGTTGGTGTTAATAGATTATAATACTAACTGCAAATGCATATACTTAAAATATTTGCACCAGCCAACAACAGATACTTTCTATCGGTTTTCTTTTAAACTCTTCAGTGGTGGTGCCCTGAACTGCTACCACATGGTCAAGGTACCCTGCAAATTGGCTTTGATTTTAGAAGTAATGTGGAAGCTCCAGATATTTACTAATTTTTAGGGGATTTTAATGTAGCAATAATTAATAATTTCATCACATTTATACTTTGGAGAATACCTAATGGGGTTGGGTGGTCTTTTAGGCCTGGAACAGGTATATTTTCTCTGGCATTCTGTCAACTGGTGGTTTTGTTTTCCACTCCTCCCTGCCTATTTGATCATAGCATTGAGCACTTTTAACATTATAACCATTAAAGATTTAAAAACTGCATTAGCTATCAGTTGTTTAAGCTGTGCTTAGGGACTCTCCCATTTCTTTTACTTATTTATTTTGTATCAAGTAAGTATGTATGCAAGCATGTATCTACTTATGAATTTGATTTGTAATTATAATGTTTTCTTTTACTTCTTGTATGTTCCTTGTAAATGTAATTCTTCATTTACTTTGTGTAATGCACTTTAAGGCACCCTTGGAGGTGTGTTTTATAAATAAATGGCATTCATAACATTTTGAAAATACATGAACAACAAACCCCTATAACATTTATTGCCCAGACCTTTATCAGATAGCAACCAAATTCAGGAAAAGATTATTGGACTGACAACCTGTTTTAAACATTAACAAAGCTTTACTAATTTAGAGAATCAGAGACACAACCAATAATCAGACCGCACTCAGTGCATGTAACAATACTATAACTACACTACTACTACTACTAGCAACAATACCTCAGAAAATAATGAATAACAATTTTCAAAAATGAGCAACAAAGTATGAACAGATGCAACAAAGCACTATTTTGTGACACTATTATGATCCATGAGTGTCTAATAACTTCTTCCACCTTTTCAGATCGCTAATTCAAGGTCCTGATTATTTTTCCCCAAATCCTTTTTTTTCAGTTCTCCTGCATTATTAAAATTAAATATTTTTTTTACAAATAATATTGAGCAATACAATGGAAACGTAATTAGCATTCTTGCCTCAAAACTCTTTAATGCCTGGCTGCAGTGTCTCCTGTGTATTTTCCACCATGGATTCCCCTCACAGTTCAAATGCTTACTTTGTTTATAAGTGTCTCAAAATGTCCCAGTGAGAGTGAATGTAAATGCAAGTTTGTGAGTTTCTTCTGAAATTGATTTGTTTGGCTTCTATCACTGGTTTCTCGTACATGATCCTGCTGGGACTGGATGGAAGGAAGGATAGATGGACTGGAAAAAATGTACACATTAAAATGATTTAAGATAGCATTAAGTTCAGGAGAAGTACACTTTCATCTCAAGTATTTTCTGTTCACAATGACCACACAGCCTATATTTTCTGGATGTCCTGTTCATTCTGTGCTAGACAGACTTGACAGTCAGACTGCAATTATGAGTCTTTGCCTCTTATTTTACTGCTGTGCACATGAAAGATTTCACATTTGCTTTGATCTCATTCTTCAGAGTCAGACTTAAATAGGTGAACTCTTACATCACTAACATTCTAGATGCCTAGAAAAATGATGCCCCTATAAAAAGTCAGACATATTTCACTTAACAGTTTCAGCCTGCTGCAACCTTTCTTCACTGGTTATAGAGCAGCAGGTATTTGATCTGTTGGTTAATGTATGAAAAAATAACCTAATGTGTTTATTTTTAAACATGTTAAAGTTGAGTTTGTCATGTCCTCAGAAAGCCATATTACCCATTAAACAATATTTACTGCTTCCCTGATGTGATATATGATCTTTGATTTCTGAAGCATCATATTTTTGTCTTATAGTGTTAGTGACTGTCAGGGTCTGTTCATAACAAGTTATAAAACACATGCTTGGCATAACATTCTGGTGTGTTCAAAGGTTTTGGGAGCACTGTGGCCCCCAACAGACTGAGTTCAGTAGGTAGGTTCTAGTACCTTCTCAATTCCTTTTCAGGGAGCCATAGACTGTGTCAAACCAGGTTTGGGCAAAAGGCTGAAAACAGGCTTGGGGAGGACTCTAGTCCATCACAAAGACTACTCTTACTCACATGCACATAAAAACACACATACCATAATCACACACAGTGAGAATCTGCAATTAACACAATCTGAAATAAAAAAGAAAACATTTGTTATTAATTCCTTCTTTGCTTTAATATGTGTGGCTGTTGTAATTTTCATGAAATGGGTCTTGCAAAGCTATTCAATTATGACATATGTTAGGGAATAACAGAAAGGAAAGGAAAACTTTATTACAGTTAGTGACCTATTATGGATATCAGGTGACTGCTTTTATCTCATCATCAACAGTGAGGGTGTAGGGCATGGTATAAAAAACATTTTCACAAATCAATGAATATGATTTCAACCAGTGCTTGAAGTGGAAACAAATAAATAGCAGGACTGTCTGTTTTTGTCTGCTTCTTGCTCGTTGTTGTGATGCCATTTAACTTTAACACAAGTTCTTAACAAATGTTCCCCTTCTACTGCTGGTATGCATTAACAGAGTCAGGTTTATTACTCCAAAGTAAAAGGATGCCTTAGTTAAACAGACTTGATGTAAGGCTGAAGACGCTTTCATGGATTTGGCCCGTTTGGTGATGTACTGTATTTGTTAGCACTGGGCTGATGATGTAGTCCCATCTTGCTGTGCAACTCTGAATTAAGAAATTTTCATATTGCATTTGTGTTATTTACACTACACACCAAATATTGCAATCAAGAATTCTGAGAAGTGAACCTGTATGCTAACTGAATCAAAATCTGTTTTAAAACCTCCAAAAAAAAACAAATTTGCTTTGCAATTTTCGTGTATGTCTTTTTCAAAAAATGTGTAGTGTAAAAATATAGCCAAACATAAGGTAAACTGCAAAATAACCACTTTGATTTTTTTTTTTCTTGGGACAATATTATTCATAAAAAACTCTGAAAGGCAAGTGCAGAAATTGTTACAAATGAGTTTGTGCAGATTGTTTTTCACCAAAGATGTCCTGTAGTCACCTCGCAGAAAATAATTTATTTTCATTTAATTTAATTTATATTCATGCCCATTTGACTGGCTAAATGTAAAGGTGAATTGAGGATTAAAATATTTTTATTGCCTGCGGTGGGCTGGCACCCTGCCCAGGGTTTCTTTCCTGCCTTACACCTTAAGTTGGCTGGGATTGGCTCCAGCAGACCCCGGTGACCCTGTAGTTAGGATGTAGCGGGTTGGATGATGGATGGATGGATGGATATTTTTATTGCTCTTTGTGAACATTTTAAAACTTTATAGAATTGCATAAAGTAACTTGTGCCAGAGCTTGCAAGCTGCAACTCATTTAGAAATTTTGGGACAGGTGCCTAATCCTTGTTTGAGGCACACCTCCATGTCAGTTGGTGATAAAATGTGAAAGTGTAAACATTTATGTGTTTACAGCTTTAAAAATTAATTTATCTCATCTGGACTTTTTCCCTGGAGATCTTGAAGCGGTCAGCGATGAACATGGCAAACGGTTGCATCAGGACATTTCTGAAATGGAAATATGTTACCAAGGTTAGCCTCGGTATGCTTGCTGACTATTGTTGTACCCTAGGGATATCCTTACATGACACAGAAAGTCTGATTAGATACTGTATTTGAATTAAGCACAAAAAATATGGTAAGACTAATCTGTATTGGTTCATGTGACAAAAAAAAGTTACATTTTGCTACATAATGTTATATATATATCACAATTCCCACCATACCCCTCTTTCTCCATCCACCTTTTTGATAAACAAGTGAACTTGTACGTAGGTAATGATTCAGTTAACAACTCAAAAGCATCAATGAATGTTATGTAGTGGGTGCAGTAATTGAGCCATAAAAAAGCTCTACGCTAAGGCACGTATTAACAATGTAAATTTTAAACTGTATAGAATTGTTAGACTTTAGAATACTTAGTTTTGATAAGAATCAGTTTTATGTGATTGCATTTCAATTTCCTAGCTTCCCAAAGGGACGTAAAACAAATTTATATTTACTATTCTGGTTATACAAAGAAGCTTCCCTAGGGGTACCTGTACAAAACCCAAATTACTGAAATACATTTAATACAAACATACTCAGAGAATAATTCATATTCATGAATCAGACAAGCAGAACTTGGACATGTACTTCAAACATCTACTTGCAAAACAAAAGACACTGACTGCAAAAGAGTTTTTTTAGCAAATAGATTTAAACTTGTCATAAATGCGATTTTTGTGGAAATAGCCTGGAAACATTTTGACCATGTCCAACAGTTAAAATGTTTTGTTCTGATTTACAGCGTACCATAAAAAAGAATCCAGTATAAATATCTCTTTTAAGGAAACTGATGTTATGCTGCTTTTTGCCTCCAATGAAAACAAAACAATATATCTTTTGTTACTAATTTAATTATTATAATTGCTAGATAAATTAAATTGTCTGGTAAAAATACTATTATCAGACACTTCGTATTAAAATCACATTTTCAGAATGTACTGTAGATACAAGGAAGAACATGAACACTATACATACTGTGTTTAAGTTCAATTCTTTCAAGATATTTTGTACTATGTCATGGTATTATGTAACACTTTGATCGTTATATGTACTAATACTATTTGTTTTTGTAATGATTTTAATTAATACGTTTAAAAACAACAAACTCATTACATCACATCACACATGTGCCCTAGCATTGGTGTGGTGCTCAACTGAACTGTTCACTGGAGTCATTAAAAAAAGTACAAACCATTCATGAATTGCCTGCCAACACCGGAACATAAGCTGGGCATACACTGTGCAATTTTGGCACAATTTTAAGGCTGATTTTGCTGTTGCCAATTGATTATCTGATTAAGCTCAAACTTTAGGATCATCTACCATTGTTTCACTTGCTGTATCACAGAGGTTGCGATGCTTGATTGCAACTTAAAATTGTGCTGTCTTGTAGTGTAAACAGTCTCACAAGCAGACTTTCTGATATTGCTGAAATTCATTGTGCAGTACATTAATGTACATTTGGTATTGCTGTTGTTGTGCTTATTTCCGTGTTTTCGATTGTCTTATAGCAACACACACGTTGGAGGGGCCGTAAGGGCGCCCCATAAACTCTGCCTATGCTCTCCAGTAAATAAAACGTACCCCTTGGGAGGATTTCTAGCATAACACTTTTTTTATCACTGCGAGGTTTTGTTTCCTCTCATAATTATTCGCATGCCTTTTCGAACCTACACAAATCAGCAGGGCCCAGTTTGAGCGAGTGCCGCCTATATCTGCATACGCGTGACCACGTGGGCAGGCGTCAGTGGGTGCTTCCCGCCAAAATCCGATCCCTTTAGGATAGGCCACAGCTACTCAACGGCGTGCTACTATAATGGAACAAGACATAAGCGAACTGAGAAAACGGCTTGGAGTAAACCATCGGCTTACACACTCAGACAAGGTACTGTAGTAGCAAACCTGGAAAGATACCAAATCTGGTAAAATTAATAAACGTAATAAGCTGTTCAGTTCAAACATGTACAGTATGCACAATCAAAAAAGCCGAGAACTCGCACCTTGTTGAAGATGGTTTGTTCTTTCTCCTTTAGGCACACAGTTAAACTACAGGTATGTAGCAACTGTATTTTTGTTTGATTGTTTCATTTGAGCGGTAGTTGCACATACAGCAATTCTCGCATAACTTACTTTCATTACTGTAATACTTTAGAAATACTATTGAGAAAAGTGTTCCTAATCCAATTTATTGTGAAGAAGTGTATGTTTTGAACTGGCATGCCTACGTCCTGTCCCCGCCTTGACTAAGCCAACCGTGACGCCTTAAAAACTCCATTATGCCTCTCTTATAATAATAATAATAATAATAATAATAATAATAATAATAAATAGCAACAAATCACCCATCTGCTTCGCCTAAAGGAAATGTCTCCTCGGAAAATTAATTCATCGTCTTGCAACGTTTAGAGTGAACAGACCTACTAACGCGCCTTGTCAGCACCAGTCGCTAAAGCTTTTCTTCGTCAGCCCTTGCAGTAAAGACATAATTAATATAAAGAAGACGGCAAGGCGAGATTATGATCAAAACATTTATATACAGTATAAATGTTTCTGGCGATGACTTATAGTCGAGACGAATAATTCGTGGGTGGCTACAGTGACGATAGCGGAAAATGAAAAAGAAACCGAAAAGGGACTAGTCGGAAGGGCGCTATAAATCCCACATGCAACTGTATAAGGCAGTTGAAGGTTTAGCGACTCTCAGCTACTTCGGGTAGCCTTAAGTTTACACGAGCGGCACCGGAACGTGGCATGGCTTCATAACAACTTTGTTTTATGCTATTCAATTTATTTTATTTAGGCCAATGTACGTTGTCTCGTGTTAAACGTAATGCACTATTATCGTGCACAAATACACGCCGACAGGTATATGCTGCATACAGCTGGATGTTGTGAACGTTTTTGATTTCTACTTTGCTATACTCGCATATTATCTGAACGCATCTTAGACGTCATATGCCGTGCTTACCCCATTCTGTAGGTTGTCGTTACTGCAATTTATAATTTCCATGTTTAGTTCACTTTTTGTTGAGGCATGGTGGCGCAGTGGTTACTGCAGCTCACAATACGTTCCACTTCCAGTGCTTAATACGTTGCAGTTGCTCAAGTCCCGACCCAGCTACTGTCTTGTACCTTTCCCATGTTCTCCCAAACTGGTTCTTTGACCCGGTGTGGGTGCGTGCGTTTGACATGGGCTGGCTTCATATCCCTCGTCGGTCCCAAGCTTTCACTGGATGTTTTCAACACTGGATAAAGTGAGGCAGTATATTGGACTAATTATTGCAGTAAACGCCACTTAGACTTTTTCAAATCATGCGCTCTGAGTCGAAGAGTATAAATCAGACTTTGGTGGATTTATTATCAGTGAAAAACACAAAACTGCAGCCAGTCAGGTGGTTTTACTAGTAATGAAGCGCAATCGCTTCCTTACCGACAATATTCCAATAACCAGTTTAATATGAATTCATAAAAAATAGTGTATAAACAGAACGAAACTCTTGAAGACGTTAAAAACAGAAACGAGTTTCATTATTAGAGTTTTTGAAGTTTTATTAAGAGGCTTAAACTTTCGAAGTAGCGCTGTGGAAAGGTGTTTTTGAGATTATGAAACTTTGTGAAATCGGTCAAATGATACGTATAATTTAAGAATGCGAATTTTAATGTAAATTACCTTTATAAGGGGCCAGGTTATAAATTTCACATACTATATAGCTCCTTGCAGTGTATGCAACTTTAGTAAGAGTCAAAATATAAATAATAGTGTTTTTATCGAAAAGGCATATATTTGAAAATCAAAGTATTCACAATATTTGTAATCCTTAAGCATGATTGTCTGCACACTGATGGCTAGTGGTGCTTGTTGAAACGCGGGGCGATCTGAGCTTTTCACATTCGGTGCATACCATTGTTAGACCTGCTTGATCTAATTAAGGCTCGTATGGAGTTGCAGCCAGCCCCAAGCAGCACTAGTTACGAGGCCGGAATCAGCCACAAACACGACGTGCGTCCATCCCAGGACTCACTCACACACAATTTTACAAATTCAGAGACGTCAATTAACCCAATCAGTTCGTCTTTGGAGACATGGGAGGAAAATCCACGCACATACGAAGAATGTAGGGGCCACAATAATAACGACCGGGGCCTGGTATTCGAGCACTGAGCGCTGGGTGAGTGAGATGGCAGCTGATCAGTTTCATAAATATGCCCCAATACATTTGCAATAGAATATGAAACACGGATAGTCTCATCGCAGCGAATGTATATGATTGGCACACAAAATCTTGATCAAAAATAGGTAATATCAGAATAGAATGATAATAAATAAGGGGAAGATGGCCCTATACGTTGCTATATGAAATAGTATATAATAGTAAAGTCAAATGGTATCAGTCGAGTCCGAATATTTGGCCGAAGATGGAGTGAGCGACACAATACATGATGGAACAGTAGATAGATTTGGGTAGCCTTATTTATATGTGTCGCAGTGGTAGCACGACTGTCTCCCTTAAAAAATACTGGCGGTTTCCTTCGGGTGCTCGTGATTCCTTCCACAGTCCAAAGACTTGCGGGTTACTGAACTGGCATTGTTAACCGGCCTAGTATGTGTGTTCACCCTGCAGTGGGCTCGTGTACTGTCCAGAGACTGTTCCTGCCTTGTGCCCTGTACTTTTTGGAATAGGCTGCATCCTCCAGGCGACCTGCCCTGGATAAGTAGGCTGAGAAAAAAGACGGATAGGTTTGTCTTGTGCAGAACAATCTTTAGATTGAAATTTTAACAGAAATCACCATCACAAGATGCTTTGCAAAACTGAACAATTACAAATGGGTCATGGATCAATCAATTAATGCATATAATATGCACATGAGTTCTCACTCAAATCCCGTAGGCACACGTTCTCCCTGTTGTTTGGGTCTGTCTCCTTTCAAACTTAAAGACAGGCATGTCAAATTTATTGGCAACTTAGTCTGTTCCAGTACTTTTGAGTGCGGGTGTGAGGACGCTCCTTGACGGCATTTACTGCTGGGACAGGCCCAGGCTCCCCCAAAGGTGAACAGAGTGATGGAGTAAAGTACTGAGAAGTACACGATAATCTTAATGTACGCTTTATGTGTTTTATTTTTTATTGGTAATTAACCTTACATATGCCACTTAACGATCCAGCGAATAATAAACATACTCATGGTTTCTTAAATCCCTTGTCCACAGTTTTACATGGAAAATCAACCTGCTGAGATTTACACCTAAATATCAAAAACGGCTACAACATTTTTTACTGTGTGGAAAATATATCCGATTAAGAGTTCCACTGTCAAGTGTTGTCTTTTCTAGTATAAAATTAATGTATTTTCTTGTTAATCATTCTTCTAATCGAACATGCTTCTTCATAAACAGTATCAGCCGTTATAAATGCGGTGACTGAAGATGAGTTTCCAACCCGTCAATTATTAACGCTTGCCTTGCTGCCACACGGATATCCCGTCAGAGTGCCGTTACCGAGGGGTTAACGCGACAAAATCAGGTTTATTTACTAGAGGATATCAGATACAACGACTGTAAAAAGTTACACAGAAATGATTGTCTTTTAATTGAGTAAGAGTCGCTAATGGGTACGTGGTACGCTGAAGATCATCTGTAAAAAGTCAATTTCATCGCCACACTATTTCCCAACTTTCCTTTCCAATTATAGCCCGTAAGCGCGACCTTGACAAATATGGTATTTCAGTGGATCGCACGCTGTACGGAATACAAACACGCAGATTTGAGGATGTTACTTACCGCTAGCAAAGGAGCTCCGGGATTTGACAAGAAGGTGTATTTCTATGAATGAAAAGCCTTGAGTGTGGCAGTAAGAAATATGACACAAGTGTAACTATAAGCTGGACTCGAGATAGCACTTTCCAGTACGAATTTATCATCGTCTCCCTGGCCGTGTCTCTCCCCTCTCTCTTTTGCCTTGACAGTCTTTGACTAAAATGGGCAAAAGAGCGACAATGGAGCACAGCACCGCCCAGTCGATCCGCCCAGCGCCTGCAGGTTATATTTGGGCCGCGAGAGGGAGACAAAGACACAGAATATCAGAAAAGGCGGCTTGCTGAGCAAACAACGCAGATTGACATGTCATTTCCAATCTCGCTTAATCTAGACCAGTGTCGTGGGGTTGGGGCTGGAGCATATCCCAGCTAACACAGGGACAAATCCTGGATAGTGCGCCTGTCCTTCACAGAGACTGACATCATTTAATAGAAATTCACAGATTATACAGAACACTGGACTACAGTATTGCAGATTCTGATTTCTGAACACTTTTGGATGTACCTTTCGGATTTTGGCCTACTGATCACAAAACTCGCCTATAAAAGTTTCTTATCATGTAATGTTTACTGCAATTGTTAATTTCTGTGATTTCCTCTCAAATTATAAGTATACATATACAGTACAACAGCTGCAACTGGAGCAGATTTGGTGATTTAAAGGTAGAAATAGTGCAGCTCAGATATATATTAGTCCTGTTGTTTAATTTGCGAATGGGACAACCGTGTCTAAGAGTCACATTACATTAAAAAGAACTGGTCGCTCCAGGGTTGAAAAGTGTGAAACATAAACCATTTGTTGACCCAACAGAGAGATTTTTGCCTTTCTCTTCATATAAAATTTGGAGTGGTGAAAAAATTTCTGGAATCAATGAACGAGAAAGCGGAATAATTTCTACATCTGAGACAGATTTTTTCCATGAATGGATGCCAAAGTTTAAGGCATTTTTTTTGGTCTACAAATCAGATGCATCATCAATGAAAGTGGTTCAATGATGAGCTAGTGGGGCCAGAGGACATTTTGTGGAAGGTAGTCAAGGATGCTGTTGAGAATTTTCATGACAACTATAGAGCATCAAATTGTGTTCAGGTGGTTGACAACATGTTTCAAGAATGCAACACCATGAAGTACAACTCGTAACTAAAGATTAATTTTCTGCATTCACACTTACACTACTTCCCTGTTAATCTTGGTGTAGTCAGTGATGAATATGGTGACATTGCAATAATGGAAAAGCAGTATCAGGGTGAGTGGAATCCATCAGTGGTGGGTGACTATTATCTGATACGGAAATGAGAAGCATCAGATTCTGATTATAAACAAAATTCGTTAGCAAAATATTTTTAGCTCAGTTAAATGAATGCAACATGTCAGCATCATTAAGTGTCAATAAAAGTTAATTTCATGCTTCTCTGAATTGTGATGCGATATATTCAATCTGAAGTTACATTTGTGCTCAGATTGAAGCTCTCTTTCATAATCACCAAAAGTTTTATTTTAGGGAGCAAAACCTTTGAAAAAAAAATTGCCCAGTGTAATCTGAGTGGAGTGTATATATTCTCCTGTGTTCTTGTGAATTTCCTAAAACAGTCTAAACATATGCTATGTCAGATGGTTAATCACTTTAAATTGATCCAGTGTGTTTGTCCATCGCTATTTTGATGTATACAGGTATGAAACTGCATCCCTTCCAGAGATTGTTACATTCTTACATGCTTCAAACTGTATAGGAGGAAAAACTGGAGTAAATATACTATTTTACGCAGCTTCTTTCAGTTTTGTGAACAATTCTTTAGTAAATGAAAACCATTTCAGTCCATTCCTGTTAAAAAGCATGCTTTAGAAACAGTGGCTAGTTTTGAATGTTGCGCTGGGTTGTTCCCACTTTCATTGATTAGTAAGTAACGCTTGATACCTGTTTATCCAGGTCTAAATATAATTGTTTGTACTGTGTAGGGATGATGGAAACAAAATCCTATAGTATACAAAAGTATTCTAGGTCATATTTGGTTTGCATTGTGTAATAAGTACAAGTGAGATCAGAGAGTGCAGAAAAGGAGGCCAAGGTGCAGCATTGGTGTTATTTGACTTTCTCTATAAAAGACAGCTATCAGATTGTCACAGAATTCCCAACACATACTTCTTCGGGATATTTACTATTTTTAACTGAGTAGTTTAATTTATTGTCTAAGTCTGCCTCACATCTCCAAACGTCAGTGTTCAGTGTCTGTGGAGAATGTGCCAGTTCAGTGGGTGCTCTAGTTTCCCAGTGTAGCTCAAGATATTGGTGACTCTAAAATGCCCTAGTGATGAACTGGTGTCCCATCCATGGTTTATTCCTGATGCTACTAGGAAAACTCTCCTGAGCTATGTATTGAAGTGACAAAAATGGATTGAAAGAACTGGAACAAACATTTGTAATTGTACTTAGTGCTTTTTCTTAATTGTGAGTAGTGTTGGAGATGGGATCTCAACTTTTAAAAATTCCTTTTCCTGCCTGTGAAGTAAAAGCCATTATAAAGTTTTAACTGATGTGGTCAGTGACAGAAGAACAGCACTAAACCAACATACAATTTTCAAACTTTTTAATATAACTGTGTTACATTGTCATCAATGCACTTTTATGATACAGTAATTTGCAACAAACATATGTGCTGCTCGTCATGCTGACCTCCTTTGCAATATTCTTGGGTAGCTGATCAGGGCCATTCTTTTTATTTTTTTATACTGCTGGTGTGCAGGATGGATAGATATTCTGAGTCTACAGAAAGTTGATTCTACAAGGGGAGAAAAATGGGGGTTCATCTGGGATGACCAGACTACACCCAAGGGATCATGACACTTTATTATATAAGTATTTATTGTGTTTCAGCTTTTAAAAGCAAAAGTCCATTTTATCATTAAGAGAAGGTTAAAGTGTCCTTTTAGTTATACAGGTGTGGGAAACAAAACCTGAAAATCACATAAAAACCTTATAAAGTGAAAACCACTTTCAAAATGACATATTTGCCATATGTTATCTGCTTTATGAAAATAAAATTTGCACAGTGAGTGTCTCTTCAATCTAATTGTTGATCTCCTCGCTCTCCCTGTTGAACTGTCATAGACGGGCACTGGCGTTGCATATTCTGAATTTTCTCCCACTCTTAAAATAGCCACAGCCGCCGCCTTTATCAGAGTAGCTGGTCTGCACCAGGGAGACCCAATTAGGGTAAAACTGCTTGGCAGCATCTCATGGCCTGACTGCTTGTTCATTTGTGAAGCTTTAAAATGAGATAATGGAATCACCTCTGTGGTTTCAGGTTTCCCTCATTTAATGATTTGCCTCACAAAAGTCCCATTATTTTTTATTATGTTTTGAACAATCTACTTTTTTGAGGCCTCTGGGATTTGGTCCAATACATCTTGGTGAGGGGCCATAATTTAAGAAGGATTGGCAATCTGGTGTCAGAATGTAACGGACACAGTCTACATAATTCATAGTTAGGCAAGGGGGTTAAGGTGTTAGAACCTGGAACAAGTATGCCAAGTATGAAGAGAGAACTTATCAAGCGTGAAATGCTGCCAGCTGCTCACCTTAACAACGCTAAGTGAGCAGGCTGGCCAACTTAAGCCAACACCTTTGGGTCAATCTGAAGGTAACTGGGTCAAATAGGGGTGTAGCTAGGAATTAATTTTGGGAATAGTGAGAATGTACATGAATCATAATTTTGTCTATGATCAATCAGTTGGAACTGTCATAAAACAAAACCCTCACCACTCCATCTATGCCCATTGGGTCAGATAGTGCTAATTCTGTCAGCATCAGATAGGATTCAAGTGCCAGCCATGAACAGGGTGCCACTTCTTCACAGGGCTGTCACACAGGTACAACGTAGAACCATCAGAGGAGCTTGCATGTCTTTGAGATGTCGGAGGAAGACTAGTGCACTATGTGAGAAATGTACCCCTGACTGGAGAGGACATGCAGCCTCAATGTTCCAGTGGTCTGGGAGAGATTTAAGCCCATTCACCTAAGGCTGTTAGGCAACTGCAATTACCACTGTGCTACCATGCCATTTCAGTGCTCATAAATTACCTGCCTAAATGAAATTTAATGATGCATTTATAAACTACTCAAAACAATTAAAGGAACACTTTGAAAACACATCAGATCTCAATGGGAAAAAAATCATGCTGGATATCTATACTGATATGGACTAGGTAATGTGTTAGGAACAAAAGGATGCCACATTGTTTGATGGAAATGAAAATTATCAACCTACAGAGGGCTGAATTCAAAGACACCTCGAAAATCAAAGTGATAAAATGATTTGGCAGGCTAGTCCATTTTGCTGAAATTTCATTGCAGCAACTCAAAATTGCACTCAGTAGTTTGTATGGCCCTCGTGTGCTTGTATGCATGCCTAACAATGTCGGGGCATGCTCCTAATGAGACGACAGATGGTGTTCTGGAGGATCTCCTCCCAGATCTGGAACAGGGCACCACTGAGCTCCTGGACAGTCTGAGGTGCAACCTGGTGGCATTGCATGGACCAAAACATAATGTCCCAGAGGTGTTCTATTGGATTTTGTCAGGAGAGCGTGGGGGCCAGTCAATAGTATCAATTCCTTCATCCTTCATGAACTGCCTACATACTCTCGTTGCATGAGGCTGGGCATTGTCGTGCACCAGGAGGAACCCAGGACCCACTGCACCAGTGTAGAGTCTGACAATGGGTCCAAGGATTTCATCCTGATACCTAATGGCAGTCAAGGTGCTGTTGTCTAGTCTGTAGAGGTCTGTGCGTCCCTCCATGGATATGTCTCCTCAGACCATCACTGACCCACCACCAAACCGGTCATGTTGAACGATGTTACAGGCAGCATAACGTTCTCCATGGCTTCTCCACAACCCTTTCACGTCTGTCACATGTGCTCAGGGTGAACATGCTCTCATCTGTGAAAAGCACAGGGTGCCAGTGGTGGACTTGCCAATTCTGGTATTCTATGGCAAATGCCAGTCGAGCTCCACTGTGCCGGGAAGTGACCACAGGGCCCAGTAGAGGATGTCTGGCCCTCAGGCTACTCTCATGAAGTCTGTTTCTGATTGTTTGTCTTACAGATTACACTTCCTGGTTTGAACCCAGTGTGGAGGGTATATTTTCCTTTCACAATTGGCAATTTTAAATTAGCTTTGTATAGGTTAATGAGTGGGACTGCAATGGTTTGGCATCCCATCCAGTGTTGGTTCCTGCATTACTCCTGATGCTGCTGGACAGGCCTCAGTGACCCTGAATTGGATTAAGTGTTTTAGAAAATGTTTTGTTAATTAAGGTCACATGCTTGTCTTTGGGAGGTGGGAAGATATTCACATAGTGATGAAGGACCACCATCTACAGCTCAACATGGCAAAAGCCAAGCTTCTTATAATCCTGGCCAACCAGTCTGCTCAACTCCCCATCACTGTACAGTTTGGCTCACTGTCACTAACACCTGCCAAGTTAGTAGGCAAACTGGGGATGGTGATTGATAAACAGCTATCCTTTTCTGACAACATTTCATATGTTTCTCTTCATGCAGGTTCATGCTGTAGAACATGCACAAGAACAGACCTTATCTGACAGTATGCAACATAACTTCTAGTCCAGACTATTTTCTTGTTGCACCTGGACTACTGCAACTCACTTCTGGCAGGAGTACCCGTATGTGCTATCAAGCAGCTGCAGATGGTCCAAAATGCAGTGGCCTGTGTTGTATTTAACCAGCCGAGAAGGGCACGTCACTCCTCTCTTCAGGTTGCTACTTTGGCTCCCTGTAGCAGCACACATTAAGTTCAAATCCCTGATGATTGCCTACAGAATAGACAATGGGTCAGTACCTGAGTATTTGGAGACACTGGTGAAGCCCTACACTCCTTCATGTCTACCAGTGAACAGCGTCTGGTAATGCTGCCTCTGCATGGTATCAAGTCTCAATCCAGACTCTTTTCCTGTGTAGTTCCTAGTTGGTGGAACAAGCTACCCACCTCCATCTGTAATGCTGACTCCCTCATTGTATTCAAGAAGCAATTGAAAACCCATCTGGTCTGTGAATATCTGTCTAATGGAATGGAAAACAGTTGCTCTGTGATATTTTATATTGTTGGTGAATTTATTGCTTAAGTTTAATTGCTTTATCGATTGTAAACTATGATTATAAATTTATTAGTTACATCTTTTCAATTGTGGCAATCAACTTTTGTTACCTGTCTTACTACACTTGCTGAAGAAACAGGCCCTACCCTAATGTTTCTCAATTATGCTTACCTCTTTTGTTAGTCATTTTGGATAAAAGTGTCTGCCAAGCAAATAAATGTATAAGTACAGTATATTAGGGGAACATGCAACTCTAAAACAATGACTCAGCCTGGTGCCTGCAACTGTGAGTCTATAGTGCTAATCACTATGTGAACCTTAGGTATCTTATAATCACATTGAATTATAGATAGATAGATAGATAGATAGATAGATAGATAGATAGATAGATAGATAGATAGATAGATAGATACTTTCACAAATCCCAAGGGGAAATTCTCAAATCCCAAGGGGAAATTCACAAAATTTATATGGAAGTTATATGATATAATATAAAAGTTATATGACAAAAATAAGGTTTTCTTACTTGTTCTGAGTTCTTTTCACAAGTCGCCTATCTAATGTTCTCTTGATCCCAGTGGTTCCAGGTCACAGCAAATTATTAAGAGCTCCAGGTACTGGTCAGTTCCTTCAACCAGCACAGATTACAAATAAGCCTGTTGTCAGGGTTCTGCTCTTTCAGATTTCCTTGGGTCAATGTGCTGTACTTCTTACTCCCCACAAGTCTCCGGTCTCCTACTCTGCTGTGCCTTTAATGTTGTGTAAGTCAGCTGCCATAGTTTTCCTGTAGAGTTTATTTGGACTTGGCTGCTGTCTGTCACAGATGACAGCTTTCTGTAAGTGTGCATCGTTTCAGGTTGGAAGCAGCTACGGCTGTAAAGCAATACCTGCCATAGCAACAGACTAAACAAATGGAGCCATATATGATGAGCATGTTTGTGTTCTCTTAACAAACACCAACAACTGAATTGAATCTCCACTTTATCACATTCAATATTCACTGCCTGTGTTTAAATGAACTGTATATCTAGGTGCTGGCATAATCACATCACACAGTTCCAGGGACTTAGGTTCCATACTCAGTCTTATCAATATCTGTGTGGAGTTTGCCTGTTCTTCCATTTAATTTATATCTTTTCTCTGGAAACTCTGTCTTTCATGCTCATTGTTCCGAGATGCATGTTAACTGGAAAAACCCAGACACAAAGAAAGAACATGTAAACACCACACATACAATGACAAAACCAGGACTCAAACCAAGTCTTCTGCAGGTGGAAAGCTGCAACACAAATTACTGCAACAATGGAGTAATTTTACAGTGGAAAATTAATTATGTTTTGTGATTTTTCAAATGAGGTAAGCATAAGTTTCAATTTAAGATTATTTTATTGTTTGCAAGAAGGGAAGCAGTTATGGAAGAGGGTGCTCTTTAGAGAGTCAGTTCTTCATGAGTAGGCCATGCTGAATTTGACTAGGGTGAATAAGTGTGAATGTGTGCATCTGAGTTCACCATCCAGGGTGTGTGCCTGCCTGCCTGCCTTGTGTTTCTTTGAATTATACTGTGATGACCCAGGAGATAGCAATAATGGATTAACATTCAAATATTGGTGGTAGGTGGCCCTTAAAAACATTGGCTATTCAGCTTTACTCAACATGTACTGATCTTTGGTCTTCCTCCGCATGTATGACATTCATGTTAATACAGTAGTTGCCATTTTCTCCACAGCATCTTCAGCCAACCCATGACAAGATCAAGACTCCCTGAGAACCTTATGCCAAAGCTGATGGATTTTTGCTGGCAGAGAAATGCCTCCTAATTGCTTCTGCTTTACTGGTAAGTGCTGTGTAATCCCAACCATCCCCCTCCATCCACCTCCTTCTCCACACCCAGCATAGATTCCTTTTTACAGTTGACTTCTCCACATGACTCTGCCCCATTGAATAGTCCGCGGATATCTGAGCTGCATGATCCACTCAGATCTGTGTATGTTACATTATACTGTATTTGTGTTATTAGTGTAGACACATTAGGTGAAACCTGACACAGTGGTTAGTGCTGAGACCACACAGCTCCATAGTCTTGGTTTTAATCTCAGCAGAAGCGTTGTCTGGGTCGAGTTTACATGTTCTACTCGTGTCTGCATGTGTTGATCAGTGACTCTTCTTTTGATGTGTGTCCTAGTGTGTGCCCCATCCAGGTTCCTGGCTCTCTCTAGATGGTTCCATTTTAGACTCTGGACCCTGTACTCCTACACTGGATTAACCCAATTCAAGAAAGGATGGATGGTTGGACATAATGTTAATAAAAATTGAGTGTACAGGCTTACAGTATTTGCTTCTTTTGTTTGTGATAAACTTTTTTTTGTAGAGTTGACCAATCATGTAATTACAAGGGAATATTATCATCAAGACCAAGTAGTAATGTAATTTTTGCAGAACAGACCAGAGGATGACAAGTCACCATGAATCAAGGATCCTTGTCTAGCATATCCCTAATTGCCCCAGTGTCTTCTGTCTCAAAATGTGATGTTTCTAAAAACAGTATGCCAACAGTCAACAGAAGCAGAGACCCAGAATTTGCACTTACACAGAGGATGATGGGAGAAACTAGAAAGGTCAGAACACAGAACAAAAAGCAGCTTAACAAAGAGTTGAACGTTGAAGTTGTAAGAGTGAAAAAAAAACTGCAAGAGAGACCATCATATCTTACAATTAGGTCCTGGAACATTCTGAATCTATTGTATTTATAAACATTGTCTAAAGTTGCTAATCCCACACTAAACTATTGTTAAAAAAATAAGAAATTAACTAAACGTGCCACCTAGGTAATGTCCTCTTCATGTTTTCTGCTTGTTTTTTTTTTCAAACATCTTCTGATGATGAACACAATGAAAGACATTTTGTAAAATAAAAATAATTTATTGCCACATCAGATGTGAGTAACCCTATTTCATCAGCAGTGAAAGAACTTACAATCGATTGTTACATATTTGAATGATCAAGTATTTTAAAAAGGGCAGTGTTTTTCTTAACAAAACCTAAAATGAAACGTTGTTAAAGAAATAATAATCTTTTTCTTAACTAAAACTAAAATAGAAATAAAAAAGTCTGAAAAATAGATATAAACAAAAAAAAGATAAAAAGGAAAACTGAACTAGTTATCCATCCATTTTCCAACCCGCTGAATCTGAACACAGGGTCACGGGGGTCCGCTGGAGCCAATCCCAGCCAACACAGGGCACAAGGCAGGAACCAATCCTGGGCAGGGTGCCAACCCACCGCAGGACACACAGAAACACACCCACACACCAAGTACACACTAGGGCCAATTTAGAATCGCCAATCCACCTAACCAGCATGTCTTTGGAAGGAAACCGGAGCGCCCGGAGGAAACCCACGCAGACACGGGGAGAACATGCAAACTCCACGCAGGGAGGACCCGGGAAGTGAACCCAGGTCCCCAGGTCTCCCAACTGCGAGGCAGCAGCGCTACCCACTGCGCCACCGTGCCGCCCGAACTAGTTATTGTAATTGTAATTTTGATTTTCACACCCTCAGTCTTTATACATAACATACAGTACATGTGAGCATGCAGTTGCTGGTCTATTTAAACCTACACAAGTGTTAATATTAGCTTAGGGAAGAATATTGGTTTGTGCAAATGTGCAAGTATACCTTGCCGCAGCCCACTATTGGAGTCACGCCAGATTATTTTATTGATCATTTTCAGCTCTCTGTCAGTTTTTCCTTCTAGAACTGATAGTAAATACCGAAGCCTAATCACATGCCAATGACTTATTCTGTGGACTTCATTGGCCATAACTGACTGTCTCTCACAGATGTCCTGGTAGTTGTCAGTGAGTGGCAGCATTCACCAAACTTCAAGGAAAATTGCTTAAAACATGCCACCTGTTCCTTTGGCAGATACAGCTATGTACTGTAGTTTGAAAATTAGAAACATGGAAGATTTGTCAAGCTCAAATAACCATCCCCCCTTCAAATAGCATTTAGACAGGGCAAGTGCACAGACCTTTAAACCCCTAAGCTGGTGATTTAATGTGCCACGCAACCAGACCAAACTGAATACAAAAAATGGTGGTGCCACAAACTGTATTTAAATATAAATACTACTAAAAATAAATCTAAACAAAAATAAATGAACCTACTGTGTTCCTTGGCCTTGCAAATCCCAAAACAATTCCTTGGCTATTTAAAGGCCAAGGAACAACTGCAAAAAATTAAAATACAGCTCAGATCATGACATATAGGAGTGGGTTGTATGGCACAAAATCAATATCTAGTTAAAATTCTGATGGGTTTTTGTAGATACTGGCATGATGTATTTGTATATGCAAGTGTACCTGTCAAAATTCCTGTTACCACTCTCTAATCAAATGAATTCAATAGCAAGTATTCACCTTTACTTGAACTGATGAAAGTGCAGCTTCTTTCATACTCACTTATACCGTCACTGAACAAAGACAAGATATAGCCTGTTCTTGTTCCCGTTTCCCGTTTCCAATTGCGAGCTTTAAACTTACATACACATTGTGAAAGTAACTTAATCCAATGAAGCATCATGGATTAGTGAAGTAGCATTGACTTATCAACTAGGATGAACCCTCACATCACTCTGGGGAATATTCTTAAATGGGTGGGCTCAAGTATTACATACAGTTGACATACACAAAAATCTTTAGAACAATAATACTTTGATATAGAATTTCTTCTGCATACCCAGATTTACATGTCTTGTGTTATGAGGTGTTTTATATTTAAATGTGGTTTCAATTTTTAAATTTACTTTTAGCATTTTTGAAAACCATACAATAAGATTTTCATCTGGTATACCAGATCACCCACTTCTATTTGGATGCCTTTAGCTCTGGATTGGAAGTAAGCACTAGCTCATCAAAAGCAGAGGGTTTGCCATGACAAGGAACAAATCTTAATGCTGATTGAATTATTACATGCAGTTAAACTTTTTTTTTTTTAATTTAAATAAAAGTCAGTAGACGGTAAGAAGAATAAATATTCAAACATTTTCTCCACTGGGACACACAATCTCTACTTTACTTTTATCATAGAGGACACCAACATTCAAGCGAAGTAGTACACCACTGAGATAAAAGTATATGTAAAACTCTGGGCTAAGGTAAGGAAAAGTGACTGTGGAACAAGCCAAACATACTTTATGTGTACTAGTTACCTATACACAAGAGTCGTTTTGTGATGAAAATGGAATACTTGGACATAGACCTGCAAAATATACATTTTTTCTGAAAATCCACCCAGATTAGAACAGGAAAACTTACCAAGGAAACAATCCATCTAAATTATCTAATAGTTAACTAGAACTGAGATTTTATTCTCCGTTTCCTCAATGATTTGACCATTTGTTTCAGATTTCCACCTCTTTTCTGTGCAAAACAGTGCCACATTCTTAATAGCATTGACCTTTAATCAGTATAAGTAGTAGAATTGTGTCTAACTAAATAGTAAAAATCCAGACCAGTTGAGTGCTGCTGGTCCTGCTGTGTCAAAGTTAATCAGATTCAATTGAGTGTGAATTTGGTAGACTTTTAAAATGTAATGGATGGTTTGCAGACTCAAAGGCAGGTTGATTTAATAATCCATCAAGAGAGAATAAGAATTGGTAATTGATAATCCTAAATTCCACTGAGGGTGAACCACCACTTCAAGGGGAGCTTGACATGAGTAAGTTGTTGAGTTGTAACGCAATCCTTTCAGGAATACCCAAAAAAGACATAAATCGTTTGCAACTAGTGCAGAATGCAGCTGCTAGAATCCTAACCAGGAAAAGAAAATCCGAGCACATTTCTCCAGTTTTGATGTCACTACACTGGTTACCTGTGTCATTCAGGATTGACTTTAAAATTCTGCTTATGGTTTATAAAGCCTTAAATAATCTCGCCCCATCTTATACAGTATATCGGAATGTCTGACACCTTATTTTCCAAATCGTAACCTCAGATCCTCAAATGAGTGTCTCCTTAGAACTCCAAGAGCAAAACTTAAAAGAAGTGGTGAGGCAGCCTTCTGCTGTTATGCACCTAAAATCTGGAATAGCCTGCCAGTAGGAATTTGCCAGGCTAATACAGTGGAGCACTTTAAAAAAACTGCTGAAAACACATTATTTTAACATGGCTTTCTCATAACTTCACTGTAATTTAATCCTGATACTCTGTATATCCAGTTCATTATAATAACTATTCATGGTGGCTCTAAAATCTGTACTAACCCCTACTCTCTCTTCTGTTTCCTTTTCTGGTGTCCTTTTGGTGGTGGCTTGTGCCACCACCATCTACTCAAAGCACTGTGATGTTCCAACAGTGATGGATTAAAAGCCAGAAGTCTGCATGACCATCATCATCAAGTCCTACCGTGAGAACCCTAAAAACAAAGAGGACAATTTCATTTATGTTAGGTAGAATGCCCAGAGGGGACTGGGCGGTCTTGTGGCCTGGAACCCCTGCAGATTTTATTTTTTTCTCCAGCCGACTGGAGTTTTTTTTTTGTTTTTTCTGTCCCCCCTGGCCATCGGACCTTACTCTTTTCTATGTTAATTAATGTTGTCTTATTTTAATTCCTTATTTTGTCTTTTATTTTTCTTTTCTTCATTATGTAAAGCACTTTGAGCTACTTTTTGTATGAAAATGTGCCATATAAATAAATGTTGTTGTTGTTGTAGTGTTTTTATGGGGTCCTTGACTTCCAAATCCACAGATTTTCTTTCTTGTGTCCTAGAGGAATTTCAAGGGAAGTGTTTGACCATAATGGTATTCTTGAAAGGATGTGTGTGTGTTAGATAGGCTGAAAAGAAAATTGTAGAGCTGCAGTTTAAATGAATTACAAACAGGATGAATTAGTTCTCATCATGTCCTTCAGTACTGTGCTAGGTTTGATGTAGCCTCATTTTGGTGCTGTTTCAGAGTTTTGAAGTCTGAAGCTTATGTTGCCAGGATAATGTCATCTGCATACATAAATTTTAAAGGGTTGGTAAAATTCTAGGTATCCATTAATGCAAATGTTAAACACAGCACGCAGTACTGAGCTTTAGGCAGTCCATTTTTAACTCCCACACACAGTTGTCAGATCTGCTATGTAATCTAGACGATCCAATGGCGCAACAAATGACATCTGCCTCTGTGCCTGAAAACTATATTTGCATATTTCTGATAGTTACATGCTTTGGCAAGGCCATAATTGTGCATGCCATCTTTTTCAGGAAAAAAGGCTTTAGCATACTTTTTAAATATCTGCAATGGACTAGTGCCCTGTCCAAGGTTTTGGACCCTAGTCCTTGGCTGAAACATAATAAAGTAAAAATAATCAGGGAATGAATGTAGCAATAAGCAGTTGGCAAAATCTTTGCCTAAAAAAAGTAGGAGGCGATCAGAATACTGAAAAAGGCAGGCAAAAGCTATTATCAAAATTAGAACCCAAAATCAAAGTTGAAGTTAAAAGTATTTTGTAAAAAGGTCCTTATGCTAACTTGTATTAATTTCTCTTAACTATCATTATCATTTTTGTATTCCTAGTGAATCCAGATGCTTGGAAAAAAAAAAAAAAAAAAGAAAATAGCCATCATTAGAGAATAAAGAGAAAAATGAGATAAACAAATATAAAAATTCCAAAAATTATTCAAATGGATTATTGTAGAAGGAAAACAGAAATAGCAAGACAAGAACCCACACAGACCCAAGGAGAATTTGCAGATACCACACAGGGAGTACCCATGTGGGCTTTCTGAGTTAGGGCTTCGGAACTGTAAGGGAGCAGCACCACCCCCAAGTCATTAAAACAAATGGAAAAATGAGAAGCAAATTAAAGTCACAAAATGAAAACAATTATAGCTACTCTTCAAGAAGGACAGCACAAAGTGTTCATCATTTCAACTTGCTTTTCCATTATAGGCCAGTGGGAAGCTAGTCCACAGCGGTTGACAAAAAAATTGTAAATTCCTTATGTAAGAGAAGCGACCTTTTCATATTGTAGGTCATTTGATTTAAACTCTGTTTGACTCTGTTGACAGAAATTTTATATTAACAGCCAAAACCTGAGTCATCACTGTCATTCCTCCCCCTGTAGTGTCCAAAACTACATTTATTTTTCTTAATTGAAAGCTGCTGCTGTGAATCTCAAGAATTATTACAATACATTAAGGAGCCTTAAATATGGAAAAACCATCATCAGAAAATATGCCAGTTTTCTCTGAAACTGGCACAAATAGAAAGGTGTTCTTGAGTAACTCTGGCCACCTGTTTGCATAATTTCATTTATGCTTGGCCAGTAAAAAGATACATGTGACACTGTTTGGGTTGTCAAATGCTTTTACTGTAAATGTATTCAATGTAGAAAGAGTTCAAAGTAACCATTTTTATTTTCATATTTTATATAAAAAAAAAACTGCATTATTTTTACACAAAACAGACATTAGTACCTAGAAAATTTTAAAAGATTTTATTTTTCCCCAAAGTTGTGTGAAACCGTTTCCACGATCACGTTGTGATGTATAAAAACTAAACTTGGCATAAAGTCACACACATTTTCATGGCAACCTCAGAACATGTGTACGTACGTTTCTGCTCAGTTTTGCAAATGGGTGGCACCCAGCATCAGAGCAGTGCTACTGTTTCTGTGCAGTTTTCCTTTCTTTTTCATATTCGCATCCATGATGTGGGCTTTATCAAATGCACCAAAATTATTTGCATATTGTACTTTAAGGCACATGATTGTAATCAATTTGTAACAGTTTAATAGTGGAAAGAATGTCCAAACTATTCCAACTACCATGGCTGCTTTAGCGTTGTTAGAAGACATTGCAAATGGAAGAATTAGAAGAGCATATTTACATACCATATTGACTTTTTGTCCGATTATGATAACTGGCTTCTAAGTCAATTTAGATTTCCAAGAGCTATCCTCTTGGAACTGTGTGCTGTTAGAATACTAGGATGTATAGTTCATATCATTGTTATGATGACATGCATTAAAGTATGTTTATTACATATTACATATAAATTGTTAATTTAATTTGAATAATGTATACTGGTAATAATTTAACACATGGGGGCACAGTGGCACGGTGGAAGAACTGTTGCCTTGCAGTAAGGGGGTCATATCCCGGGTGTTCCCTGCCTTGAGTTTGTATGTTTTCCTGGTGAGTTGCCTCTACATGCTTTGGTTTCCTTCCAAAAGTATGCACGTTAGGGGATTTGGTGATACTAATTGACGGTATTAGCGTATGTGTGTGCTCATATTCACTCTGTGACGAGCTGGCTTACCATCTTGGGACTTTTACTGCCTCACACGCGATGCTTGCTGGGACTTGCGCAACCCTGGATGGATAGAATAGTTAAACATGTATAATGAATATTTTTCAATGTTCCTTAAAAATTTTGAAGAATCTGCTTTGTAAGATTATAGCTGGTTTTACATTTATTACAGATGCTTATTTTGTGGCGATTGGTTACGTTGAGAAAGAAAACTTAAGGACAAGAATTGGGGGTTGGTACATTTGACAGAGACAGTACTGCTGCGATAAATTCTTCCATCCAGGGTCGTGCTAGCAAGCATCGTGCACGAGGCAGAAACAATCCCTGGAGGGAGCCCCAGCTCATTGCTACCACTGTGCCACCATACTCCCACATATTTAATACATGCTTTAACACATTTCATCATGAAAATATCAAGTATACATCTTAATATTCTAAAATGTTCAGAAAGCTGTAATATCCTGAATGAGATATATTCTTTGTGGCGATCACTGTCTGCATGCTCCTGTCTGCGTAAGACAAAGCCCGTTTAAGAAACACGTAGCAATTAACGACTGGGTTGGGGAACACTTAGAATACAAAGTATTTAATGTGCTACTTTAGTTACAACAGGGTTTCAGTAAATTAAACATTGCTTTTAAGATTAAGTTTACCATGTCCTACTTTAATGACAAAGTAAACTACAAGATTAAAGTGGAAATTTCAAGATTAAATTAATCTTGACATAGACTTTTTTTTCCAGATGGTGGGCTGCGACTCGCCTTTTTATGTCTACTTTGATATGTGACCACTTCTTTTTTTATTTCGAGCATTGTACAACTTTTTGGACATGAACTTTTGAGTGCCTCCAACACGCTGTAGTACTCCATCAATTTCCTTTTGTTGCTTATACTACTGATTAAGCCACCAAGTAGTATGTATTTCCATGCCTCCACTTCACTGAGCAGGACCTCCATTTTGCATTTGCTGAAATTCTTCATTTTTACGTGTTTTTGTCATTGTCTTTTAACAAAACACTGAATGGGATTGGGATTTATAAATGGAAAGCATGTAGAGCTTTCCTTATGTACAGTTTTATGCATCTGAATTTTTTTCTTGCGTATGCACGTTTCTGTTTTTGTCCGTACTCCATGTTTTAGTGTGAATCCTACACATGGTGTTATACATGAGGCCCCTGGTCTGGGGATGTGCTTGGGGTTGCCAGGGTCAGTTTTACTCTGTAATGGATTAGGAAAATGCATGGATGGATAATGTAAAATAATACAAGCAAGAAACTATTATCATGTTAAAAGGAACTCCAGTCTTTTTTTTCCAAAAAAGAATCATTTAACTATGCTTTAGAAATGTTTATCTACTCTCTTTGTTTAAAATAATAAAAATGTGAACAAAAAAGCTTATAACATTATTTAATAATACATAACAAGTAACTGAGTAAAAATACAACAGAGCAAGTTATCTCAGGTGTAAATGCACATCCTAAGTGTATACTGTACAAAATGTCTTTGTGTGTAAAAGACATATCTTTTTTAGTTTGATGTGGCTTATATTAATTTCTCTTAACTATCTACCTACACTGAACTTACTATGTTGACATCCTTCTTTCCTGCTAAAATATCTAAGGTACACCAAAAATATCTCAATGTTACATTATGTCATATGCTTTTATGCATTATTTTCTAACATTGCCCATATTGTGGTGTCAGAAAGGAAAATGACAGCATATTTTATTCTGATTACATCTAATGAAATTGATAACAGGCTTTACTCAATGCAGTCTTGTATGTACGAACAGCACTGATTACAATTTCTAAGTGTTATGGAGTGACAGTTTTTTATTTTAATCAGGATATGCTATGTGGAGAAAAAATACAAACAGATCAAGACCTGTTTAAGTAGAAACTGTTCTGCCATAGGCACATAATGGTAGAAAACATATTAAAACCATCCAGGTGATGAAGAAAGAATTAATATAGTAGTATAAATATGCCAATGTCAAAAGTAGGGGATTGCAAGTATGAAAATTGCAAATCCTGATATATAATGCAAACCCAAAGTCAAAAAACATATGCACAAGCCTGGCTCTTTTTTAAAACCTTTGTTGCCAGTGATACCACAAAGAACTGAGGACTGGATCCAAAATCTTGGATGGCACATGTAGTGTGCTGCCATCTAATATACCTTCAGAAAGATGCCATCACAATTTATAAAACAAAACATATAAAAATGAATGCTATTAGGTACAAGTCTTCACTTCATAACAGAGATTGGCATAAGAAAATGCATTTGGGTTGACTCGGTCACTGATATCACCCTTATTTAAATTAGTGACAGATGAAACCTTTTCCTATTTTGCACCCTGCAATAAAAGTGTTAAATCAGTTTTCTGATCATCTGTGTTGTATTTGCATTTGTGCTGCATTTGAAAAATTTTTTAAAGGAATACTCTACCAAAATAATGTTATATATTTTTTAACATGTTATTTAAATGCTTCCTAGAAAATCACAATTTCATAGTAGTGTATGAAAGTGATGTTTGCTCAAGTGAACACAAGCCTTTGAATTGAAACCCCATACTTAACCCCAAGAGTCCTGAAGTCAATTCAAAAGCACAATCCCACGTCTCACTTTCATACACTTCTCTGATTTTCCAGAAGTATCTATTAAAAATATGTTAGTAAAAAACAAAAAACATAGATTATGCCAAAACAGGTATTCTCAGATTTTCATGATTGACATTTTAATATAGTTTGCTGTAGTTCTGCATTAGTGCCTTTTGGCCCCCATTTAAATTCATTGTATGGTATTAGAAATTTAGTTTTCTCTGTTCTCAATAAAACACTTAGACTAAACATTTTTCTCAGCTATCACTACAAACAACACATGGGAAGTAACAAATAATCTAATTTTTGAGTAGGGTATTAATGCAGGTACATTTATATTTTCTGTTATTCAAATGCTTTTTTACATTATTTATTATCATAAACCATATGCAAAAATGTTCCAAAAACCAAACTATGCAGGTTATTACTGCATAAGAGGTTACATGCCTTCATGTTCCCAAAAGTATCACACAGGGCAAGTCTGCTACTCATTGTAGCTCTGCATATACTAATGGTTTAATGAAAAATTGATAAGCACTGCAAATAATACACACTGATGCTTTCTTGTTACTGTATCCACTATTGTAGTTTATCTGGAATTCAAACTGTCACTAGTGGATCTTCATAGTTACAAATTCTTTTTTTTTTTTGCAAAAAGTGGCCTTTTATATTTTTTAACATAAAATATACACTCAAATCACTGCATTGCAATATATTGGTTCTAATTCTTTACCATGTATGCATAAAGTTCTGTAGTGTGATTTCGATTCAAACAAATCTTCCTTGACTGTGCCCTAGGCTCTATTAACTAATCACAGTGTGGCAGAACTTAAAATTTCCATCAAGGCACTACCACTACAGATCTCATTATTAGCACCAATGACCCAGGCTACAAGTAAAAGGTTATAGTCTTGACCCATGACCTCTACATTTATAGCAGAGGCACTTTTTCAGTATGATCACCTTGGGTGAATCAGCCCCTTTGTAATTCCTTTTGTCACTGGATTGAACCCACATTAATTCTGTCCTAATTCATTGGATCTTGGCATTGCAATGGTGTTTAAGGCATGGTAGAACTCATATATTGCAGTTAGTGAATGTGAGTTTGAGAAGTGCAATTGTTGAATCTCTTGCGAGAGATAGAAAAAATTAAACAAGGATTATTGGGCTATTCAGGTTAATGATGGTAGATAGAGATAGAGATAGATAGATAGATACTTTATTAATCCCAATGGGAAATTCACATACTTCAGTTATAAAGAATTTGTCATTAAAAAAGGCACTCCTGGGATGTCATATATGTACTGCATATATGTATTTGGAGAAACTGACACTTTTACTTGTAGCTGTGCTGTTTATATTGGATATGGATCTCCAGAGTAAAGTATAGAGGTGGAACTTGATTGATGACCCAAATCATCCTGCAGGCTGAGGTCTTCCTGGCTGAGCATGTAACTAGGAAACAGGTTAAGGTGTGGCCCTCAAATCCTTCCACTATGTCTTCTTCATTTCTGACCCTGGAAGAGACAAACTATTTAATGTTATGCATTTGCTTGGTTTTGCTGATATTGCTACTGCTGTCATTTTGATTTATTGTTCTTTCCTTGATTGTACCAAGGAGGACAATTATTTGTGAGGGGACCACTTAATTTATAATCAAGCCAGGATTGAAATAGTTGTGTTAATATTTTTCATAGCAGTTTTGACAACTGATGCTATGATACACACAGTTGCTAGTGGCCTAAACACATTTAATCTTAGCGGCAGATTCCAGTACTTTCATGCAAACATATTGAGATCTCACTGCTTTAAATGGGTACAGTGAGATTTGGAATTAATTGCCTTGGATTGCAGATGTGCGGAGCCATCACTCTTCCCGACATGTTGGTATGTGAAAGTGGGTTATCTTTCACATGCCGTAATACTGAAAAGTTTTCCTTCTGGACATTTCCTTTAATTGTATTTTGTTTTCCTTTTATACAGGGCCTACACTTTGAATTTCTATTAGGTATTTAGTATCATTCATGTGCTTATTGGTGAGCAGAATGCAAGAATCACTTTCATTTTTTTCTATATCTGTTTGACTGCTGTCACCATCTGGCAAAGTGCTGAAGTCAGACTCTGAGTGGGCATTCTGGGCAAATATTTATCGAAATTAATGTCTGAACTTATTGGTTGGTGAAGTGGTAAGGGGAGCTTGAGGTTTGAAAGCAAGTTACTGGAGCACATACACAACAGTAAACATACAAGACATGAGCTGCCTGCTTGTGTGTTATGACTGATATTTGTGTCAGCTCTTAAAATATTGGAATACCGGGACTCAATCAATTATTGGAAAGAGTAGACAGCCCAAGAATAGTTCTATAAAATGAGTAATAATTACAGATAAACCAGGCAGCAAAAAAAAGGCACTATCAGCAAGTGTTTACAAAAGTGTGCTCCTCAACAGGTCTTATAAATTTAGATTGAGATGAAGAGACAAGATTCCCAGATGAGAGAAAGCCAGTCAAGAGAACTGGAAGACAGCAAAAGACATATAACAGGGAGATAGTATGAGCATGGGACAAGCGAAGATGTTTTCCCCACCCACATAAAGGATATGGACATCTAAGCTGGTAGTGCTTGTTTAATGTAAATAAACTTTATTTTATAAAATATACAAAGGTGGCCCCCATCACAAAACTTCAACCATTTTATACTATTTGTCAAATGGTAAATGTTTGCAGATCATTTACCCAAGACTTTTTTCCAAAAATGTACTTTGGAAATCGTAAAATGAACGGCAGGATTCCTATCTGACCATCTCAATGTCAAAATATATATATTACAAAGAATGCTATGACCAAATATGCTTAGGCAATAAAACCCTAAACCAAAAGATTTTCCAATCATGGTGAATTTGTATTAAGAATCTGTATTGAAATTGGCTGTTTTTGTGCACTAAAGGTTTGTTGGAGTCTACATATATTCACACCAAGCTATCTTTTTATTCATTTTTCTGAATCATTGTTTCCCAGTTGGTGTCTGCCACTTCACAATGACAAGTGAGAAGATGTAAACTGGGAAGAAATTAAATACATCAGAGGGAACTTAAACATGGGAAGCACATGCATATGTCAATATGTGTAGATTAAAATTTGTGACCCAAGTGCTGTGATGCAGGGATGTTCTGTCAGTTTAGGCTGCATTCAGCAAACAGTTTAGGAGTACAGAGGATTACCTGTACATTTCTAAAAATAATGTATGTAAAGTGATGTCAATATAAATATTAAACATCCTGTTAAAAAGTACATAAATCATTCATTGTGATTCAGACCTGACTGTAAGTTGTTTTTAAAAGAGGGCGAAGTAAGTGAGAAAGTGAATGCACATCTGAAGACCAAAGCAACAGTACACATTCATGATAAGTTTCACTCTGCAAGTTAATTATAAATTCACTGAATGAGAAAATAAATAGGAAAACAAGAAATATAATTAAACAGCAAGTATGTATTAGCATCTGAGGCTTCTTTCAATGAATGTCAGCCACCAATGCATCTCCTGAGAACCCAGAACGCCCACCCCTGCCCAATTCTGCCACAGTCATATAGAAATTTCCTAATGTAAAAAGTATGATTTCTCCTGAAAGTTTAATGAACATTCAGACACCTGCTTCATTTTGTTTTAAAAAATAAAATAAAGAATAATAAAATAATAATCAATACACTCCAAATTACCTGGGATATTACAAAAAATAAATCCCAAATAAAAAATGACATTTAATTAGACTGTGGGAGGAAACAGTAGTACCTGATAGAAACTCATGTGAATAGAGGATGATTATGCCAACTATATTATGAAGGCAGTCCGGCCAGGAAATAAACAAAGGTAAAGGCTATGCAAGATGCACCTGTGCTGCTTAGATAAGTACCCTTACTTCATAAAATATGTTACTTTGTATATGAAATATTAAATATTTTTCATTTTCATCTTATAGTTTTCCTCAATGATTTGGGTTATTCTTAAGATAAGGCAGTTTTTTCCTGCTTTGTTGTCTTACTAATATTTCTACTAGTAAGGTTCAAAATTGTAATGCTAAGGTGAAAGCTATAGCTGACATAGTGGCCCCTGAAAAGACTTAAGAAATCCTCCAGCACTATCATACTTTAGAAGACCCAAAGAGTGTCTGCTTTAAAGAGAACATGCCAGAGAGCTGAGTGTAAATGGAGAAAAACTAAACTGATAGCCCAGTATTAAATATTGAAGGCACAAATAACTAAATAGAACAATACAGTCCACCTTGAGAGGCAGTCCTATTTCTCTAAAATTGTAAATGATAATGCTGGTAATCCAAAAGTTTTATTCTCAACTATTGATTGTCTTCTAAACCCACCTCACTCAATGGAATGTCTCCTAAAAACTACTAGTGAAACTTGTGAGGATTTTGCTATATTTTTTTAAAACAAAATAAATGATATTAGAAATAATGTAGCACATGCGCCCAAAGTTAATCCCATTGAACCCCAGCATGCCCTATCAAGCAATTTAATTTGTTTCATTGAAATAGTTCTACCTGAACTATTCAGAATAATTTCTAAGATGAAACCCTCCACCTTCATACTCAATCCAGTAACAACAGACTTTTTCAAAGAAGTCTCCCATGTGCTAACTAGTAGTGTACTTGACATAGTGAACTCATCATTAGATACAGGGGTCTTCCCTGACTGTCTAAAGACTACAGTTATTAAATCCCTGTTCAAGAAAAATAATCTCGACCCCTCTATCTTTGACAACTTTAGATAGGTTTCTAACCTGCCTTTCTTCAGTGAAATTCTAGACCAGGCAATTTTTATGATTATTTGATTAAACATTTTATATGTGACAAGTTTCAGTCAGGTTTTAGCACAAATCATAGTACAGAAACTGCACTGGTAAAAGTAGCAAATGATTTGTGGGTTAATGCGGACAAAGTCTGTACAGTATATCTGTTATTGTTCTCTTAGACTTGAGTGCATCATTTGGCACAATTGATCACAGTATTCTTATAAATCGCCTTAGACAATGGGTGGGTTTCTCTGGCAGTGTCTTAGATTGGTTTCAGTCTTACTTAACAGGTGCAAAATTCTTTGTTAGTTGTGGTGATTGTACTTCGGAGATCCATGATATTGTACATGGTGTATCACAAGGATCTGTTCTGGGTCTGCTGCTTTTTTCAATCTACATGCTTCCATTGGGCCAGATTATCTCAAAATGCAGCTATGCAGATGACACACAGCTTTATGTAACGATGGCTCCTAATGACAATGATGCTCTTGGATCTTTGATCCAGTGTTTTAGCAGTATTTCCAAATGGATGAGCAGTAACTTTCTCAAACTAAATAAGGAAAAAACTGAAATCTTATAAAATGGCAAATAAGGAAATAGTGAGGGGATTAAAAATAAACGATCCCTCAGGTTAAAAGTCAAGGCGGAGGTAAAGAATTTAGGGTTATTTATTGTGTCTGACCTAAACTTTAAACTACATATTAAGCGGATCACTAGGACTGCATTTTTTTACTTAAGGAATATAGAAATAGTTAGACCTCTTATAACATTACAAGACACTAAAAAATTAGTTCACGCTTTTGTTTTTAGTCGAATAGATTACTGTAATGCACTCCTAATAGGACTACCTTAGAGAGTCATCAGTCAGTTGCAATTAGTACAGAATGCAGCAGCCAAAATCTTAACTAGAAAAAAAAAATCTGAGCACATCTCACCAGTTTTAGTGTCATGACATTGGTTGCCCTTGTCATTGCGAACAGGCTTTAAAATACTATTAATGTAGTATAAAGTCTTAAATAACCTTGCCCGCTCCAAAAAAATAACCTTTCCCATTCCTATACTTTGCAATGCCTGTCCCCTACACTCTAAATTGTAACCTTAGATCTTCTAATGTTGCTCGGCTTATAATTTCAAGAGTGATGCTGGAACAAAGGTGGATGCTTCAGCTGTCCATGACACTGACTTTATCAGATCCTCTCATATGAAGCCTGGAAACAAAGAGGAATGACTTAAGAACATTTATGTTAGGTAGAATTCCAGTGGGGGCTGGGAGGTCTTTTGGCTTTGGAACCCTGCAAATTTTGTTTTTTCTCCATTTCTTCCGGCCATCCAACCTTATCACAGGACTCATCTTCAGAGTTTTATATCATGTTACTGTATATAGGATGCTACGCTTTTAATTAATATTTTTTTTAAGATGATATACATTTGTTTTTTTCTTTGTTACTAATTCTTTAATATTATTACCTAATCATATTTTTTTTTATTTTCTTGTAACTTTTTCTCTATGACATCTTGTAAAGCAATTTGAGCTATACTGTTTGTATGATAATGTGCTATAGAAATAAATGTTGTTGTTGTATCTATATATGTTATTAGGGTGGCAGTGTAGTGCAAAAGATAGCACTGCTTCCCTAAGGACCAATGTTCATTTTCCACAGGTTATTTATTATTTGTCTTTGGACTCCCAAATCTCAAAAGTCCCAGTATGTGTTAGTTACATTTGCAATTCTAAACTGGCCTGGTACTATTGAGTATGGATTTGTGCCCAGCAATGGGTTAGAATGTGATTCAGCCATTGCTCCATTCGTGCACTAGATACTGCCAGAATAAAATCCAGCTCCCTGCCATCTTGTATGTAAAAAATTGTTTTCAGGAAATAAATGATAATGATAATATTTAGATGCAATATTTAGTTTTCCTCTCCATTCTAATATGAAATTACTTTCTTTATGGGAAATTACAAGATGTTAGGTAAAGTGAAGAGTTTTAAGAGGGCAAAATAGAGACAAGAGATGCTCTCAGTAAAATTTGATTATTTTTTTTTCCACAACCAGAGCTCATTGACTCAACCATGCAGAATAAATGTGTCTGCTTCTGTTTGCTCAGTGTTCAGTGTACTTTTTTTGCACCATACCATCATGATTACGTTCAGTTACACAACTGATCTCCTTAAATCAGTTCTCTTTTATTACAAGTTTATATTTTCATTGTGTTATTTTACTAACTCATTGTAATCCAAAATGTAACCATAAAAATATATCTGCTGTTATTGTTTGATTTTGCATAAAATCATAACCAATCATTATTATTATGTATGGCATCTTTCAAAGTGTTTATGTAATTTAAATGTCTGTACAATAACCTAATGACACTGAATGTAGTGAATAGGCAGGTTAAGCAGTTTGTGCAAATAGTCTGTGAGCCAGGGCTGAATACGACACTGTGACTTTATGGTATCAAATTAATATCCTTAACCACTAGATCATAATAACTGCCAAATATATTGAGACTTTATGATAGATTAAATAGTACTTGAAGTTATGTTTTAACTTGCCAAGTTCAAGGAAAGATGCATTGATTTGTGAAGGTGTATTAAATTTGGTTCATTTAGGAGCTGCGGGTCTTTATGCTATCAAGTAGCACTTTACAAATGTCATTACAGAGAAATTCATCATAAAGTACACAAAGCTGAAATGATTTTAGGTAAAAAATAAGAACACATTGATAAATGGTTTTACTTTATTTCCATTCAGACCTTGGATTTCATTTTAGCTATAAATACAATGCTCTTGACATTAATTACACATGCCACAATCATCTGCATCTCTTTGTTCAGAGATTCATCAAAAATAAATAATTTTAGTATGAGTAGTTTTTCATGTAAACATTAAGGACCTTTAAAGTAACTAATAAGATGTGAAAACAACTAAATGATACATATGTAATAATGATTACATATCAGAAATGTGTTGATGATTTAAAATTGATGCACTTCAGAAATAACACACTGTGGTATGATTTTCAAGTACACAGTTTTACTATACCCATATCTTTGTATTTATGGATTAACAAGATCCAAGTTCATATGCTTATCATAAAGCTTGGAGGTGTAGCAGTCCAAGGTGAAAATGTGGAGACGTTAAGCAATGTGACCACTTACAAACATATTTCACTACATAACATTAGGGAGGGTATAAGTTGATTAAAACACAATGTTTGGTTAGTGCTTTCATATGTATATTATACCTTAAGTATTTAAATAAATTTGAAAGCACTGGGATATATAAACTTGTTTTCACTAATATCTATATTTTACTAATAATGATGGCACAGTGGTAGGTGCTGCTGCCTTACTGATCCAACGTCAAATGCCATGCCCAATCTTTATCCAGGTGGAGTTTGCATGTTCTCCCCTTGTCTGTGTTGGATATTTCTTTGCAGAGCCCCAAAAGCTTTGCATGTTAAGTGACTTGGAAGCTCTAAATGCAATGAAGGATGTTGGCAGGATGTATGCCAGAGAGGGTCCTGCGATAAACTAAAACATAATTCACAGATTGTTTCTGCCTGACACTGCCAGAATAGGCTTTGATCATTTTGACTCTAAACTGGAGTAAGTGGGTTTGACAATGTTATGTTAGGTGCACACAGGATTTCAGGGTGATTGATGGGGTGCCAATTGCTGGCAGGACATACTTATGCACATGGCCACAACCCCAATAACACTTTAGAGTGAAGGAAAAAAATATAACCTGCATGTGTTTAATAAGTGGGATTAATTAGGAGTACCCAGAGAAAACTCACATAGATAGCGGGAAAAACATGGAAACTCTACACAGACAGTGGTCAAACTGGCAAACAAACTCCATATTTTCCAATATGTTTCACCATTACAAATTGTTGTGAAAGTGTGGCACCCCATGTTTGAATTCACAAATCTTACTATGTTAGCATAATTAATGTTGTGATATTTGATAAATGAACATACCAACCTAACTGCTTTATTGTTCTGCTGGTACTTTTAAGGTTATTTCACATTACATTACCTTTTCAGAGACTTTCAGTAGTATCCTCCACTTAAATAACCTTTGTGAGACAGAGGCAGTCAGTGGCATGCTCTCATGAAGTTGCTCACTTAATGTGACATGCCCTCCGACTCACTAATCTACTCAACTAATCTACGACCTGCTCTGATAAAAAAAAAAACAGGTTTGATTTTGTCTTTAGTTATTGGGGCAGTCTCTGTGTGTATGACAGCTGACAACTAATGAATACACACTAGGAAGTATAATGCATTGACGAGGAATAAGGAACATGGGGGCTTTGTACCTCACAAACAGAACAGAAGGGTCGTCTGTCTGATATCTTGTGTTTTACATACCACCACAGAATGGAAAAATGAAGAAAAGAATAGAAATTGCAGCAGAACTCCCTGTTGCAGTGCTCTGCAAATCTGACATACCCTATGACTTGAAGTCACATAATGTGGCATTATCTTTACTGTACCAAATTATAGTCAATCTGCAACACACAGAACCTTGGGGGGTCGGGAAATGAATTAGCTACTCCTCTGCAGGAGTTGTTATTTGCTCTTTGTTTATTTGCTGGAATGCAATGACCATTTAAGAACCACTCAGGCAGAGGATGCCTGTCCATATCAAGCAAACCAGTTCTGTGAACACAACTTCGAGTTTAATAAATATCTTAGTAAAACAGAGACCTTAATTCAACTATGTTTGCACAAGTGCAGCATCAGGAAAGCAAGTAGCCAAATTAAACAAAGAGATTGATAAGAAGCAAACATCAGCCACTAATTAAAAGATATGATTCAATGAAAACCTTCTGCCAAAATGGCCTTCCAAAGAGGTCCAGATCATAGGATGGATAAGTAAATAAAAAAATATTCAGCATGTCTGCCTTCACTTCAACCTGGCTTATACAATCCAATGGATATTATCAGTCAGTCTCAACGCTCTGTTTTCTCACACATTTACTACTGTACTCATTGTACAGATCCCTTCTCATTTGTCACCAAAATTAACATTGGTTCTTCATTTCAGATTTCATCAATATTCCCCGTTGCTTAAATCAAATATGCACATTTTACATTATAAATGTTTAACTTTTGAAGGTGCTGAGGGAAGGATGCCACTGTATAATGCTGACCATCTATGTTCAAAGAAATTTTTTTCAGTAAACACTGCCAAATGATGTACAGCTTCAAGCAGAGTTTTACCCAAGTGTATGAATGACACATCAATATTCCTGCTGTAGTTAGATAAATTACAGTGGATTATCAAATGAAAAAAACTAGATCACCAGTTCCTGCTGCACCTCCTCATGGTTACTATGATATTTGTCAGATGTAATTGGCAACTCTTAACTGGCCCTGTTGAGGTATTTGTGTCCTGACATGAACTGCACTGCATTCAGGGCTGGATCATTCCCCTCTTCGATCCTCTGATAAATGCTGCCAGGATAGGCACCAGTTCTCTGCACCCTAGAACTAGGCACAAAGGAGAGAGAAAATGGATGGATGATTAAATGGAATTTTCAGAGAGTGGTACAGTATTTAGTGCTGGTGCCTCACAACTGCGGGGACTGATCTACTGTAGTGCCCAGTATTTAAAATTGTAGAGTTTGCACATTCTCGCTATGGCTACATTTGTTCTTCTATAAGTATTCCAGTTTTCCTCTCATATCACAAGAACAAACATGTTAGGTTTATTGGTTGCTGAAAATTTGCCTTTGTATGAGTGACTGTGGGAATGCATGCATGGGTAGCTTGCAATAGACTGTCTCATCAATGGCTGGTTCCCATTTTGTGTCTCATGCTACTGGGACAGGTTCCTACTCCCATCAACCTTAAATTAGAAAAAGAGGGTACAAAAAATGGATTGATCGATGAATGAATAATAGCATTTTGCAATTCATATTTAAAAATAATTAATTCCTACAGTTATGCACAGCAATATTAACATTTAACAAAAAACTTTAAAGAAGTTTGTAGTATATATCAGTTTGGCCTTTCTGTACAAATAATTATAAATACAGCAATGTTTTATTTTTATGTAAGGAAATATACTTTTATTTTTTCTAGTATCATCCGATACAAAGCAAGAGACACCCACAGGAAGAGCCAACAGTCCACTGCAAGACACAGTCACTCATAGGACCTGCACGTCTTTAGGAGTTGGGGAAAAAAACTGGAATTCTTGGAGCAATAGGTCATGCTAATGCAGACACAACATGCATACTCCACAAAGTGAGGGGGCCAGGACTCAAATCCGATCTTCTGGGATTGTGAGATAGTAATGTTATACACTGTGTCATCATGCCAAACTCAAATAATAGTCTATTATATTAAATTTTTAACATTATTTAGTTAGTTATTTTCAAAAACTCTTCATTTATTTTAATGCCTTGGTGGGAAGACAAAGCCTTTCCCTGGATCACTGGGCACAAGGTTTAAAACAGCCCAGCACAGGCTGCAGGGCCAACTCACAGACACTGAAGCCTCACACTGGAGCCTGTTTGGACTCACCATTTAAGCTAACTAGTGTGTATTTGGTGATATTGAAGGAAAACCAGAGTGTCCAGGATAAACTACACCAACACAGGGAAAATATGCAAACTCCACATAGGCAACAACAGGACAGGGAATTTAAATCCAAGGTGCTGGATCCCTAGAGCAGTAGCACTAACCACTATGATAGTATGTTGCGTATGTTTTAATGCACAGGAAGATTAATTTAAAATGTGATATTTATTCTTGCTCCCTGATGTTGTATTTTTAAATGAAAAGTAAGATCACAGCTGAGGCAATTAGTAAACATTTTCTCTAGGTGGTATTGACTAAAGTGAGGTGTCAAAATTGATTTCACCCGTTATGACAGTAATATAGTGTGTGGGCTAGCCTTAAATATTTTCATACCTTAGGTGCTCTTGCCTTTGAAACACCATATTTTAAATCACACAACCACATGCTATTTGGCTGTAAAGATGACTACGGAAGCTAGACTCAAATCCTCTAGGGAAATATTTCATTCCATGGATCAGAAGACATAACAGTTTTGCTCATCTGCTGGAGAAAATTTCACAAAACTAGTAAAGCTCTACTAGATAGTTTAGTATTCTAGCACATTTAAGATAAATAACTTTTAAATGTGGAATACATTTGGATACTGCTACTCACAAAACAATTGTGTTACAACATAAACACAACATAAATAGTGTAATTAAAACAAGAAAAGACATAAATAAAATTGAAAATACATACATCACACAATTATAAGACCAACAAGAGCCAAAGTGTAATTTTATGTGTCAGAAAGTTTTTTTTTCATTTTGCTTATTTTAGGACATTTTAACGGCCTCATATGTGTTGCTGACACATCTGATTCACTAGTGGCTGCTCAATTCCACACAGAGCTTCTCTGACATCCTGTTAATGAGAACTGACCTGTTGTTTCTCTTAGTTATGATGAACAGAAAAGGTGCAAACAGGTGTCTCAGCCTCTCAGCAACCCTGCTGAAGGCAATACAAAAATCCAGTTAATTATACTGGTGGAAAAACAAGACAATTTTAGCTTGGTGGGCAAGCTGACTTGATGAGGTGGTCCACATGCTTTAGTGTTTTCCCAGCAGAGATATAAATAATAAATGCTGGAACAGGCTTCTGACTCACACATACTGTGGCTATACTGCAGTGCACAACAGAGCAGGCTATGTTTCAGCCAGCAACTGGCAGCAAATGCAATTATGAAACAAGACCTTCTGTCTTCCTTGCCATCAGAACACATTTTAGTCATGATCTTGCTTAGCCAGATTCAGGTATTTTTGTCCAGCATTTATTAAGACACCGGGAATGTTTTTAATCCCACTTAAGTCAAGTTCACGTGACTAAATAAATAACCTTAACACCACACATAATTGTTTATTTATTACGTAAGTAGGAGTTCCCTAGGAAGGTCAATTATTACAAATTTCCCTCAATTTAAAATAAAGAACAATAATTTATCATAAGTATCGTTCGATGTACCACGTGAAAAAAAAATCTCTGGAAGCTACAGACAGTTCCGGACCCAAGTAAAGGCACTAATTTGCTTAGTTCATTAGGTTATCCATGTAAGTGAGCCGTAAAAAGAAAGTAGTGGAGATAACACCATTTGTGTTAACGGTAAAATCTGACTCAGAAGAGTTTCTAATATCAGAAACATTTGTGTCCAAAGACTAACCCGGTAAGTACAAAAATGTAAGCAGCCACTCTCTGCTCCTGAATATCCAAGGGTTGTTAAAGTTGCATGATGAGTTTACCTTCCCCAAAAAGACATTTAAAAGAAATAAGTACATTACACTTTAAGGCATGCGCCTTAAACAACTAATGTCCGTGTGAGAACTCTGATGGCACTTACGAAATTCGCTTTGGCATCTAAATGCGAGTAAGTCAAGGGCGCCGGCGAGCTCTGTGTGTCTGTTTCAACTCTGTCTCGAGGTGCCGCGGGGAGTGACGGGAGTCGAGGTGCGCTCTAAATCGGGAAGGCGCGTGTGACAGAAGCTGGGTAACCTGAGATCATATCGGACTCCGTCCCGCTCAAAAACCTTGTCGTTCAGAGAGATGAGCTTCTCTGCGATGTCATTGCCGATGAGCACTGAGAATAGTTTGGAGATGTAGCGGTGCTTCGCGAAAAGCAAGTACAGTTTCTTGCGCCGCCAGCCCACGTAACGGCAGGGTGTATCTGCTCGTAGAGTCACCTGCAAAAAAAGAAACCGTATATTAACAAACTGCAAAACACCAAGATACCAGGACAGCAGATTCTTTTCACTGTGCAAGTGTGCGTAGTTGACAATCTCTCTGACTAGAATACATCATTTGTGCATGTTCCAGTTTGTCAAAAGCATTTTAAAAATCATGTGCAACTAATACATGCAGGCTGGAATCAGATCGTTTTATTTGGGGGAAAAAAGTTAATATTAAAAGTACACATATTAAAAACTGAACCCGTAGCCCGACCCACTTATTCCAAAACAGAAAATATACATATTTCATAAACAGAAATATATTCCGTACAGTAAATTATTATAGTATAGATTTTCACTATTGGTAAAATTATGTTAAGGAACATATTTTAGTTGCAAGAAGCAATATAAAATAAAACGGACTGATATAAAAAGGTATCCTAAGATATAGATAGATAGATAGATAGATAGATAGATAGATAGATAGATAGATAGATAGATAGATAGATAGATAGATAGATAGATAGATAGATAGATAGATAATGCGCTCAAATAGACACAGACAGTCTGGTGTGCATTAACCGATTGGTGTATAATGCCATTAAAGAAATATCTTCCCTATACTAATATGCCTGTCAATAAAAGGACACGTACGTGATACGTGCATCCAGGGAGACTTTGAAGTCCCAACTACATTGTAATATTCTTGAAATGGAGCTCTGGTAGGCGAAGAGATAGTGAATCGATGCTGGGAACATGGTTTTAAGGATTAGACATTGTTTTTACTTTTAATACGAATACGTTCCAATCTGTTCTTATTACAACGTAATTTTAAGATTTTGTAGGATATTTTTGACATACAGTTTAGATGGTTTTTAGCGAAAGTGGGGCAATGAGATAAATCGCGAAATCAACCGTGCATTTATATTTTAATGTGCACGGGAGATGTAATACGGAGGTCAAAATTGGCAAATCACTGTCAACCTTGTAGCGTAGGGGCCAGTGCCTTAGTCTGTAGGCCACGCTGGCATCGTTTTACCATAACCTGTAATCTGACATTTCCACTTTACGACTAACTCGTAGCAAAAGAGAATCTGCGCTAACTGCACAGATTGGGTGGTTTAGTAGAATGACATTATGCAAAGACCCGGAGCTATGTCTCATAATAATAAAAGTTTAAAAATGCGCTTTTATTCAAAGTAAAAAAAAACATCTATTAGGAATTGTAAAACATACAACATTCATAAAGTAGATGGATGCATATTGCGTATGGACATTTTACACTTAAGTGTTAGCGTCCACAGCATTTACTTGTAATACCGAAATCAGGTATTTATAACATAATATTATAAACGGAAAATCCGAATTTATATGTTGGTGAACATGTGTATCCCGGCGAGGGTCATATGCATAGAATTTCCTAAGTTACAATAAGAAAACAGTCTTGAACATATCTTACTATTTGTTGATGTCTAGTTAGAAATGAAAGAAACTAGATAGACAGAAAGGCATTGTTGAAATGTGTTCATCGACTCATATAACCCTTATGATAAAATAAGAATTATATTATAAGCTTTAATTTAAAACTAACCAATAACAACAAGGGTTCTACAGTTGAGCATTGCAGTCCATAAAGGCCTGAAAAAACATAAAAGCTGTTATTCATTCCAGAAAAAAATGATTACGGTTTACAAATTATTATTTTTATGAGAAGATACCTAATTATGGTCATTTATTGAAAAACCATAGCACTTGAGTTAGCCGTTAATGCTGTTAATATTAAAACTAAGGGGACAAATTAAACACTGATCACCTGATGGTTTGCTCCCTTTGCTGCATGAACAGGCTCCGGCTCCCTTCTGAGCAGCGTGATATATTTTTTATCATGGATTGCAAAATTATTAATGATAAGTATTGGTTAATGTTGTTTCATAGCAATGCACAAAAAGATTACGTGGGTTAGGAAGATAGGTACTATACAGCATATCCCGATCCCCCTCCCTGTCAACGCCCGGGTCACCCAGTCAGACCGTACCTGGAAGATGCCTTCCTCCGATGGCCGTAGAGAGTCCCACTCAGGAGAGTCCAGGAACTGATACGGGTAAATGTGATGCAAAAACTCGCCATTGACTGTCACGCGGATTCTGCCAAAGGGAGAAAAACAGCTGTCACACGCAGTGGCAAGCAGCTAAACTAGGCGATCCAAAAATTACACGACTCTGCTAGAGGTTAGGCAGGCAGGTGCTTGCGAGCAGCCGCGAAACAGGAGAAGGTATCCTGACACCGAAAGAAGAGGCGCACACACGCGGCAGGCAGTACTACTCGTAATAGGCAGGCATTCCCACGCACCTTCCTGACAGCAGGATCGAGAGTTTTTCAATGGGAGTTTTCCCTTCCATTGCGTAGCAGTGATCCTTTTCCAGAGTGCTCACTTCGCCGTCACAGCACGCCACGATCTTTCTGTATACCGTAAGGGGTATCCCAAGCTGCTGGAAGAGGCGCGCATAGAGCTCCTGGAAGTCCTGCTCGAAAGAGACGCTGCGGAGCTGGTAGGCGACGTGGACGATCTGCACAACGCTGATCACCAGCAGCGTGAAATTCCAGGAAAATATATCAGCGGCACAAGCGTCCAGCCAAGCCCAGATGGATGAGCAGAGAAAACCCAGTGCCAGGAAGAAGAACAGATAGAGCAACCCGTAAAAGCCGCTGCCCCCCATAAAGCCCAAGATTAGAAAAATATTAGCCAGGTGGTACACCGCTCCCTCCACGTCCCGCTTCCAGTCGTTGCACACGGGGTGCCCATTCAGCATGGTGTCCCACAGAGTGTTGTTTCCACTGCCCATCGCCGCCGGCTCCATGAAGCGGATGTTTTTGCCGAATTTTCGGTTGTCCCACAAGTAAACAGTCAAACGATCAGAAACAACGAAGCACAGATAAGTACATTGCCGAGCACAAAAGGTCCAGTTTCCATGCGCAGAGTCGGGTAACGTACCGGGTCTTAGCTGGCACTGGAGTTCAGATGATTATCGGAGGTGTAACCAGATACTTTGGAGACTCCGCAGAGAAAGAGGATAAGGCACTTCTCGCGGCTCCTGGGTCCATATGACCGCCTGTTTCGGTTTTGACCGGTTAACACTTCGTGAGGGACGGGGCTAGCGGCTTGCCTAACTCTTCAGGACACTGAGAGGTCCTATTAATATGTTAAGACAGTGTGAATAAAATTGGATCCTAGGAGGAACTCAACCGTGTGACCTTAAGTGTACCTATAAAACAAACTGGAATATTTGTTATGAAACGCATTACAAGATGTCAAGATGCATTCACATGAATCACTGACTAAAGCTGAAAGAGGTATTGCAGTGATAATCACAGCCTCATAATCTAGGTAGAGTAGGCCTATGTCTGAATGAGGTGTAGTTTCAACTCCAGGTCCTACAAACAACTGCCATGTAAAACTTTGCGGGACCTGCTATGGACTGCACAATGTTGGCAGGATCATCACCAGTTCACCACAACAATGAACTGAATAGAAAATGAATGGAAAGCACCAGAATAGTATAAAATCCTAAAAGAAAAATGGTTCACTTATTTTCCCACAGCTGGTCAGAATGGTGACACTAATTTCACCTGAAGTTGTCAAGTGGACTGGAGTCTTCCATGTATTCGTTTCTGTCATACATCTGCTAGCAGCAAGGGTGGGCCCCAGCTCCCTGCAAAAGAACAAAAAATGGATGGATGCACAGCTGCAATATAAAACTGGAAGGGTAGAAACATTAGTTACACTGTGTGTATTATTTCCTCAATTCTGCTACTGGCGTCAATGCCCATCTGCTTTTTCAAACCAAGTCTTCTTGGCAGGTCATGCCATACAAAAATGTGTATAGTGTCCTTCATTCACTATACTCAAAATACTGGTGGTTGCAGTGGTTAGTGCTGCTACTTCTTAGGTGCACTGACACCTCCTGTTCATAGCTGTCACCTTATCACACTATAACTGAATTAACTAGATTCAATAATGTACCCAGTGCTGGCACCCATCTATTAATGGATGGGTAGAATTTCTGTGGAATCAAAAATGCACACTAGTAAGTAATTCCACTGCAGTAAAACAAGCAGAACAATAAACTGCATATGGGAAATAATGAATTAAACAAAACATTGGAACTTCAGCTTGTGAGTGAAATATTCTTCATAGTCCTACATAGAGAGAGATTTTCATTGACTAGTTATGTGCTTTTAAATAATTTATATGGTTGTAGTGTTTGCTAAATGTCACACCTCTAAGCAGCAGAATTTTGCAATTCACTTTATTTCTTCAGTTACTGTTAGTGGAAGACGGCTGAGGAATGGTAATAATATAGGTGTGAAGCAATGAGGACTGACTGACATACAGTGAGAGGCTGCTACACACAAGAGACTAAATGTGCAAATAAATGGTAATGGTAGACCAAAAACACAACGGCTAAATGGGCTGAAAATACACAAAACCAGTCTGTATATTCCATGAAAGAGAGAATTGATTGCACGGAGTAATTACAAAAGTGCAAATACAGAAAACAAATCCTACCTGCCTCCGCTGGTTCTTGATAATCACATTTTATTGTCTATTTAAACCAATTGCACTTGCACACACCTAATGATAGTTCAAAACTGTTCTCCTCTCCGGCTGTTGTCACTTGACCTAAATCTCCGTCTCTTTACCTGCACTAAATGTGAGTCTGTGACTTACTTCACCTCCTGACCCCAGATTTAGTAACTCCTGGCAAGCGGCGACTATTTATATGACTTTTCCATTTTAAGTTTCAGAGTCACTTTCATAGTCAGAGCCAGAGAAAATCTAGACAAGAGCTACTAAACTAATTACAGGACCACAGTACACTAAATAAGTTATGAGGAAAGATCTAGAGTTAAAAAATTAAGAAGAGACATGATAAAATATGTAATGCGGATGCCAGCTGCTACTTGATTTTTTTTCAACAGCAATATGAGGGCTCAGAGGAAAGGTGGTTATACGTAAACTTGTCTCAAATATTAGGGAGTATTTTATTCACGTGCAGAAATACAGATGACAGTGCTGTCTGGACCGCATCTTGCATTTAATGGTCCAACTATCGAGAACTATTCTTTGTGCTCTGGGAATTATTAAGCAATAGGACTTGTTGCCATATAGTGCTTAGGTATTTCCTTCAGAGTATGTCATCCAGCAAAACTCAACAGATCTATTCATTTCTAGGGGTTCTTTCTTATCTAGAATATCTTCTGTAAAGAATTGTGCTTCATCAGTATGGAACCTTCTTAAATATGATATGTACAGAAACATGAGCGGCACGGTGGCGCAGTGGGTAGCGCTGCTGCCTCGCAGTTGGGAGACCTGGGGATCTGGGTTCGCTTCCCGGGCCCTCCCTGCGTGGAGTTTGCATGTTCTCCCCGTGTCTGCGTGGGTTTCCTCCCACAGTCCAAAGACATGCAGGTTAGGTGGATTGGCGATTCTAAATTGGCCCTTGTGTGTGCTTGGTGTGTGGGTGTGTTTGTGTGTGTCCTGCGGTGGGTTGGCACCCTGCCCGGGATTGGTTCCTGCCTTGTGCCCTGTGTTGGCTGGGATTGGCTCCAGCAGACCCCCGTGACCCTGTGTTCGGATTCAGCGGGTTGGATAATGGATGGATGGACACAAACATGATCTGCCAAGTTGGCTGTGTGTTATATGTGCATAGACAACCAACCCAGATGGAAAGTCTGAGAGGGAAAGAGTGAGTGAGTGTACAAATTGGTGATTTCAGAAACAAGTCTTGCCCACTGCATCCCATCCCTTTGACTTATATCTGCTAAGGGAACTTGTCTCCTTCTTGATGCTTAATCTCTTAGCAGGATGAACGAAGATCCTTTAGGTGGTTAGCTAAACCACTAATCCATGAACAGTGCTAATGTTCAACTGAGGCAACCATTGAGCCAAAAAGAAGACTTCAGATACAGAGCATTTTGTTATACATAAACCAGTAACGACGCACTGCAGAATACACTCGACTTGAGTATTCCTAGTTTTCATATTCTTTCTCTGTACGTTTAGCATTCTTTTGCTCAGAGGTTGATGCACTTGCTGCTTCCTGAGCAGCTCTTCTTTTCTCCACACTAGCCGCCCGCTTCTTCTCTTCTTTTATCGGCATCTTTTTTTAAAACTGATTAAGTCAGTGTTTGTGTTGCAATTACTTAGTACGTTTTCTTTAATTTTTCACTTAAGCAGGCACTTAAGTCTTCAATCTGCCTCAAGAATGATTTAAGATATGAAGAGGTAGGGGAAGTGACGGTGAAGGTGGTAGGGATGAGAACGGCGCCCGTACGCATGCACCGCACGACCGCTGCCAAGAGTTGATTCTACAATAAAATAAAATAAAACTGAAAAGAGGAATAACCTTGGTGGTCAATCATCACCCTGAAAGCAGATAGTAGACATCATGTAGTATATGTGTACCAAATTTCAGGTCAATAGGTCAAATGGTTTGTGAGCTACAGGTGATTTAAAATCCTGGACAGCCACGGTAGCGTATTATATAAGATTTCCTAACCTATATGTCCAAAGAGATGAGCACAGCTGTAATATATTTATAACTGTTTTTTCTTTATATAGTGCCTTTCTACTGTGAAACATCAGGCAAGAATTGAACCTGCAAACACAGGGATTAATGTCCGGTGCTTTTGCTGCTATACCACACCACTTACCTAATTTCACACTGCATATATGGAGGAAGTGAAAGAAATTATTCTGAAATTATCCTTAGTAGTTTTCATCTATGAAATGACAAAATACTTTATGATCCTTTCCATTCCATTTGCTTTTCCAACACCCAGCGCAGTAAAATCCTGGTGCTCGTGTGTAATTCCCTTGGCAACTCCCAACAGCCGCGAGTTCTGTTTTTTAACCATTATAGGATCATGGTGTCACCTGCTGTCATGTGCCTTTCATTTTTTTTGTTTTTCATTTGAACAAGATGCCAAATGCTGGATCCATGTCTAATTAATCTGGTATTCTGTACACATTCTATAATTATCTGCAGCTTGCGTAGTACAGTAACTGCTAAACCCCAGTCTACAGCAAGGAATAATCAAAAAGCTGTTGACTCACTGAATATGAAATTGACCTAAGAAATCACATACTGGCACACAGAGGTTGATATCAGGAAAAGAATAAGAGAGCAGCCTCACATTATCATACCACGCTACAATTCAACATACTTCATGCAGTAGATCTAGTTCAGTTTCTTCCATGCAGATGGAACGTGTAGTTTTATGCCAACACTGAGAATACATGCTGTCCATCAGTAACAGCCTTCATAGTGCAGAGAACCCATCAAGTGTTTGGCTCTAGACTATCATGACCTTATAGCCCCAACTGGCTCTTGTGTACTCACACTTTGCCTTCAGTAGGACATTTGGGTTTAAGTGAGTGCAAAGGGCTTGAACCAGTTGAAGGGATGAGATTAGTTAGAGGCATAACTGAAAGACTCAAGAACACGAATCAGGGAGGAAGACGATGAATGTTGTTGGATGAACAAAAGTTAGTATGTAGATTGGACAAAAACAGAAACTAAAACACTAGGCAAAATAACATAAAAGGATAAAACAAAACTTAAAACAAATCATCGTGAACATTCAAAAAACAAGGTATTGTTTTTTGATTTGGCCAAGAAAAGTCCAAACAGACTTAAAACTGACTTGAGCAGCAGAGGGAAAATCTGTTTGTTTCAGGGATGCTCAAAAGGGATTGTCAAACAGCAGTTCACCACAGAACTCAAAAGTTAGTTGTCATTGATGTGTAAGAGAAAGACAAGACGACGATAAAGAGTTGGGTTACCACCCTGGTAACCCAGTATAATTGATGAGATGAAAACAAAAGAAAAACAAGCCACAATTGCGGAAAGGTCATTTCAGACATGAGTTTAGGACAGACCTGATCAAGATGGTGGATCTTCTGGCTTTGAGGACTTCTGACTAGTCCATATGGATGGACGTTGGAAGGGATGTCAGTGGTGGAAAAGCCGTCAATCTTCCGGTCTGCAGAAGGAGGAAGAGAAGAGACATTATCACACAGTGACAACCTGGAGTGGTGGGTTATTACCTTTACCAGAGCCCTTAAGGTGTCCCCTAAGCACATGCGTGTGACAGATGTTAAGCTCAATCATTTGAATCCATTGTTCTATTTTAAAATACTGTAACACTAAGCTAACATGAAGGGCTTTCCTTTGTGATCCAAAGATCACATCCCAGTGTGAGCATACCAACATATTTTATAATGGTAGTGTGACAGGCATTGCATATCATTTTGCTTTAGACCCCCATGCCTTGCAACAGGCATCCTTACCATTGTAAGGTATTTTTATGTGAACCATTGAGTGGTGAACAAACTAGCTAGAAATAAAAAAAAACAACAACAAAAGAATATTGATATCATTACAGTATATCTGCCAGCTCACCTCCCTATGTAGTTTGGCAAATTGTCCACTGATTCAATGATTAATTCTTGGAAAACATTCTCATTAATACAAATCCCTGTTGCTTATTCTAGGTTGACCACTTCCTTCACCTGGTCTGAAGTAGCACTTTAAACATTATTTAGTTTTGCTGGTTTCATTCCTGCAGCTGCCAGTGTCCTCACAGGAGCTGCCCAACTCTCACCTCGATAGCTGCTTCTGCATTTTAGTGGAAAAGGGGCTAATGAGTGCTTAAACTTGAAGCACACAGGCTACAGACAGACAGAAAAATAAATGAGACTGTTTCTTTAGTGTCAGTTTTCCTTTATATCAGTGGAAGAGAAATTAGAACCAAAGAGAAAAGAAAATTATTTTCCAAATAATTAGGAAAAGATCTATTTTCTAAACCTAGCCAAGGTACTATCTCCACAAAATCTCCCAGTGTCCATGTGGCTTCTCTTCATTTTTTCTCCTATTTACCAAACACATGGGTGTTAGGTTAGGGAGCTTGGGGTAAGGGATTGTACCCTTTGACGGACTTGTCCCCAACTCTCCCAGGATGGGCTTGCAGTTTTTCTTTGACCCTGAAACGGGGTTGAGTGCATTTAGTAGATATAATGTCCCTACACATCAGTTCCAACTACAGAGGGGTAATATTGTTATTGATAATATTAGCCTATCACAGGTCAACCATTTTGTAGTTAAACACATAATTTGCAGATATCAATGTAAGGACTTGCTTTGCATAAACAAAGAATTTAAAGTGAAAATATACTGTATGATTTAAAAAAAGGGCGGCACAGTGGCGCAGTGGGTAGCGCTGCTGCCTCGCAGTTGGGAGACCTGGGTTCGCTTCCCGGGTCCTCCCTGCGCGGAGTTTGCATGTTCTCCCCGTGTCTGTGTGGGTTTCCTCCCACAGTCCAAAGACATGCTGGTTAGGTGGACTGGCGATTCTAAATTGGCCCTAGTGTGTGCTTGGTGTGTGTGTCCTGCGGTGGGTTGGCACCCTGCCCGGGATTGGTTCCTGCCTTGTGCCCCATGTTGGCTGGGATTGGCTCCAGCAGACTCCTGTGACCCTGTGATCGGATTCAGCGGGTTGGAAAATGGATGGACGGATGGATTTAAAAAAACTACAACTGTTTTCTACAATCTTTTAAGCATCACGATGTAACGAAAATGTGGTTTACATGAATACTTGCACATTCAGTCAGGAACCACTAAATCAAGTGGTTCCTAACTGCATCTATGTAGTCCACAGCACGAAACAGGAGTAAAAAACAAGAAGAGGTCAATTTAAGAAAGACTTACGGTTGCTCACTTGCAGGGCAAGTATGCATTCTGTGTATGGCCTCATGTACACACAATACACCCCTTTTTCTTGCACCATGCATTCCATCCTCTCGTCTTTGCAGGGCAGTGTCTGTTTAGCAGTCATATGTGCTTTGTCTTTCTGTCTATTTAAATATAGACATTAACATTTATTTGATTGGCAGATGCTTTTAGCCAAATTGACTTACAGCAGATGTAAACAAGCAAGTAACATTAGGTTCAGCAAGTATAATAGGACAGGTAACAAAAGTTGATTTCCACACTTGAAAAGATATAATAAGTAATAATCTACAATCATATATTATAATTGATAAAGCAGTTAAACTTAAAATAACCTACAATATTAAAGATCACAGAGCATAGGTTTTTTTCTCTTCAATCAATTAGACAGATATTCACAGACCAGATGGGTTTTCAATTGCTTCTTGAATACAATGAGGGAGTCAGCAGTACAGATGGAGGTGGGTAGCCCATTCCACCAACTAGGAACTACACAGGAAAAGAATCTGGATCGATACTTGATGCCGCACAGAGGTGGCCTCACCAGATGCTGATCGCTGGCAGACCTGGGTGGGTGAGAAGCAGTATAGCACCACCCCAGTGTCTCTATATACACAGGTGCTGACCCACCCACGCTACTCTGTAGGCAAGCATCAGGGATTTGAAGTTAATGCATGCTGGTACAGGGAGCCAATGTAGAGACCCAAAGAGAGGAGTAACATGTACCCATCTTGGCTGGTTAAATACAAGACAGGCCATTGCATTCTGGATAATCTCCAGTGGCTTGATAGCACATATGGGTACTCCTGCTAGAAGCAAGTTGCAAAAGTGCAGACACAACAAGACCAAAGCTTGGAACTGAAGTTGTGCTGCATACGTGAGATAAGGTCCGATCTTATGGATGCTGTACAGCGTGAACCTGCATGAATGAGAAACTGTAGAAATGTGGTCAAAAAAAAAAAAAAAAATAGCTGCCCATCAATCACCACCCCAAGGTTGTGTTCTCACTTGGCAAGTGTTAGTGACAGTGATACAAGCTGTACAATGATTGGGAGTTGAACAGACTGGGGGGGCCGGGATCACAAGAAGCTTGTTTTTTGCCAGCTTGAGCTGTAGATGGTGGTCCTACATCCAGGTTGAGATATCAGTAAGATATACAGAGACTGTAGCTGATACTGTATTGTCCTCTGTAGGGAACGACAGCTACAGCTATGTATCATCGGCATAAAACTGATAGGATAACCCATGGGATTGGATGATTGAGCCCAATTAGGTGGTGTATAGAGAAAAAAGTGCATGTCTGCTGTGCCTTTGATAGCTCTCCTCGCCAGGATACGCCTGTAGGATCTGTCCAATATGTACTGTATGACTCAAACCATCTGACAGCATTTCCAGTGGTACCAAGGTCAGAGAGGGCAGCAAAAAGGATGTTATGGCTAACTGTGTCCAAGGCAGTAGAGAGATCTAGCAGGATTGACATGTTGGTAGCTCTACAAAGTCATAGCTGGAAGACCACCATTAGTAGAACTGTCTCAGTCGAATGGTTTCTGTTGAAGCTGGAGTGGTTGGTATTGAGCAATCCATTCTGTACAAGGGAGGAAGAGACCTGGTTAGAAACATTGTGTTCAAGAGTTTTGGAAAGAAAGGAGAGAGACAGGACTGTAATTGTTAACTTGGGATGGATCAAGTATTGTTTTTTTGGGAAGTGGGGTTATCAGATTATGTTTGAAGATGGTAGGAAATGTGCCTGAGCTGAGTGAAGTGAAAAGTTGTGTGTAATTGCAAGAATGAGTGAGATTGAGATTGCCCAAAGAAGAAAGGCGTGGATAGGGTCAAGTGGGCAGGTAGTGGGGTGATTGAAGAGGAGGTCAGAAACATCAGTGGTAGAGAGTGGAGAGCATGTGGAGGATGTTGAGTGATGCATGGAAGGAGGCATAATGGGTGGCAGTGAGAGTGAGAACTGAGTGCTGATAGCAGCCACCCTATCCTGAAAAAAGGGGACTAAGTAATCAGCAGATAAAGAGGATTGTGAAGGAGACTTAAGAAGGGAGGTGAAAGCAGAGAACAGAGAGCATGTGTCGGTGGTGCTGTTAATTCTGGTCTCAGAAAACTTCATCTTAGCATTGATGGTGGCAGAAGAAAATGATGCAAAAAGAGATTGATACTTAGCCAGGTCTATCAAGCATTTGACTTTCTTCATTTCCTTTTGGCTTTCCTGAGGTTGGTCTGTTGATTGTAGAATGCTTCTGAAAGTCAGGGACAGGAGGGTCTTTCGCATGCAGGCCTGGAAGAGAGAGGACAAACACTGTCAAGACAGAAGGATAGAGTTGAGCATTGGGTATCTGTGGCACTATTGTTGTTGAGAAAGGAGAAATGGTCAGGAGGAAAGATAGCAGAGGAGAATATGGAAGAGAAATAGGTGGGAGAGAGGGAGGGAAAGTGTTGGAAGAATACAGTTGGGGGAGGAGAAGAGTGAGAAGAGGAGAGCAGAGAGTAGATGTGTGTAGAGGAGTGCAGTCGTATGAGAGAATGAGGGCAAGCAGATTACCAGTCTTGTGAGTTGGTGGGGTGTGGAGTTGTGGGATGTTGAAGGAGGAAAGAAGAGCAAGGAAGTCAACAGCAAAAGTGCTGTTCAGGTAGATGTTGACATTCCCGAGAATAAGAAGTGGGCTGCCATCATCTTGGAGGGAAGAAAGCAGTCCATCTACCTCATTAAGGAAGATCCTGAGGAAGCTTGGAGGGTGATAAGCAACAATGGGCATCTTAATTGGAAAGGAGACAGAGATAGCATAGTATTCAAAAGTAGTGAAATTGTATACGTTACCTAGAGGGGTGAATTTCCTGCCCCAAGATGTAAGAGTACCTGTACCGCCACCCCTACCAGAGGAGCAGCAGGAGTGGGAGAAGATGAAAGCAGAGGAAAGTGCTGTCAGTGTTACCATGTTTTCTGGTCAAAATGTCTCTATCAGAGCCACCACTTGGAGACACCTTTGGGTGGTGAAAGCTGGAATGAAGTCTGCTTTGGTGACCACAGACTAGCAGTTCCAAAAGCCAAAGGAGAAGAGAGCAAATGAAGTGGTGGTTTGATGCAGCAGACAAAGGTTGTCTGGATTTCTCCCTGTCCTGCTAAAGGGGTGAGAGAAATGTCTTATGTTAGTAATGGGAATGTATTGTTGATGCATGTTGAGGATGACATTGACAGGAAAAAAAAAACAGTACATTGGTCAAGTAGGAGAATCAGTTGGCTTGTCCATGGTCCTTGCTTGGTGGACTCATACAGGTAGACTCACGGCCTTTACAGAAGTAGGTCTTCACACGAGGAGGGCTGACACTTGCGCTGATGCTTGCACAACAGCGCCTTAAGTAGGGAGCAGTAGTGTGCCCAGCTGAGAGTCACGAAGGAATTAGAAACACAAAGCAAGGGGCATGACTTGTTAAACAGATCAAAACTAAGCATTAGTAAGCAAACAAAGATGCGGGTGGATTGCTAGATTTAAAGCACAGTGCTAAGCAGTAAAATCAACTTCATAACTACAGTAAGTGCAGAGAACAATATGTAAAGCACAAGTACAATCACCAAAAGAAACCCAAACCTGAAAACACATGCCTAGGAACCCAGAAGTTATAACCATAATATTATCGTAACAGTATGAAGACCTCAAAAGTCAAAATCATATTTCATTTTTAATATCATACATCATCATGTTCTTAGACTAGTTCAATACCTGGCTATAGCTGATGTTTTGTTTCTGCTTCTTCTTCTTTCGGCTGCTCCAGTTAGTGGTCGCCAGAGCGGATCTTCTTCTTCCATATCTTGCTCTGTTACACCCATCACCTGCATGTCCTCTCTCACCACTTCCATAAACCTTCTCTTAGGCCTTCCTCTTTCCCTCTTCCCTGGCAGCTCTATCCTTAGCATCCTTCTCCCAATATACTCAGCATCTCTCCTCTGCACATGTCCAAACCAATGCAATCTCACCTCTCTGACTTTGTCTCCCAACCGTCCAACTTGAGCTGAACCTCTAATGTACTCGTTTCTAATCCTATCCATTCTCGCATTTTCACTAAATGTAGAGTCCTGTCTAAAAGGGGCAGCTGTTTAGGTTATGAAGCCTTCTCCCAAGGCTATAATCAGAACTTACTTCCTGGGCACATTTACTAATCTAGGCTGGAATGTGTATAGGGCAAAGTTCTGGGGCGTGTGTATATATGAGTAGGGAATACAAGATGACCGTGAGAAAGCAAATTAAAAAATATGACAAGGGAATGAGAGGTTTATGTGCATGTGTTTTTTTTTGACCCTGCTATGCCCCCTATAAGACAGAGCAAATAAAAAAAACATGTGTTATAAAGATGGAATAGCCAGGCTCTAGTGAGTACAGGGGTCACACAGTATACAAAATGCATTGCACGTTTATGTTTATTTACAATGATTGTATTAGCCAAGAAAGTAAAGCCAATTGATATTATAGCAAACTGCTTAAATATTAAGAGAGCACACATGAAAGTGAGGATTTGAATCATGGTTAAGGTTTCAAACATTTATAGTGGGATATATTACATTTAGATTTCAGCATGACTACACTGAATAGATACTTTCTAATGAAAGAAATCTTGTATGGCAGAGTATGTAGTCATCACATGTAAGTATACTTCTAAGCTCCACCTGACCTCTGCCAGGATTACATTTTTTGCATTTTGTATTGATACATGCTGTTATATAGAGTGCATATCTATTATCGGACATACGCTTACAGTGTACCTATATATATCACTCTTAAGAGCATCTACCTGCTGTGCTCCTTGATGACCTTGTTGTCAAAAATATTTTCCTGGAAATCTGCTGTGCATCTGGCTTAGATAAACAACTTTTTCCAAATGTCCTATGATGCTTTTCAAGGCCAGCGTGACATCACAGAGCTGGAGCAGCCATGCACAGAACTTTCACACTCACTTCAGGCATGTGTGATGTCATGACCCTATCCAGCCAGACTTACACCCGTATTTGTAAAAATAAATAAATAAACTTGCAGTGTTATTATTTAAGGGGTACATTAGCCGAGCATAATGACAATATTATGAGTACTGCCACCAGATACATAACAATTGATGGCTGTGTGTTGTCAGCGCAGCACCACATGGCTACTTTGCATACACAATTATCCTTGTGCTGCACTTGGGGGTCAAAACAAGCCTTAAAGAAGCCTTTCCCTTTCCTTAGAAGGAAAATACAGGAAACAATAATAAGAAAAGATGTATTACTATTTTCAAGGCATTTCAAACTTCTTGATGGAAGAAAAAAGTACAAAGTATCTCCACAAATTGAATGGAAACAAAAAAACTTTATAGCTGCGCCTTAAACCCCAAGTCCCAAGCCACCGCTTAGTGGCACAGCCAATGTGTGCTACAAGATTAAAACTCGCAACATTATTGCAATGATATATATATATGTGTGTGTGTGTGTGTGTATAAAAATTAAAGGAATACTTTTTAATCAGAGCATAGCATCAAGTCAATGAAACGTCTGGGATACTGATCTGGTCAGTTAAGTAGCAGAGGGGCTTGTTAATCAGTTTCAGCTGCTTTGGTGTTAATGAAATTAACAAGAGGTGCACTAGAGGGGCAACAATGAGACAACACCCAAAACAGGAATGGTTTAACAGGTGGAGGCCACTGACATTTTTCCCTCCTCATCGTTTCTGACTGTTTTTTCACTAGTTTTACATTTGGCTACGGTCAGTGTCACTACTGGTAGCATGAGGTGATACCTGGACCTACAGAGGCTGCACAGGTAGTCCAACTTCTCCAGGATGCACATCAATATGTGCCATTTCCAGAAGGTTTGCTGTGTCTCCCAGCACAGTCTCAAGGCCATGGAGGAGATTCCAGGAGACTGGCAGTTACTCTAGGAGAGCTGGACAGGGCCGTAGAAGGTCCGTAACCCATCAACAGGACCGGTATCTGCTCCTTTGGGCAAGGAGGAACAGGATGAGCACTGCCAGAGCCCTACAAAATGACCTCCAGGAGGCCATTGGTGTGAATGTCTCTGACCAAACAATCAGAAACAGACTTCATGAAGGTGGCCTGAGGGCCTGACATCCTCTAGTGGGCACTGTGCTCACTGCCTGGCACCATGGAGCTCGATTGGCATTTTCCACAGAATACCAGAATTGGCAGGTTCACCACTGGTGCCCTGTGCTTTTCACAGATGAGAGCAGGTTCACCCTGAGCACATGTGACAGACATGAAAGGGTCTGGAGAAGCCGTGGAGAACGTTATGCTGCCTCCAACTTCGTTCAGTATGACTGGTTTGGTGGTGGCTCAGTGATGGTCTGGGGAGGCATATCCATGGAGGGATGCACAGACCTCTACAGGCTAGACAACGGCACCTTGACTGCCATTAGGTATCGGGATGAAATCCTTGGACCCATTGTCAGACCCTATGCTGGTGGGTCCGGGGTTTCTCCTGGTGCACAACAATGCCCGGCCTCATGTGGTGAGAGTATGCAGGCAGTTCCTGGAGGATGAAGGAATTGATACCATTGACTGGCCCCAGTGCTTGCCTGTCCTAAATCCAATAGAACACCTCTGGGACATTATGTTTCGGTCCATTCAACGCCGCCAGGTTGCACCTCAGACTGTCCAGGAGCTCAGTGATGCCCTAGTCCAGATATGGGAGGAGATCCCCCAGAACACCATCTGTCGTCTCATTAGGAGCATGCCCCGATGTTGTCAGGCATGCATACAAGCATGTGGGGGCCAAACATACTACTGAGTACGATTTGGAGTTGCTGCAATGAAATTTTGGCAAAATGGACTAGCCTTCCGCATCATTTTTTCACTTTGATTTTTCATGCTGTCTTTGAATTCAGCCCTCTGTAGGTCGATAATTTTCATTTTCATCAAACGATGTGGCATCCTTTTGTTCCTAACACATTACCCAGTCCATATCAGTAGAGATATCCAGCAGGATTTGTTTCCCATTGAGATCTGATGTGTTTTCAAAGTGGTCCTTTAATTGTTTTGAGTAGTTTATAAATGCATCATTAAATCTCATTTAGGCAGGTAATTTATGAGCACTGAAATGGCATGGTAGCCATTTAATTTTTTGTTATTGTTACCAGAGTTGTATTCTGGTTTGAGAATAACATGTGAACCCAGAAGAGTAGCAGTAGCCAAGTCTTTGGAATGAACATTAATATTAAGGTTTCTGCATTAGCTCATTAAACTGTTTATTCTTACTTTCAAAGGCATCAAAAGGGAATTCTTTTTTTTTTTTTTAATCTAAAAGCTTGTCTAACTAAAAAGAAATAAAATACCCAAGTTTTCAAAATGCAAATTGCTATGTGCCCTATGTAATAGCATGCAAGTTTTTTTTTTTACTTTTCTGTTCATTTTTTAAGCTGTTTCTAGATTTATAAAAAATATCCTCAGAGACATCTGTTTGAATATGTTAATAACTTCCATCCATCCATTGTCCAACCCGCTGAATCCGAACACAGGGTCACGGGGGTCTGCTGGAGCCAATCCCAGCCAACACAGGGCACAAGGCAGGAACCAATCCCGGGCAGGGTGCCAACCCACCGCAGGACACACACAAACACACCCACACACCAAGCACACACTAGGGCCAATTTAGAATCGCCAATCCACCTAACCTGCACGTCTTTGGACTGTGGGAGGAAACCGGAGTGCCCGGAGGAAACCCACGCAGACACGGGGAGAACATGCAAACTCCACGCAGGGAGGACCCGGGAAGTGAACCCAGGTCCCCAGATCTCCCAACTGCGAGGCAGCAGCGCTACCCACTGCGCCACCGTGCCGCCCATGTTAATAACTTGAGATGTCTTTTTCAGTAGACAGGAGAAGGAGGTCAGAAACCCTTTCCTCAGCACAGCTACTGCATAGTTTTTTCAAAAGTTTGAAAAGCTTTGAAAATGGACGCCCATCTTTAAGGTTGTCAGCAGGGTTTGTACATCACTCTTAGGTAAGACAAATAAAGACTGGAACACTCCGAGCTCAGTCAGCAGTCGTGTGTAATCTGAATAATCTCCTGATGTGTTTGCCTGGTCCAGTTTGAAAACACAGTGAGTGAGTATGATGCACAGAGGGGTTTTTTTTTGTGTTTAATGTGTGTTTATTTAGTTTGATTATGCAGATTTCTAGTTTATGGTGTTGTGAGGTTTCTCTTTCGATTGCGCACATGGTTAATTGATTATTTTCACCTGTTTTTTGCAACCGCTGCACTGTTCAAGTTGTTAGCCACAATTAATGAAACCTGTTGCTGCTATCAACATAGAAAACAGTAGCTGCAGGTTCACAAACATTCAGAAGTTTAACGTACAAGCTACTGTTTACTTGGTGCTTGTTCTACCTTTAAAGTGTTTTTCACTACTAAAGATTTTTTGAGTTATTTAACTTATGTTTCTGTAATAGCAGGTTGTTTAATAGTTAATAATTAGTATGGAGTACATTTTGATAATTAGTATGGAGTGTAGTAATTTTTGCACTAAAAACCACTGAATAGTTCATAAATGATGAAAATTACTTATTCTCGTTAAAAACAGGTCTCAGTTAATTTTTTAGTGAATATCATTTATCCAATTGGTTAAATTCCGTGTTGTCCATTATTACCTGCACAATCCAATTCAATTCAGTCCAGTGGGGTGGAAGCCATTCCATCTAGCAATACTCACGTATCATTGGTATAGCTCTGTGTGTGTGTGTGTGTGCGTGTGTGCGCACATTGCCCGCACCCATCTTTTCGTGCATGAAAATGACAAGAAGTAGCTAAGTTGCAGCAATGCAAAATTAAAAAATAAACCCAGCGCAGTTCAGCAATTAAATATGAATATATATTTCCTTCTAAGGACATTTGTTTATGTTCAACAAAAAGAGCAGGGACGGTTGCCCCTACTGTCCCCGTGCTGTGCACACCACAATGTCATGAACCCTGATAAAGGAAAGCATCCACATGACAAATAAAAAGGTTGGTGGTTCTAGTTGTAGCCATTACAAAAGATATGGCCTCATAAGAGGAAATTCACTCTGTTACCATTGCAATATAATTCACAGAATTTCTGTAAAGAACAGACAAAGTGATTGTTTATGTAGGTTCTCCACATCCATGGATGGACATCGTATCCACGGATAGTTCACTCCTTGTAAAAGTTATAGTCAGGATAGCTTTTACATAATCAAGTACTTGATCATATCAATTCATAAAGCAAATGGATACCCTGACTGTACATCACTTAGGAGAACTTATTTAATTTCTGTAACAAAATGATCACAAGATCAGTTCCCACATGAAACAAACTGTACCTACTGGGTCTCCAAAATCTGAAGACTCACAGTTTTAGCCCAGTGTCCTGTTTGCATTATATATTGCAAGTGGGTTTATGTACAGTATATTGCTTTTTCAGAAGTTTGGCTATCTTTCTGACTGTCTTCTCTATTCTTTTTCTTCTTCTCGGCTTGTTTTGTGATGCTCTAAAAAATAAATAAAATAAACATAAATAAATGAAATAGGACCTTAGAATGGATGTGTCATGCCAAGGCACGGACCCAGTTTAGACATTTGAAATATCCCCCTATAGTAGAGTTTGAGGTGAATGCATGACTATATCTGTATATTTTTATGTCTCTCTTGTGATTAAAAGGAGAAGCTGCAGTGTGGTGGTCCGTGTCGTCCCCACCCAGCTGTAGAGGCCTGGGCTGCACTGCCTGAAGCTGCAGACTGCTCAGGAAGGTCCTAGTAAGTTGTTGTTTCCTGTTTTCCATGGCTCTAGTGGTTTATTTTCCCTGGGATCTGCCTAAGCTGGAGTTGATCATCTCTTTTAACCCATAATGACACGGCCTATAAATGGATCAAGAAGGGCATGGCTGATGTTTAAGATGCATTATAAGCCAAAAATTACAAATAAATGGCAATGTGTACAAATGTATGTGTTTGTAGATATGAGTGTTTCCCTGTTTTATTGTATTTTTATAAAGTGTATTTGTGGAGGTGTCAGTGAGTATGCCCTGGTATAGAATGGCACCTCTCACAGGGTTGGTTCCTCCATTGTCTTTTTGTAAACTCTCTTGTAACTCATGTCTGACACGATGGTGTAGTGGTTAGTGTTGCTCCCACTCAGCTCCAGAGGCCTGGCTTTGAATCTTGGCCTGTAAGTAGACATAGTTGTTCACCAGATTTAGGACTCGGGACCCTTTTGTAAAGCTACCAGTAACCTGTTATGTCTAGTAGAGATACCTCCATGCTGGAGTGAACATGAATGTGCACTGCAGTGGCCTCTAAATGGTAACTGCACTAGATAAATACTTAAATGAACTGACACACTGGCCGATCTCTAAAAACACTGTCAGATAATCTAGTATAAATAAATAACATTGCTTATTTACAGGTTCAGACTTCTGTAGGAGCTAACCGGGGCTAGCCTAGAGCACCACAGGATGCACAGGCCACACAATTAGTCAAAAGTATAAATAAATATTCCTGCCGCTAGGCTGGCTGAGCGAGTCCTCTTTAAATCCCTTATCCGCTGCTGGCTGCACTCACACCATTATCCTTGAGTTGGTGACAGAGGACAGCTGTGGACGAGCTGAACATGGGCTTTTGGAGCATAAAACGCATTCATTCACACAAATAAGAAAGCAATTTAGCATGTGAAAGTAGTGCCAGTCCTTCACAAATGGACAGAGACAGCCTAACAGATTCTAGTTCTAGTGAAGTATACAAAACAAGATGATTTGGCTCAAACAGTAAACTAAGATGCCACTTCTGAGCATGCATGGTTTGACAAGACCATTGAGCAACGTTCAAAGCTGCCATTCATTGATCTCCGGTGCGCACGGTCGATGTATCAGATAGAGATGTTCCCATACACGATTTCAATCTGCTTTTAAGTGAAGACATTGTAGATGTAATTGTCACTAAGCTCAAAAGATGAAACACCACATGCTGAAACTCAATTCCAGGCGACAAATGAGGTCTGCGGTCAATTATAATGAGCTGATGTTTTTAATTTTTTTTTTCCTTTGCACTTCTAATAGATCAAACCACAATTTAAAAGCTTGAATCTGAAAAGTATTGGTCAACAAAAGTCTTACGTGGAACCCCTAATGGAGAGCAGATCATGAGTGTAAAACCTGTCAGCTTAGTTCAGCGCGGTTTGCATTTTGTGGACCTGTCACTTCAGAGCAGTGAGAGGTTCCTTTTGATGGTAAGTAAGCAGATTCATTTACAGTATGCATTAATAAAGATTGTGTGGTTTACATACCTGAACAGAATGTTGTGGAAGATTCACTTGTGGTGAAAGGTCGTTTGGCAATGAAATGATACTTCTAGTGAGTTGGAGGTTATCTCTTCTAAATAACATAAGTTACAGTTAGCTTTATAAAAGTGTCCCAGTCCTAAAAGTGGTTAACAACTATGTCTGCTCACACGTCTTATTTTATTTGGTTTTATTTTGACAGCGGAAAACATCTAATATTGTGAAAATAGTTTGGTAGCAGAATAATTTCCCCTCTTTCTCTCTTTTCCAAGGCAGACAGAAGGATCATACACTTGTTGTGTTTAACATTTGAGCTGGCATATTGTCTTGGCTGGCATGGTGTGTTACTGTGATGGCTCCAAGCAGCATTTTAAACATCCTGTCTGTCTCTCTGTTGCTCATCTCAGAAGCTGTTTTTGTGATTTTCATATACAGGTGCTGGTCATAAAATTAGAATATCATGACAAAGTTGATTTATTTCAGTAATTCCATTCAAAAAGTGAAACTTGTATATTAGATTCATTCATTACACACAGACTGATGTATTTCAAATGTTTATTTCTTTTAATGTTGATGATTATCATCAAAATAATAAGTCAGTCTGTGTATAATAAATGAATCTAATATACAAGTTTCACTTTTTGAATGGAATTACTGAAATAAATCAACTTTGTCATGATATTCTAATTTTATGACCAGCACCTGTATATAGTACACATACGTACTGTACTCCTCACTCTCTGCTCAGGGTTTACTCCTAAGCCATGACATTATTTACCAGCCTTCAGAACAGCTAAGTGAGGCCCCAGCAATGATTCAAGCCTCCCGGTGTTTCTTAATCAGAAGGGCTTTAAGAAATTTGTTATCGCAGGCTGAATGCTGGCCTCTTACGGTTCTTACTGTAATAAGCCCTCATCAATCTCGAGGTAATACATGGGTTTGCTTGTTAAGCCTGGCAAAAGCAAGTCTCTCATCTCTTGGGGTTTTCAGAGTACAAAACAACTGCATGTACCTGTAATTATACACTCCGCCTGTTGTGCACAATAAGTCACGGTGTTTAAGGAAGTCAAATAAAATATATTAGAAGTGAAGTGCGTCAGGGAGCATTGATTCATTAGAGTACTTGAAAGAATTCTTTTTACGTTAAAAACTATATAGGTAGCGTGTTATGATGCAGTGGGCATCCTTACATCTCTGGATCCTGCTCTCATTCCTGGATGGGGTGCTATGTGTGTAGAGTTTCTCATGTCTGGTGTCAGCGTCTTCCGATTATTTTCACACAATCCCAAAACTCTGTCGTGCTAGTTGGCAACACTAAACTGACCAACTGTGTCTCAGGCAGTATTTCAGCTCCATATGAATGGCGGATTGGTACCTGAAGTTGGCTCCTGCTTTGTGCCTGATGCTGCTGGGATAAGCTGCAGTTCTCAAGACCTTCTATTAGACTAGGTGCATGGATGTCTTGCAGCAGATCGAGGTCCAATCCTGAATGATGGATGCACTTCACCAGCGTTGTGATTAATTTTCCATAAAAGTGAAGCAAAAAAAAAAAAACAACTAATTGATTCATACTTTAATTGACTCAATTTAAGAAATGAAATGTTAAAAAATACTGTGACTAAATTGCAAGGCGGGATACGAAAGCCACACACATTATGCATCACTTTTGACACCAGATGTTCCTGTTTTCTATAAATATTCATGCAGAGCTCATTTTCATTAAGAGAGCATGAGGAGTTCATACTATTGTCCCTGTTAAGAGGCTAAATTTAAGCTTTCCGTCACGATACTGCTGTTGGTGTGCCATCAGAGATTTGATACAATAGAATCAATGGGAGTCGGCTCATCAATGTATAAAATCTATTATGTTTAGAAAAAAAATGAAACCTCACTAAAGAGGCCGCAAAGGAGAATGAAGGATGAATAGGTGTCAAACACATTTTGTTTTTTCTAAATAATTTAAGGAAAGACTTCTTTTCTTTTTATTTAAATCACTTATAGCTCTTGATGAGATTAAAAACTGTCATCAAACTATTAACAAAGGTTGCAGTTACATGAGCCAGGGACTCAGTGGAGTTTGGAAGTTTCTGCCAATACTTTTTATTTATTTATTTATTTATTCTAATTTACTCTCAAAAATGTGTGTTAGTTTGACTGTCACATCATTTTCTAACCTGCTTAACCCAGACGGTGACTTGTTCCCAGTCAGCAAGTGTGTGCTGTGACGGATTGGCATCCCATCCAGGTCTGGTTCCTGCCTTGTTCTGAGTGTTTCCAGGTATGCTCCAACACACACGTTTCTGAAGTTAATTAATCAAGTTTTGAAAATGGGTGGGGGAAAAATAAAAATCAAAGCTACCGTCCAAAGTCAGTGAATATGGGTGTGTGCCATGGGACGATGTTCCAGCACCTCATGCAAGTTTTGTTTCTGCCAGGGTCTGGATAGTTCTGAAATAGGCTCCAACTCCACACAAAACTGTAATGGAATTAAAACAGTAGTAACATGGATAGATTGCATTTACATAAGCACAATAAACTATTCTATAAATGCCTTTTATTATCATAAATGCCAAAAATAATCAACAGTGATTAACACTCAGTTCCACAACATCAGCATGGTGCCAAACACCATCACACCCAAAGAGCCGTCACAGGCTAGTTAAAAGCCGTGACTGGATTTATGAAATGTGAGTTTCAATAATTTGGCAATTTAAAAAAACAACGAGAAAGAAAGGAAACTAAAGGTGAAGAACACCTTGTTGGTAAGGGTTACTGATTCGTAAACATGATCCTCACTGACTGAGCACACTGCACTTTAAAAATGGTGTTCTTGGATCGCTCTGGGTAAACATTGTTGAGTGTTTAATTAGACAGACATCTTTTCCCAACTGAGTTACAGTGATTGCAAGGCAGGTCTTGTTTGGAATCAGCTAAGGCGACTGTAATTTAATTGATACAAAAATAATTCAGTTTGGATATGTTGGCAGTTTTTCAAAGGAAGTCATTCACTTTAAGTAGGATTAATGGACAGGAATGGACTAGATGTAACTTACTGCCTACATTTCTTATTCTGTACTGGCTTGTCTTCAGGGCAGACGTTGTAAACGATGGACTGTTAATACTTTATAATGCACCCAGAGCTACTATCATCATCTTCTCTGAGAACCAGCAAAGATCATTTATAATTTTGGAAAGAAAACCCTGGGTGGATATGGGAGTGATTTCCCAAGCCAGTGACACAAAATCTTTTTTTTATCTCTCACCCATGGATTCAGGTATCGGTTCTTCTGAGAAGGTCCTTAAGCTTTTTCTACAGACAGACAGAAGCACTTTCTCAACTACTGAACGCAGTATGGATGCACAGAGTTTGAACAACAGACTCCAGTTAGATATGTGGCAGGATAAGCCGCACTTCTAATGTACAGTAGATGGGTATGTGTGATGCAATGTGGGCTGAGGCTGCTAGAAGCCTTACAGTAGGTAGCCATTTTGATTTTGTGGGAACTAATGACCTGAGAGGTGAACTAAGAATGGACCGTAAGGTGATATCCTGGTGAGTGCCTATCAAAATAACAACAAATAAGATATTTACAAGAGGTCGAGGTAAGATATTGGTGGGGTGGGTTGGTTGGTGGTCCCAATAGAATCAGATCCAAGGCTGGTACCAACTCTGGGTGGGCTGTCACTTCCATCGCAGGACACCAAACACTAAGCCAGTTAACGGAAACTAGATACTTTAAAGATGTTAAATAAAGCCACACTTGAAGACTCCACACAGACAATGGACAGTTACATACAGTTGTGGCCAAAAGTATCAATAACCTTCCTTTTTTGAACTAAGTTGACACTGACTGTATTTGGTACAGTAGAACACTTATTAATTATGTAATTTATGACTTAACATTATTTTAAATAATAAAACAAATGAACAGGGCACAGACAAAGTGTTTTGTACCCTAAAACTAAGATTTTGTAGCACAGCCCATGGAGACAATAACTGCAATCACAACAAGCTCTTAGTGAGGTTTCCGCGCCTCTTGACTGGTAGTTTGGGCCACTCTTCTTTAAACTGCTCCAGTTCTTCCAGGTCTAATGGGAGCCCAGATTTTAATGTGATTCAGAAGAAAATTCCTAGTAGGCTATTTCAGAATGATTCAGTGTTTCCTTCTCATCTATTTTTGGGCCCTTTTTGGGGGTCACTATCTTGCTGAATGGCCTCTGAATTTTACTTCAAAATGCTGATAGTTTTCTGATTACATTGCACCCTACACAGATTTAAGGCAGCAAAACAACTCCAAGACATCACTCAGCCTTCTCCATGTGTCATAGTAGGGTGTTTCTTTTTTTGATAGCTTCATTTTGTTTAATGTGACCATAATTTTGGGACGATTTTACCAATAAGTTCTGATTTTGCTTCAGCTGTCCAAAGGACATTTTCCCAGGAGGACTCCTTGTCATCATGCAGTTTGGCAAATTCCAGTCAGGTTTTTGTCCTTTTGGGTCTTCTACCATGGAGCCCACTTCCATTCAGCCAGCTATGGTTGCAGTGACTGGAAACCATTGCACCATGAAGGTCATACATGCAGCAGAATTAACTGCAAAATGATGCACTGCACACTCAATAAATCTGTAAGAGGGTAGAGCGTAATCCCGTCCTACATGACTCTGAAACAACCACAAAATAAGTAAAAGCATTTTGACATGCATGCTGTCACTCCGTGTTTGGATATTGTTTTGGCTTTACGCGAAGTTGCATGGTCATGATGAAAGTGTGCCCGGGCCCAGAACATTACAGCGCAGTGTGAGAGTAGGCCAGCAGAACAGAGAGTGTGAGAACACCCTTAATCTTTCCTCCCTGTAGCCCTGGAATCAGCCTACTTGCTTTTCTCTGGAATTTTTCCAGAGCTGCTATGCCCTTTTTTTTAGCCTGAGGACCAAAACTGCACTGTGTCTTGTAAGAGTGCAGATGCAAAGACTAAAATTGTTACGTTTACGTTTGGTAGGGCAAATCTTGAGCAGATGTGGCGAAGTCTAAGTAGGATACACTGGGATAAGCTTTTAAGTGTGGTGACAGTTGAGGAGCAGTAGGACAGGTACATCCCAAAATTTGGAATTAATAGGAAATTAAAAAAAAACTCTGCAGTGGGTTAATAAAGAGTTAAAAGAGAAGCTGCAAAGGAAAAAACTGTTGTATAAGGCATATATAAGACTAAAAACTCCAAAGGGAATTGTAGGGCATATGAGAACATGAGGGCAACCATTAAGAAGGATATCAGGGAGGCTAAAAAACAATTGGAGAAGAATATAGCAGATAAGGCGAGAAACGGCTGTAAGGGATTCATTCAGTATTTCAGTCAATAAGGAGGTGAAGAGCATCAGAAATAATAAAGGGGAATTAAAAAGATACAGTGAAATAGCGCATGCCCTAAACTTGCATTTTTCTGAGGTGTTTACAAGTGAGCAAGTGGATAACCTCCCAGAGGTAACAGGGACTACTAAGGAAGTATTGAGGGATTTGGAAATTGTAGAGGGAGAAGTGCTGCTCAGATTAAATAAGCTGAAATCAAACAAATCACCAGGGGCCTCATGTATAAACGGTGCGTACGCACAGAAATGTTGCGTACGAACCTTTCCACGCTCAAATCGCGATGTATAAAACCTAAACTTGGCGTAAAGCCACGCACATTTCCACGGTAACTCATTCCTTGGCGTACGCAATTTATCCGCCCGGTTTTGCAGACTGGCGGCACCCAGTGTCAAAGCAGTGCTACTGTTCCTGTGTGACCATCCTTTCTTTCTTAGATCCACATTCCTGGCGCGGCTTTATAAATACACTGAAATTAACTGCATATTGTTTATTAGTGTAATGCATCTGATTGTAATTAACCTGTAGCAATATAATGGTCCAGGGAATAGCCATAGTATTCCAAATACCATAACTGCTTTAGCGTTGTAACTCTCACTGCATCTTCTTTCAGCTGATCCCGTTAAGGGTTGCCACGGCAGATCATCTTTTTCCACATTACTCTCACTGCACCACTCGGAGTATTTATATCACTGTATCTGAGTGGGGAATCACAGCAGCAGCTGATTGGAAAGAGAATTATCGGTACACAGCATGAAGCAGATGCTGCCTGAGCCACAGCAAACGCTTTAGTCCCTGTACGGACTTCGCGGTTTAGAAACAGTTTAATCCCAAGAACTCTAAAGGCACTAAATCAGTCCATCAAGTGCTCCTTGTAGAACTGTTTGTACTTATAAGTACAATTACCTCACTGTAAACTTGCACTACAGTTATAATATTGCACAACCTGCGCCACTTTATAAAGCGCGTATTTACATGTGATGACGGTATTCATTTCTAAGATGAAATGCAGCAAAACATGTTGATTATATTATACAGATAAAACTTTAACTTCATTTAAATAATCTGTATTGTTAATAAATAAACATGTGAGGACACGGTGCCGCAGCGCTAGCTAGTTCAGTAATTGTTCCTGCCTTGCGCTGTATTCTTGCTGGTGCTGACGCGACACTGGAAAGATAGATGGATATAATAATTAAACACGTACTACTAAGATATTTCAATGTTCCTTAAAAGTTTTGAAGAATCGAAGTTCTAAGCTTACAGATGGCTTCACGTCTATTACATAGCTTATTGTGTGGCGATTGAGTTTTTGGAGAAAGAAAAGTAAGGACAGGAATTGGAGGTTAGTACGTTTGAAAGAGACAGTACTGCTGTAATAAATTATTTCATTGAAGGTTGCGCATGGCGCAGCAAGCCTCTTGCGTGAGACATGAACAAGCACTGTGCCACCGTGTTCCCATGTTTAATAACATGCTTTCATTCCTATCATCATGAAAAAGATATCACGTATACATCTCAGTATTTTAATTATTCAGAGAGCTGTAATATCACGAATGTAATGGATTATGTGTCCTGTCGGAGAAAGAGAAAGCTCGTTTAAAAAGCAGGTAGTGATTCATACACATAGAGCACATAGAAGATCAAATACAGAACAAAGCATTTAACATGCCACTTTAGTTACAATGGGATTTGAGAAACTAGTAAATTAAACGATTTTAAGATGAAGTTTATGATGTTCTACTTTAATGGCAAAATAAACTACGTGATTAAAGTGGAAATTTCGAGATTAAAGTTGACATTTCGTGCTTTTTTCCCCACTGTGTGCCTTTTTTTTGTCTGTACCCTAATAAGCTTTCATATGACACTCAGACGGTGGGCTACGACTCGCTTTTTCACAGCGACTTTGATATGTGATTTCTTTTTTATTTCGGGCACTGTGCGACTTTGTGAAGTTGAGCCTTCGAGTTTCTCCGACACTCTGTCACTCGATCAGCTTCCTTTTGTTGATTATACCACTGTTTAAACCAACAAATAGTACGTTTTTCCTTTGCCTCCACTTGGTATTCGCTGAAATTCTTATATTTTCTCCCGTGCTTTTCCCATTGTCTTTTCACAGAAGGCTATTTATATTGATTTGCATATTCAAAGAGGCGTAATTCTGGGAGGAGTTGGGGCGGGACAGAAGGCGCGTGCACGTGCGTTACTTTTCACGCAAATCGGGATTTATGTAGTAGAAGAACGTGAAAGTATGCGTGCGCACAGATTCCTGCATCTGGATTTTTCTGTGCGTACGCACAATCCCGCTTTTGTGCTTACGCCATGTTATAGTGTGAGTTCTACGCACGGCGTTATACATGAGGCCCCTGGGGCCTCATGCATAAACGGTGCGTACGCACAGAAATGTTGCGTACGAACCTTTCCACGCTCAAATCGCGATGTATAAAACCTAAACTTGGCGTAAAGCCACGCACATTTCCACGGTAACTCATTCCTTGGCGTACGCAATTTATCCGCCCGGTTTTGCAGACTGGCGGCACCCAGTGTCAAAGCAGTGCTACTGTTCCTATGTGGTTACTCTTTCTTAGATCCACATCCACGGCGGCGGCTTTATCAAATACACTGAAATTAACCGCATATCGTTCATAAATTTAATGCATCTGATTGTAATTAACCTGTAACAATATAATGGTCCACAGAATGGTCAAACTACTGTTCCTGTGTGCTCATCCTTTCTTTCTTAGCTCCACATTCCTGACGCGACTTTATAAATACACTGAAATTAACTGCATATTGTTTATTAGTGTAATGCATCTGATTGTAATTAACCTGCTGCAATATAATGGTCCAGGGAATAGCCATAGTATTCCAAATACCAGAACTGCTTTAGCGTTGTTACGCTCACTGCATCTTGTTCTTCTTTTTGCTGTTCCCGTTAAGGGTTGCCACTGCGGATCATTTTTTTCCATATTACTCTCACTATACCACTCGGAGTATTTATATCACTGTATCTGAGTGTGAATCACAGCAGCAGATGATCGGAAAGAGAATTATCGGTATATAGTTTCAAGTACACACTACCTCAACCACGGCAAAAAGCGTCAAAGCCTTTCCTGTACGGACCTCGCGTTTCAGAAACAGTTTCATCCCAAGAACTCTAAACGCACTCAATCACCTCACTGTAAACTTGCACTACAGTTATAATATTGCACAACCTGCGCTACTTTATAAAGCGCGTATGATGACAGTATCATTTTTAAGATGAAATGCAGCAAAATATGTTGCTTATAGTATACAGATAAAACTTTAACTTCATTTAAATAATCTGTATTGCTAATAATTAAACATGTGAGGACACGGTGCCGCAGCGTATAGCTAGTTCAAGGATAGCTCCTGCCTTGCGCTGTATTCTTGATCGTGCTGACGCGACACTGGAAGGATAGACGAATAGAATAATTAAACATGTACTATGAAGATATTTCAATGTTCCTTAAAAGTTTTGAAGAATCGGCGTTCTAAGCTTACAAATGGCTTAACGTCTATTACAGAGCTAATTGTGTGGCGACTGGAGAAAGAAAAGTATGGACAGGAATTGGAGGTTAGTACGTTTGAAAGAGACAGTACTTCTGTAATAAATTATTTCATCGAAGGTCACACATGGCGCAGCAAGACTCTTGCGTGAGATATGAACAATCACTGCGCCACCGTATTCCCATGTTTAATAACATGCTTTCATTCCGATCATCATGAAAATGATATCACGTATACATCTCAGTATTTTAATTATTCAGAGAGCTGTAATATCTCGAATGTAATGCATTCTGTGTCCTGTCGGAGAAAGAGAAAGAACGGAAGCACGTAGTGATTCACACACATAGAGCACATAGAAGATCAAACACAGAAAAAAGCATTTAACGTGCTACTTGAGAAACTAGTAAAATAAACGATTTTAAGATGAAGTTTATGATGTTCTACTTTAATGGCAAAATAAACTACGTGATTAAAGTGGAAATTTCGAGATTAAAGTTGACATTTCGTGCTTTTTTCCCACTGTGTGCCTATGTTTTTTGTTTGTACCCTAATACGCTTTCATATGACACTCAGACGGTGGGCTACAACTCGCCTTTTCACAGCGACTTTGATATGTGATTTCTTTTTTATTTCGGGCACTGTGCGACTTTGTGAATTTGATCTTTCGAGTTTTTCCGACACTCTGTCACTCGATCAGCTTTCTTTTGTTGATTATACCACTGTTTAAACCAACAAATAGTACGTTTTTCCTTTGCCTCCACTTGGTATTCGCTGAAATTCTTATATTTTCCCCTGTGCTTTTCCCATTGTCTTTTCACAGAAGGCTATTTATATTGATTTGCATATTCAAAGAGGCGTAATTCTGGGAGGAGTTGGGGCGGGACAGAAGGCGCGTGCACGTGCGTTACTTTTCACGCAAATCGGGATTTATGTAGTGGAAGAACGTGAAAGTATGCGTGCGCACAGATTCCTGCATCTGGATTTTTCTGTGCGTACGCACAATCCCGCTTTTGTGCTTACGCCATGTTATAGTGTGAGTTCTACGCACGGCGTTATACATGAGGCCCCAGGACCAGATAACATTTACCCTCGAGTTCTTAAGGAGGCTAGAGAGTACATATATAAACCCTTGCACACATATTTTTGGGAAGTCACTGAGCACTGGACATTCCGAAGGACTGGAAAATGGCAAATATCATCCCATTATACAAAAAGGGTGACAGGGCAGATCCAAGCAACTATAGGCCAGTAAGCTTAACATGCATCACAGGAAAATTAATGGAAGGAATTATTAAGGATAAGATTGAGCAACACCTGGCAAGGACAGGAGTTATTAGGAACAGTCAGCATGGGTTCAGAAGAGGGAGGTTGTGTTTTACTAACATGCTGGAATTCTATGAGGAGGCAACAAAAGGATACAATCAAAGTGGAGCATATGATATTATTTATCTAGACTTTCGGAAAGCATTTGATAAGATGCCACATGAGAGGTGGGCATCAAATTAAAAGAAGTGGGAGTTCAGGGTGATGTTTTTGATGAGTGAAGAATTGGCTCAGACACAGGAAGCAGAGGGTGATGGTGCGAGGAACCTCATTAGAACTGACTGATGTTAAGAGTGGTGTTCCACAGGGGTCAGTGCTAGGGCCACTGCTATTTTTAATATATACTAGCAAAATACCCGTGCTTCGCAGCGGAGAAGTAGTGTGTTAAAGAGGTTATGTAAACATATATATACATATACATATATCTACATATACAGTATATACATATACATATCCACATATATACATAGTGCGTTGTAACACGGGCTGTGATTGTTACATGGGAGGGAGACGACAAATCACAGCTTCCCGCTTTCTAATCGGGCCTGTGATTGGTGCTTTGACTGATGCCCAGATCCCACAGTATCTCCCCTTAGGAGAGGCGTTAGGCAAGTGTAATTGAATAGCGGTGCTGCAAGTTTAGCTTTACACCTGTTTTTAAGGCTTATTGACTGAAAGGGGCTTTCATAAAAAAACTTAGGGCTTTGCTACAGGATACACCCTCCACAAGTTAAGGAAGTAAAAATAAAGGTATATATTTCTGTTTTATTTAAACCTTTTAAGTTTGTATGCGGGCGGCATGGTGGCGCAGTGAAAGGTGCCAGTTAGGAGTTCGCTTCCCTGCGTGGAGTTTGAATGTTCTCCCCGTGTCTGTCTGGGTTTCCTCCGGGTACTCCGGTTTCCTCCCACAGTCCAAAGACATGCAGGTTAGGTGCATTGGCGATTCTAAATTGTCCGTGGTGTGTGGGTGTGTGTGGGTGTGTGCGCCCTGCGGTGGACTGGCACCTTGCCCGGGGTTTGTTTCCTGCCTTGTGCCCTGTGTTGGCAGGGATTGGCTCCTGTATTTAGGATATAGCGGGTTGGATAATGGATGGATGGACATTTGTATGCATAGCCCTATTTGCCCGTTTTCGTTTTTTTTCTTTCTTCAGTAATATTTCAGCAAACCCGGAGCTTGTCAGTTCAAATCCTGGTACTGACACCACTGTGTGACCCTGAGGAAGTCACTTCACCTGCCTGTGCTGCAAAAAACAAAAGTAATGTAACAAATTGTACCTCAGATGTTGCAAGTTGCTGGAATAAAGGCATAAGTCAAATAGATAAATATGTATTATACACATAGGAACTATTCATTTATTTTCAGTTAAGTCATCTGCAGCAAACCTTTATAAATGAGGGTTTCTCCTTTTTAGATAGTGCAAACTGTTTCTTCTTCATTGAGGTTTTCTCTTGGAGAGCTTTTTTCATTTCATTGAAAATTAAAGCAGCAGCTGCCAAAATATGTAGCTTTCTTATTAATTTTTCAACATTGTGTAAAATAACTTTATAAAGTAACATAAAAGGTTTAAATACTAGTTATCCTTTTACAGTAAAATATTACTAAAGAGATACAAAAAAAAGTAAAATGCATATGTTCTTTTTCTTTAAGGAGATTAAATATTACTGAAGAAAGAAAAAAAAAAAACTAAAACAGCCAAATGGGGCTATGCATACGAACTTAAAAGGTTTAAATAAAACAGAAATATATACTTTTTATATATTTTTACTTCCTTAACTTGTGGAGGGTGTATCCTGTAGCAAAGCCCTAACTTTTTTCATGAAAGCCCGTTTCAGTCAATAAGTCTTAAAAACAGGTGTAAAGATATTGACAATAAGCTACGCAAACCCACCAAGACATGGAATCGTTTAAATCAAGGTGCGAGTCGAAAAACACCATCCCATACTATTAGTTAACGATTAGCACATTTCTATATGTATTGTAAGCATACAATACAACTGATAATATGTTGCGCTTATTTATCTGGTGTATCGACATTTTTGCGCGTTTAACGTCTGAAATCTAACGTGGTTTGTGCCCTTCAGAATGAAAACAGTTAGCATTTACCTTTTTAATAAAAGGCGAGCTTTTAAGCCTGACAAATCACCCCGTAAATGCACACGTTTAATTGCACGTGTTAATATGTATGCTTACACAGTATTAAAAGACACTCAAAAATTAACGTCATTTACCTTCGTTCCCGCGTTTGACTCGTGCTGTAAATCTCTTCCTTGTTTTTAGTTCACGTGATTACGTAGGAGGCGTGATGACGCGATATGTGACTCCGCCTCCTTCATTAGAGTATATGGACAAAAAACAGGTTCCAGTTATGACCATTACGCGTAGAATTTCGAAATAAACCTGCCTAACTTTTGTAAGTAAGCTGTAAGGAATGAGCCTGCCAAATTTCAGCCTTCTACCTACACGGGAAGTTGGAGAATTAGTGATGAGTGAGTGAGTCAGTCAGTGAGGGCTTTGCCTTTTATTAGTATAGATAAATGATTTAGATAGGAATATAAATAACAAGCTGGTTATGTGTGCAGATGATACCAGGATAGATGGATTAGCAGATAATTTGGAATTACTACAGTGGATTGAGACTGCTATTTAAAAATGAGTTCATCAAGAACACGGCAGTATGGTTGGAAACTTGTTAAGGGTAAATTTGGCACAAACATTACAAAGTTTTTCTTTACACAGAGAACCATGGACACTTGGAATATGCTACCAGGTAGTGTGGTAGACAGTAAAACTTTAGGGACTTTCAAAATTCGACTTGATGTTTATTTGGAAGAATTAAGTAGATAGGACTGGTGGGTTTTGTTGAGCTGAATGGCCTGTTCTCATGTAGATTGTTCTAATGTCCTAATACTTCGTGTTAAGAGTAAGGGATCACCAATGTGTTATAAAGCTTGAGCATAACCTCCTTGGACTGGTACTCTACACACCGTGCTACAGAAATTAACATTCTGTTAGCCTTCTTAATGGCTTCTGAGCAGTGTCAGGCAGTTGACAGTGTCGAGTGCACTATGACTCCTAAATTGTTCTCATATGGTGTACTTTTAATTTTCAGACCTACTATTGCATATTCAAACATAACATTTTTACTTCCTACATGTAATACTTTATTTACTTACATTAAATTTAATCGGCCACAAATCCGCCCAAGCCTATATTGTGTCCTAAGTTCCTATGTAGTAATTCAATGAACACAAGATTATCTGCCAATCCACCTAGCTTGGCATCATCTACAAACTTAACCAGCTTGTTATTTAAATTCCTAACAAATCATTTATATATATTAAAAATAGCAGCGGCCCTAGCACTGGTGTGGAACACCACTCTTAACATCAGCCAATTCTAACAGAGTTCCTTGCACCATAACCAGCTGTCTCTATGCAGCCCAAAATGTCTTAGTAGAATACTGTATGTAAGAATTTTATTCTATTTCTAGCATTTTTGTTTTTATTCCACTGCAAATCAAAGAGATATGTGTAGATAATAAAAAATCTTTTGATTTCAATACATAAATGGAAGAATGGTGCATTATTTGAATGAAATGCAATAGTACCAATATTTATAAGTATATAAATATCACATATTAGCAGCCTTTAACATGACATCATAAAAAATCATTAAAGCATAGAACCTAGTAGAGAGGGGAAAAATATGTTTACTTTAAAGTACGTGGATAAAATAATGGGCAGAATGGCATGTAGCACTGCTGCCTTAAACAAATATTCAGAACTCTTCACTTTCTGAACACTTCATTGTGTGATAGCAAATGTATCCATTTTGTTTTATGAAAGGTTTGAAAATTTATCAACAAATCAAAACCTGAAAGCTCTCATGTATGTACTGTAAGTATTCAGACCCTTTGTTGTGGCACTCCAAAATGTGGTCGGGTGCATCCTGTTTGTTTTAATTATCCTTGAGATGTGTCTAGAACTGTCACAATTCACTCTGCATGTCAAAATAAAAACTAAACCATGAAGCCAAGGAAGCCTCTGTAGACCGCTGTGACAAAGTTGTGGTGAGGCACAGATTGAATCAAGGGTATAAAACCATTTCTAAAGTTTTGAGTGTTACCAGGAGCAAAGTGGCCTCAGCAATTGTGAAATGGATGAAATTTTGAACCACTGGGACTCTTCCCAGAGTTTACTGTCTGGCCAAACTGAGTAATTGGGCAAGAAGGGTCCTAGTCAGAGAGGTGACCAACAAATCAATGGTCAATCTAACAGAGCTACAGAAATCCTTTGCTGAGAAGGGTGAACTTGTCCGAAGGATAACCATCTCAGCAGCACTGAGGCCGAGTGGCTAGATGAGTAAAAAAAATTTAAAGAACTCTGAGAGCATGAGGAAAATGTTCTCTGGTCTGATGAGACAAAAATTGAACTATTTCAACAGAACTCCAAGCACTATGTCTGGGGAAGACCAGGCACTGCTCATTCATCTGCTTAATACTATCTACAGTGAAGCATGGTAGAAGCAGTATATTGCTATGGTGGTTCTTCTCCGTGGTAGCGATGGGGAGACTGGTCAGAACTGAGGGACAGATAACTGCAGCCAAATACAGAGAGGTCCTTGAAGAAAATATACTCCAAAGTGCCTATGACCTAAGACTGGGGTAATGGTTCTCTTTCAGCACAATAAAGTCCCAAAGTGTACAACCAAAGCAACACTGGAATGACTTTGGTTCAAGTCTGTGGCTGTCCTTGAGTGGCCCACTCTTAAAACCATGTAGAACATTTATGGAGAGACCTGAAATGGCACTTTACACATGCTTCCTCCCAGTCTAATGAAGCTTGAGAGGATCTTCCAGAAGGAATGAGATAAACCGTCCAAATCTAAGTGTGCAAAGCTTTACAGAATCATCCAAAAGGACTCAAAGCAGTAAATGTTGATAAAGGGACCTCTACAAAGTACTCAATTAAGGGTCTGAATACTTGTATGAATGAGCGATTTTAGGCTTTATTTTTTAATAAATTTGCAAGCCTTTCTGAAAACAATGTTATCACCTTGTCGTTAAAGGCTAATTGTAGAAGGATGGGCAAAAATGTTTATCCATTTAAAATTACATCTACAACACAATAAAGTGTGCAAAAAATGAAGGAGTATGAATATTTTGCGAATCTGTAGTAACTGGGCTTTGGTCCCAGCCTGGCTACTGTCCTAGTGGCTTCTGCACATTGACTGCATAGGCATCAGATATGTACAGTATGATTACATGTGCTACTGTACATTGACAACGTGCTCTGTCCCATGCAAGGTTTTCTCCCATTTTGAGCCTTAATACTGTCAACACAGACTTGCCCAACTCTTGTTGCAAAAAATGAATGAATATATTTGCATCTTTTTGTCATTGGGTGCTGTTGAATTGATGTCAACTAATGGTGACCGAATAAACACTTGCCCTGAATTTTTGCCAAATGGCTAATCTTTCATAGAGAGGCATTCTTCTCCAACTGTTTTTTAGCCTCCCTAATATCCCTCTTGAATTAGCCTTCAACATTTCCAAACATGATGGATGATGTGTCAAAATATGAAAGTCGAAGCCTTTTCATTTGAGCTTCCGATGATAATTTTGATATTCCCTAATATCAATGCAATTATTTTTGGCCAGTTGACAGTGTACAAAGAATTCTTCAATAATAACCTAACTCAATGATGTTGATTTTCTTCCTGTTCACCTTCTTCATTATTCAACTTTGTCACCTATACATTATTGAAAATACCATGGCTTAAATGAGCTGGACCTTTGTGTGCAAAGTTACATCAATGAGAGTTTGCCTAGGCTCTTCATGGCAATACTATCAGGAGTAATTTGCTGTCAGACTTGTTGGCTGCTTGTCACCTTACTACTGAACTTTGATCCAAGTAGGCCCAAACTGTTCACTATTTTTATTTCTTCTCTATTAAGACTGAAATTATCCAGTTTACCAGTTGTCAGGATCAATGACTTCTTCATATAAGTCTGGCAGCACACTACATGACTTCACATCAGACGGTATGTCACTCTTAACAAGTACAGTTTCTGGATCTCATTGTGTGGAGAATGCCAGTTTACACAACTAGAAAACACAAAGGATGACACATTAAACAAGTTGAATTCAGAGCATCACAAGCATGCCTGACAGTGCTGGGGTCTGCTCAAATGTTTATTCACAGGTTGAGTTTAACTGCAGCCTTTGCCATTTTTTCCTTTTTCTGTTCTGTCATGGTACAACAAAAACAAGACACTGCATACAAAACTCAGTTGTGTTTGCAATGGTTAAAACATCCATTTTTCTTCTTTGCTTGTGACTGCACTGTATGCATTGTACTTACTTGCTGAACACTCACTGGTTGTTAGCTCTCACGCACATAGGCAGTCCACTCCGAAGACTAGCAATAAAATCAAACCTATGTTATTTTCTTGTGGCAAGTTGCAAGGAATGTGTTACTATGCAACTGAAATGAAAAATGAACTGAAAATTACTGGAAAAGTCACGTAAAGTGATTCTGGCTTTAAGGTGCATGCCCCTTTTCAGACTACATTCTTTGACCTTCGGAGGCAGATTTTTCAAATGGTCAGTGGTTTCAATTAGTTTTATGGTATAATCAGCATAGCGAATTGTGTTGAAGACTTTTACATTGCATTTTTCATCATACATTCCTGCTTCTCTTATGATTTGCTCTGTCTATAAATTAATTATTTCTCACCCTTTTTTGAATCCTGCTTGCTTAGGGCTCATTTATACTTCACGCTCCGAACGCGTATGCATCATGGCTGCCATGCGTTCCCAGTGTTCATTTGACCCGTCCTCTGAGCAGGACCTCAGAAATTAATGCAACGCAGGTGCGAGTTGTATTACCAGCAAAAAGTCGGGGGGGCGCAGTGTGGTAAAAGTCGGAACATGACGTCAGAGTCTCTGTTTACTATCTACATGTGACAGAAAGCCACTATGCGGATCCTAGTAGGTTTGATGTGCGCACTTCAATGTTTGATGAATGGTTCAATGTGGTGAAGCAAAATGCCGACATACAGATGCATTCGTGGTGCTTTTATATTCAAGCATCGCATATTCCCGATCGTAATGACAAGATACATTTTAAAAATTTCACATACCATCTTCTGTGCTGTTTTTTTTTTTCTGGGGCTTCCTCCTGACCTGACAGCGGTGGCAAACAGCAATAGATCACCACACAGAACACATTAAATGTATGATCTTCCAACTGTCTGCACATTTAGAATCCTTAGATTTATACTTGATGTCACTTTCATGATGAAAAGAATTAAAGTATGTATGTTACATTTTACAGATCGTTAATTTTGTTTAAATAATGAACACTGTTAATAATTACACACATGGGGGTGACACGGTGGCCGAGGGGTAGCACTGCTGTCTCGCAGGGAGTCACGTTGCTGGTATTCCCTGCCTGGAGTTAACATGTTTTCCTGCTAGGTTTCCTCAGTGTGCTCCGGTTTCCT